>NC_086318.1:174799940-175144523 GCF_036172605.1 Pelobates fuscus | reverse complement strand
AATCAATCCAAATTGGAAATTTGAAAACTGAAATTGTAATGTCTGTAATATTACCCTGCATGTCTGAAAATAAAAATGCATCAAATGTCTACATGGGGAGGTATTGCTGTACTCAGGAGCAGTAGCAGAATAGAAATTGTAATAATAGTAGCAGGATACTCACAGTATGTGAAATTCCCCATAAATATAAAATATATCATAACATCGAATATAGGCAAGAGTTTTGGCCCTGGGGGGCCTTATTTCTAAAAAAAAATATACTTTTGTGTAGTGGTTTTGGATTCATTGCTATTACAGTTATTATCACATATGAATAGTTAAAGTCACATACCATTATACCAAGGTTAACTTTAAAATAACCTTTTTCAATATTTGCTCTATAACTTTTAAAAACAACATTTTAACAATCAAGACTAATATGTAAATCTATTTTTGTTCACTAGTTGTGTGGAAATTAATATAACCAAACTTGTTAACAATGAGTATGTGTAATATTTAATTCATACTTGATGGTGTGCTAAGTGTACATATAGAATATGAGATGAGAGCATTAGCTGTTCTTAAACAAATGATGCATAATATTTATGGTTGTTCTTAAATAAAATGTATTGAATTATGGTTGAATGAACACATAGAAAAGTAGGCACAAAGCAAGGTCTATAAAGCAATGTTTTGTAACAATGGAAGTGGAAGAACTTAGCTGGCACGCACAGAGCCCAGGCCTTAGCCCAGTGAACAAATTTGTGCCAAACTGTAAAACTAAGAGGAAACCAAACCTTATACTTTAAATTAGTGCTCATCCTCAATAATGCTCTTGAGTGTAAATATAAGCAAACCACCACAGCAATGTTCCAAATCCAATTTAACCAGTGGTGTATCCTGGTTTTGTGCTGCCCTAGGCAGGACAAAACTCAGGCGCCCCCCCTCCCCCCGCGCCACCCCCACCCAACCTTTCCCCCGCCCCGCATTCTAAATACACACACACACATTCACTGACAGATACGCATACACTAGCTAACAGAAACACACACACACTAACAGACACACTCACACTCAGTAACAGACACACTCACACTCAGTAACAGACACACTCACACTCAGTAACAGACAAACACACTCACTAACAGACACACACTAACAGACACACACTCACTCACTAGCAGACACAAACTAGCAGACACACACACTCACTAACATACACACACACTCACAGGCAAACACACACTAACAGACACACACACACTAACAGACACACACAGTCACACACTAACAGACACACACACACTAACAGACACAAACACTAACAGACACACACACACACTAACAGACACACACACTGACACACACACTAACAGACACACACACACACACACACACACTAACAGACACAAACACTAACAGACACAGACACACACACTAACAGACACAGACACACACACTAACAGACACAGACACACATTAACACATTTTTAAAATGTATTTTTAACACATTTTTTTAAAAAAAATTTAACTTTTTTTAACACATTTTTTTTAATTTATTTTTAACACATTTTTTTTATTTTTTTTTAACACATTTTTTTTTAAATGTATTTTTAACACATTTTTTTTTTTTTATTTAACACCCCCCCCCCCCCCGCCTCCTTACCTTTGGGAATGCTGGGGAGGGGGGGTGTCTCTTCCTCCCTGGTGGTCCAGTGGCTGCTGGGCGATCGGGCGGCACTGCCTGGCTGGCGGGCGGGCGGCCGGCGAGGGAGCACTTCCCCTGAGCTGTCTGCTCAGCTCCCTCGCGCGCCTCAGAGTGAGGCTGGGAGCCGGAATATGACGTCATATTCCGGCTCCGCCTCCCAGCCTCACTCTGCGGCCGGCGAGGGAGCGGAGCAGACAGCTCAGGGGAAGTGCTCCCTCGCCGGCCGCCCGCCAGCCAGGCAGTGCCGCCCGATCGCCCAGCAGCCCGCCGGCATGTCTGTTAGCCGCAAGGCTAACAAGACATTTGCCTTGGGCATTTGGGGGGCGGCTTTTTTTGCCGCCCCCTGGAAAATGCCGCCCAAGGCAAATGCCTTGTTTGCCTTGCGGCTAATACGCCCCTGGATTTAACACCTTGCCAAAAAAGAATGGAGACTTAAATAGGGGACATATTTCACTATAATACCCATGATGTTTTTGAGATGTTCTACTATTTTTTATGCATAGTTTTGGCCATATACAGTTTACTAGTTCAAATTTCTAAAAAAAATATGTAATCCACATACCTACAAGTGCTACTTTGATCCATAAGATATATATTTTTTTTTATCTCAGGCAATGTGTTGGAAAATTGTGAGGGATCAAGAATTTGGTACGCTAAACTAGTGGTTGACTTAATGTTTCGTTTAAGAGGAACATGAATCAAAAGCTAGATACCTGCTGATAGTACAATGAGAACATCTGTTATGTGTGAGCAAATAAGTAAATAACATTATTTTCCCTGCGTGTTAAGTATGACATGAACATATATTTTAGGGAGCCCTGATGGGATATAATTTCATTCAAGCTGGAACAAGAAAAATGTGTACACATATTCATCCACCATCATGATCTAGTTATCGACTTGCTAACAATATAAATATATAATTTAGGACTTCTTGCTACAAAATGTGTAGCTGTTCTATGTGAACACTGGGGTGTCACACATGCATCATTTAGCATTATGTATGAGTACAATTATTTGCTGGTGTTTGATTTAAGCGTTAGTGACTATTTTACCTATTTTTACCCATTTTATCTCAGCATTGTCATGCTTAATAACATGCAATAAAATAACTGCATACCTAATTACTGTGGCAGTTTTTGTGTCTTAATAAGTTGTTTTATTTTTAGAAACTACTATTAGCATATGTAAATTATAGGCTGCTTTGCTAAATGAACATGGACAGGTTGGTAAACCACTCTAGTGCTCTCACATTTGAGAGAGCCATTTGTGAATTGCTTTGTATGTCAAAATGATGTGTGGTACAATTTACCTTTCTTATTGGATAATACAATTTAAACAATTTATAGAATGCTTTGTCAAGAGTTGGACCGTAACCATAATAGTGTGAATTTGAAAACAGGTGACTTAAAAGCACACATAGATCAGCCGATTAATTGAGTGAAGACGTATTTTAAAGGCCTTGTAAGATAAACAATTTAAACAATTTATAGAATGCTTGACAAAGATGAGCAGAAAAAGTCTGGTATACTGGTTAAACAACGTGCATATTTCAATATGTGGAATATCTTTTGCTCATTAATAAGGATTCTACTCAAATGATGCATCACCTACAAAATATTGAGAGGTTTATTCCAGAAATAATGGATTGTGGTTTATGAAAATTAAAG
This sequence comes from Pelobates fuscus, assembly GCF_036172605.1. Taxonomy (NCBI): domain Eukaryota; kingdom Metazoa; phylum Chordata; class Amphibia; order Anura; family Pelobatidae; genus Pelobates; species Pelobates fuscus. The sequence continues at coordinate 175,141,166 of NC_086318.1, read as the reverse complement.
GCTATAACAGTCAAAAGAGACGACTCAGCAATTTCACCCTAAATTAGCGTATTTAGGATTCAAATCTTTACAATATATCATCAGATAAAGAATCCTTTAATTATAAGATTTGTTGGTAGTTTTGTTTTCAGAACTGCTTTGATAATAGACTCGTGCAGGGTAGAAAAATGAATTCCTCAGAATCACTTTGGAAGAATTTGGATTTTTAGGGAAGGAGGTAGCAGAATTTATCTATATATACAGTTGTCATCAAAATTATTCAACCCTCATTAAAAATCAGGTTTATTGTCACAACTTAAGGACTTTCAGCTGTTTGCAATGAACAGATCAAACAAAAGCAATTGAAATAGCTCAACACAACAAATGCTTCAAGTGTTTTTTTTATCCTTTTAGGACAAACACCACACTCCCAAGAAAAAATATTTTCTATCTCCAAAAAGTTACAAAAAAACCCAAAAAACAAAACAAAACATTTGAATGGTATCTACCACTTCTGCTTTGAATTATAGTTCAAAGCAAGCGAGGCAGGAAACCATCCCAGCTATCGATTAGTTGTGTCCAAGGTGCGACAATGGTGTTTTATTGAAAAGTGCTAGTTTCTTTTGAAATCAACACTTCTAGAAAATGAGCCTCCGTAGATGGGTTAAAATAATCGTAAAACACTTCAGCAAGCTGAAGTGGTTTCGGTGCTCGGAGTGTTCTTTTAATCAAAACAACATAACAATGATTGAAGTAAGGAACATATATTGTTTCTCCAAGATACAAAGATAGAAATATGTTTGTGTTAAAAACAAATATTTGTGTCATGATTTTGGTTAATTTATATTAATAAGCACCAACACTATGTTATAATTTTCTATACAGTGTCTAAAACAAAATGAAATCATTTTCCCAATTTAAACTTTAAAAAAAAAAAAGTATTTGCTACTGGTTCAATTTGACACATGAAAGACTGTATATTTTAAAGTTTAGTTCCCCTTGACTGACTTAAATGATCATAATAATTCTATCAACAACAAAAACAGTATTAAATGATTTTGCTGCACAGGATTCAGTGGGATTTCTTTAAATTGTAAAGTATGTACTGCATTTTGACTTCAATCTGTTTGTAATCTTGGTTGTATAACCAGTGATATGATAATGATATATAATTAGTATATAATCAAGTAATTGTATATATATATATTGCATCACACACATGACTCGAGCACTGATGTAACTTGTAAAAAAATATGAGAACAGTTTGATGTGAAATCTTGATCTGTCTAAACTATGTAAACTTGAAGGTTTAAATTAAATGGATACCTAATAAAGAAAGTTTAAGAAAACTTGATGACACACCTTAGTGTAGGTAGAAATAGTCCTAAATTTTTGTAGAAAACAGCCCCAAGAATATATACCGTGGATTCATCCAAATCTGCAAAAAAAAAAAAAACAACAACATTAAATCAGTTTAGGAAATCAAATCTCTATCTCTTACACAAATAATAATAGGTAATTTGAATAGCACTCAATATTATCAGATTAATTCCTAGAGGGCAGTGGTATTTTTATAGCTGCTAAAATGAGCTATGCTCTGAAATCAGAAAAAGAACTCTGAAATATATTTTCATATCTTGCAAGCTGACTTTTGAAAATAAATAAGTGGACACAAATATTTTCCCGGAATTATTTTCTCTACTATACTGTGAAAATAATCATCAAGGTGGGAGGCTTCTATCGCAGTTTGACAAAGGATGTGAGATAGGTCAAACGTGTTGGTTTATTATATTGTTTTATTTTCTGCTTTGATATACGGATTTGAATACAATAAGTGTTTTTATCATCCTTGGACCTTCCTGCTTTTAACCCGATTATTGGTTAATACGTTTCCTTGATGGAGAACATACCGCCTACGCCATATGAATTGAGCAAAACCACACAAATGAGTACATCCCTTTCATTTTATTTTTTTAGTTTATATTAAACAGTATGTTGTATTTCTGCTTTATTCATATATCCCAGTGAAAATTTCTACCACATGTATCCAAGAGTGGGGATTTATGTGTATATAGTGTGTATATATACCCTCCCCCCCCCCACTGGAACAAGACATTAAGTATATCCAAGTTGTACCGTCAAGGTGCATCAATGTGAAGCTAATTATCAGCCCATATATTGTAAGTGCCCCACTGGATCAATCAAGTATATCCAAGTTGTACAACCCAGGTGCATCAATTTGGAGCTAATTATCTGCTCCATATATTGCAAGTGCCCCACTGGATAAAGACATAGAGTATATCAAAGTTGTACCGCTCATATGCATCAATTTGGAGCTAATTATCAGTTCCATATATTGTAAGTGCAACTAATTTTATTTTATTTTCTAATATTGTCCACCTATATTTTGCACTTTTGTTTTCCTTTATAATATTATCCACCTATATGTTGCACTTTGTTCTCTTTTGTTTCATATTGTCTAACGTTGACCTGGATTTAAGGACACCTTTGAGGCGCCCCTCTTCCTACACTATACTGGAAAAATAACTGGCATAAATAGTTCATTACAGCTGCAAACACCATTGCTTCATTGCTGTTTGCAGCTACAAATATACACTAAAATAGAAAAAAAGAAAAAAAACACGCTGGTGTCTGTGAGGCTCCAGCATGTAACAGGAGGTACATATTAAGTAAATGAGTCTTACATTCTTGCAGTCACAGTGCATTGACTGAAATTCATGACAGCAGGGATAATTGGACATCCTATGATCCTATTAATATTGTTAGGTCAAAAGACTGGGCATTTACTACTTCTATTTTTATGGGGTGAGAAGACTCTGCATCATCGTGTCCCTTATATTTATTGGCCTCATTGGCCAGCCCCACAGACAATGTTTCTCTCCTCTCCCATGCACACAGAGTGGAAGTAGAGCACAGTTATATGTTGGGTCTCTCTTAGTTATATGGGGTCTAATGGTCCCCATTTTTTAAAATTACAGAGAACATAATACTGCTCTCTGTTGTGTCACTGAAATGTTACCTGTACTGGTGGAATATGTGCCAAATACAGACTTTTAATGTCCATTAATACACAACACCATTTCGCAAATAGCAAATTACATTGGGTCTCTAGTTTGTAATGGATTGATTTTGCTTATGTTAATATCTTTACCATTTGAAATCACTGCTAAGTTATGTAAGCTAGAAAATTGCATTTTTGATGTAACTGATGCAATACCAAATATTTTACAACTGTTTTATTCTGTTTTATGTCTGTTTTATTCAGTTTAGGATACTTTTTATACATAGCACAAAAGTGTACTTTTCTGCTTTTTTTCCATGAGAGCTGTATTACCCATTAGGTGGCAGTTCTCAGCCTCCTCCACACACAACACCCAGCCACAACACACACTCTCACACACATATAACACTCAGTCTTCCCCCCTGCCCCCACACACATAATAATCACAGTCTGGCCTTATGCCTTGGGTCCCGGGCAACTTTAATCCGGCTCTGGTTTTTATAACTGTTCTACAAATTGTTTACATTTAATTCACTTTAGTTTTACAGGTCAAACGATATGTCATTATTTGGAAATAAATAGTACAAATAACCCCTTAAGGACACAGTTTCAGAAACAAAAGGGAATTAGGACGGAATATTACCGTCATATGTCCTTAAAGGGATAATATATGGGGACTTTGATATTAATTTAAAAAAATATTTATTATTTTGCCTTTTTTAATAATCATAGAATAATTGAGGAATACATACCTGATGGCATAGGGGTGAAGATACTTTTCGGTATAATCACTTTGTCTTCTGAATTCCGTGCCCAATCTACCATTCCTTTTCTACCTCTCATGGGAAAGGTGATGTCTGTTAAGACTGACGATGCCGGAAGCTTTTGAATACTAGCCACTGGAGAGATGAAATATTATTGTGAGTACTACAGTTGTTCATGTAAACCAATACTTAATACATTCACAATAAGCTTCCAATATATCTTGATAGGTACTATAGAAAAGAGTTTACATAGAAAATACATCTTCACCTAGAAAATGGAAATGAAAAAGGCCAGGAAAGGGTCTGTTAAAGATAAAATCATATAAATAAAGCCTCCCTATTTTAAAACATTATGCAGATGCAATTAATTTGAAATAAAAAAAATACTTTTACAATAACCTGATGAGAGGGTCTGTTTGCAGCATCTGACATATCTCCTCTCACCTGAAATAGATTGCACCAAACTTTCATTTTGAACTGTGGTGACCAATCATATTCCTTAAATTCCTATCCATTAGGAGTTTATAGGATAAGTAGATTATTGCCCAGTCACAGTTCCACTCATCACATAATGGAACTGCCTTACACATTTAAGGCTTGAATTTTTCCAGGATAGTGAGAGATCCTGCAAGCACAAGATATACATATTTGGCACATCAAAAGTGGAAGTACTCTACACTCACTCCTTGAGAGTGGGTGGAGAGTACTCTCTGTATCAGATTTTGCAAAAGGCAAATCTGTTATTGTGCTCAGACTGATCCTTTAACCATGCTCTGAGTATATATGGCATTATTATTATTATTATTATTGCCATTTATATAGCGCCAACAGATTCCGTAGCGCTTTACAATATTATGAGAGGGGGATTTAACTATAAATAGGACAATTACAAATAAACTTACGGGAACAATAGGTTGAAGAGGACCCTGCTCAATCGAGCTTACATTCTATAGGAGGTGGGGTGTAAAACAAATTATGACAGGAATTTGTAGTCAAATAAGGTGGGCTGCCCTTTAGGAGAGAGCAAGAGACAGGTATGTGAGGTAGAGGTTACTCTGGGAGGCCATAAGCTTTCCTAAAGAGATGGGTTTTAAGGCACTTCTTAAAAGATGCAAGACTAGGGGAGAGTCTGATGGCGGTAGGCAGGCTATTCCATAGGAAGGGAGCCACCCGCGAGAAGTCCTGCAAGCGTGAGTTGGCCGTACGGGTGCGGACAACAGACAGGAGGTGGTCACGGGCAGAGCGGAGAGACCGAGAAGGGACATACCTATGGATCTGTGAGGAGATATAAGAGGGGCTAGAGTTGTTCAGTGCTATATAGGTGTGATTTAGTACCTTGAATTGACTCCTATAGCATACAGGAAGCCAATGTAAGGACTGGCAGAGGGGTGAGGTGTGAGAGAAACGACTAGAGAGGAAAATCAGTCTGGCAGCAGCGTTCATTACGGACTGTAGCGGTGCAGTACAGCTTTTGAGAAGACCAATCAGGAGAGGGTTACAATAATCCATGTGGGAAATTACTAGAGCATGGACAAGCTCCTTGGTAGTATCTGGTGCAAGAAAGGGGCGGATGCGGCCTATGTTTTTAAGATGGAATCTACAGGATTTGACAACATGCTGGATGTGAGGCTCAAAGGTGAGGCCAGAATCAAGTATGACCCCAAGACAGTGCACTTGCAAGGATAGACTTATGTGGGTACCACAAACTTGAAGGGAGAGCGAAAGAGGAGGATCAGTATTAGGAGGAGGAAAGACAAGGAGCTCAGTTTTAGAGAGATTGAGTTTCAGAAAGCGGGAGGACATCCAGTCAGAGATGCATTAAGAGCATCATTTTCACTAATTTGAATACCCAAACCTTGGACATAAATAATAAAGTAACTATGTCAAATTATGTCACCTTTACCTTTTTGAAGGGTCAGATTATCAAAAGAACTTTATTTATGGGACACAGAAGCAGTGACAAGCTGTGCCCATGGTAAAGCAATTGTTTTAAGCACAGTTGTAAGTGTGTAAACCTATTGCATTGTTAAGTTTCTTGAACTTGTATTCTGCAAAGATATAAAGCTCAGGCTACCATGACAATAGTTTGTGATGTATCTGTATTTTTTCATTATTATTATTATTTAAATTTGAGAAATTTGAACATGTAAAGATTAAATGTATTGTTCTTGTAAAAAATATACAACTATGCATACAAAGGAGTTACTATACCTGCCATAATTTATTATTGTGGAACAGTGACTTTTTAAACTGTTTCAAAACAAAATAGTGAACTGCCTAGTCTTCAGGAAACAGAAGAATAACCACTGAATGAACATTGAGTATCAGTGTACAATGCTTGTACCTTTTGCAAACATTAGATAACCCCACCTGGCTAAGAAATCGTTTAAAATATCAGATACAGCTCTCTGTCACCAAATTTATTCATTTTCTAATCAAGAGTTTGTGGAAAATAAACAGAGCATTCCAATTTACTGGAGAATGTACATGCTTTGTCTGGCTAAGGATCAGTCTAGGTACACACACTATTATTGTCAGGGATTTCTTATGGTAGTTGATATTGATTTAATTTGGGTTTACTGCATTTGAAAGTTGTACTTTCTAAGTTCCCTAAAGTTAAACCATAAGCTTTATCATGCAGTTGGACATCGGACCACTGCACAGAATGCACTGAACCCCATCAATATTCTATGTTTGAAAAACACAACTGACTGGTCGCTAATTTGGCTTTCTTGCTTCATAAAAAAACTTGGCAGAGGTGTACATAGCAGGTGTGTACTTAGAAGGAGTAGATGTGTATATAGCAGGTATGTACTTAGAAGGAGTAGAGGTGTACATAGCAGGTATGTACTTAGAAGGAGTAGAGGTGTACATAGCAAGTATGTATTCTGAAAGAGTAGAGGTGTACATAGCAAGTATGTATTCTGAAAGAGTAGAGGTGTACATAGCATGTATGTACTCCGGAGTTGAGGTGTACATAGCATGTATGTATTCTGAAGGAGTAGAGGTGTACACAGCAGGTATGTACTCTGAAGGAGTAGAGGTGTACATAGCATGTATGTATTATGAAGGAGTAGAGGTGTACATAGCAGGTATGTACTCTGAAAGAGTAGAGCTGTACATAGCAGGTATGATGTACTTATAATGAGTAGAGGTATACATAGCAGGTATGTACTCAGGGGTAGAGGTGTACATAGCATGTATGTATTCTGAAGAGTAGAGGTATGTACTTTATAGCAACACACATCTGGTTTATAATACATACAGTAGTGTGCATATGAAAATTCAGAATAACAAATGAATACCAAGAACATTGAAACAAAAACAGGCAAAAAAACAGGCCTATGATAAGATTTAAAGTGAAACAGTGAATATAAAAATACTGACAATCGGCAAAATAGCTTGCACTTTGGTTAATCCCGGCTGAGGTCTAAAAATGTTTTTGATACCTTGTGCCATTACAGCGATTTAGATCTTTACATTTAAAATGAACCTCTAATGCAAATTTATACTTACCTTAAACCGTCCCTAAATACATTTAATACATCATATATCACAGAAATACATGATAAATTCAATGTAAAATATTGAGATATACTCATCTCACTTCCGTTCCAGCATCTCCATGTCTTCAGCTTCATGGATGTTAACACCAAGTTCTGGTCCTCCTTTCACTTTACCCAGTCTCTTCCATGATTGTCCCTGCTTAGGAATGCTTCTCCAAGCAGAGCAAACCTCCTTCGTGATGCTGACATGCTAGTTTTATTGTCAGCTTGCTAGTGTCTGAACAGAGTGAAGTCAGTCACTAAATTCCTATACTCCCCAGCCAGCGCCAGCAGCATTGGATAGATAGTTACTCTAGTAATCATGGTGCATGTGTTAACTTTGTGTGGAGAACAGAAGGACCACCAGTGTGAGTTCTTTTCTGTTCTCCCTTTTCAGTCAATTCTTCAGCATAGAGTCAATGCCAAATAATTGACTGACAGATTGGAGAATAAAAACTATTTTAAAAATCAATTTTTTCCTAATCTATACATTTGCTAGCAAGTCGGTGAGCACAATGTAGAGATAGAATGTTATGCATTCTCAAAAGAGCATACCCTATAAGAGGCACGAATGGTAGCTTTTAATACACATTGTTTAAGATAACCAAGGTTGCTTTCTTTTATTAACTGGTATTCATTTATGGAGTAATCGGAATTTCGGAGCTGTCACTAAATTGGCCGTGTAACAGCACATAATCTGGCAAAGGATTCTGTTGTACTCAGAAGATGTCACTAAGCAAATTGTTTTTCTTTTTTTACTATAGTTGCAGACATATGGTCTGTGATACAAACAGTAATAATTCAGTGTGCATGTGAAAAAATGGAGTAATAAAATGAATATCATAAACTTTAGTGAAAAAAACCTGATAAGGCTTGAAATAGAATGATAACCGAGAGTGTCTGTGTTTGCAAATGGAGTTAACTAAATGCCCATTAAATTAATATGCTTAAACTGTTTTAAAAGTGAAATGATTGGCTTTCTAATTTGGCCCTCTGATTTCAAAAATCCATGGCAATGGAAACTGGGGAATATTTACTCAGAAAATGATTATTTTTTTTAATCTCTGTTGTAGTTTGTAAAATAAACAGAAAAAATGAAAAGTAGTGCATGTGTGTGAGAAAACCATAAAATAAAAAAATTACATATCCTGTGATTAAAAGGTGATATTAAAAATGCCAAAGCACTACGTGACACACCAATGTATAATATATATTTAAAATTTCATGATAAAAGTCTTTAGACTAAAACATTGGTCCTTTTGTACAATGATATGAAATAAAACATAAGAAGAAACATTTATATAAAGACCTTTGTGTCCTACTGTCTTTCCAGGCAAGTAGTTCACTAAAAGGCTGTTAAGTGAAAGTTCAGGTTTGTTACACAAATGCACATACAGTGGCGAAACTATGCAGCTACGACCGGGCCAGTCACTTCATGTGGCCCAGCTGCCCTACGGACCCCTGTGACCATCTTCATGTGTTGCAACCCCAGCCCGCACATTGTAACCACCGGGGTCACGTGTTCAGGGGCCCATCGGGTGGCCACTAGATGGAAAGGAATTTCAAGGGGGCCCGGTCAGTGCTGCGCTATAACAGCGCAACCGGGCCACCTCTGATGATGTCAGACGCTGCCATGCTGGGAGGAAGAGGCTGCCCCAGTCACTCTTCCCAGCAACCACCGGGAGCCGTGCGGGAGGAAGCAGAGGACGGAGTCAGAGTGGGAACTCTGACTCCCATCAGCCTGAGCCACTGGACTCCACTGGTCACCCTTTTGCACCTAAAAGGTAGGAAACAGGAAGGTGACAAACATTTTGCATGTGTGTGTGTGTTAGTGTATGTCTTTGTCTGTATGTATGGGTATATGTGTGTGTGTGTCTGTCTGTATGTGTCTCTGTCTTTATGTGTCTCTGTGTGTATAAGTGTGTGTCTGTATGTATGTGTGTGTGTGTCTGTCTGTAAATGTGTGTGTCTGTATGTGTGCCTGTGTGTATGTGTCTTTGTATGTGTGTCTGTATGTATGCGCCTCTATGTGTACATGTGTGTCTGTATGTATGTATGTGTCTGTGTTTGTATGTATGTGTTTGTCTGTATGTATGTGTTTATGTGTATGTGTGTGTGTCTGTCTGTATGTATGTGTCTCTGTGTGTTTGTATGTGTGTGTGTCTGTATGTATGTGTATGTGTGTGTGTGTGTGTATGTGTCTCTGTATGTGTCTCTGTACTTTAGGCACAGCATATTAAAGCCTGTTTTTAAACTGTGTTATTCATCTATCAGCTCAGAGACCCCTGTAATATGAGCCTCTCTTTTGATTTATTCCTGTTTTCCTTAAGACTGGAGAAATGAAACCTGTAACAGTGGCTGCAGTCTTGGGAGAAGGTATGTTTTCTGGGGACTATCATTTCCAGAAGTGAAAGACTGACGTATTTGCAGTGGGTGCCTTCAATTGATCTGCCATGGATATCTGCATAGATCATTGTCAGCAATTGGGAGTAATCCACCTTCTGGAAATGATAGCTCACTTAAACAGGCCTATAATGAGAGCATCTGTAAAGCTTTGCAGAGGTGCAAAAGATGCATCCAGAGGGAGCCACCTGAAGAGTTTGGGCCCCATTAATTTAGCATGCATGGACTTCCTCTGCATATACACTTGTGCTACTGGTGCCAGGAATGTTTTGGTGATAAATGGTCACTTCACGAGCTATGCCCAACACAAGTTCTGAAAGCTGCCACTTAACTATTGTGGCAAAGGTTATTTGTGCATAATGTGTTCCCACACTGTCTGCACTTCGATCAAAGTACAGATTTTGAAAGTTAGCTTGTTTATGAGATCTTGAAACTACTTCAGATTGAAAAGTCTAGAACAACCCATACCACCTTGAGGGATTTGCTTTTCCTCAGAGGCTCAACAGAACTCTGCATAATAAGTTAGGGACACTCAAATATTGAGAGAAAAGGTCCTGGAGTCGGCACGGATCTAGGGACCAAGTAGTCAGACAACAGGTCCAAAGACTCTGTTACGAGATCCCTGAATAACAAACCAGGACACACAGTCCCAAAAGGAACTAACACTCAATACTTTATTTTTTGAACAAGGACTAGCATTTGCCGACTTGCCCTTAAGAATATGGTGTAAACCATAAAAATATAAACAAACATGCAAAACTTGAAAAATGAACATCCTACATCAAATATGTAATACAATCACAACTTTCCAAACTATGGAACAACACAAATATACAGATGGAGCTGGTTGTTGATTTTTTTTTATGCACTTTTTGCATATTTTGCTAATTTGCATATTGTGATAATACAAATGCATTTTCCAGTTAACCAGAGTCACCACAAGTCTGGAAACATTTAATTTTAAAAAGGGGTATCCAAACGTTGCAAATTCAAACCAGGGGGTAAAGCAGTCTGAATGGCCCCATGCACCTGCTTCCCCAAAACAGAACCCCATTCTATAGCAGGTGGGAAGGAGGCTGACCTGCAGTCCTCTTAAAGTATGCGGGTAATGAAGGATTCTGTAATAGTCAGAATTATAGAGATGATCGCCCAGTATGCAACCTTCCTCAGCTGTTGACCCTGGAGAAGGCTCTAGTGGAGTTGTTCCTGTTGGCAGAGTAGCTGCTGTATCTGGCTGCAAACAAGATTGGTGGACTTTACCCAAGCCTACTGTCCTTGCTTCTCCTCCATCTTGTCTGAATCCAGAAAGCCCTAGCTTTGTCCCAGGTACCTCTGAAAGAGACCCAAGTTCCATGGGAGGAACAGAGCCTCAAAAGACTAGTAGAAGACCTTGTGTGAACATGTCAGTGGACTCCCACACAGGAATCTGGGCCAGAGCAGAAGAAATAGAAGGCCACCGAGGTTCCTGACATATGACAACATTGGGGTATCCATCTACTATCAGTCCCAGCCCACGTACAATAAATGTGTTGCACACCATAACTGAGATTCTTGGTGAAAGTGCTTTGCTGTTTTAAGTCACAGTTCCTATATTATGTACCATGTTTTACAATTTTATGCATGGATGTAACGCAGTGCAGTCATTCTGCGTAGTAACACTGCAGCTGGTGTGCAGACAATATAGCATGGAGCTGGGTGCAGTGAATATAGCATGGAGACAGGTGCAGATAATATAGCATGGTGCTGGGTGCAGTGAATATAGCATGGAGCTGGGTGCAGAGAATATAGCATGGTGTTGTATGGTTCAACATATGAGTGGTAATGTCAGCGGGTACCCAATCCTGCATCCTGGCAAAGTAACAGTGAGGTGAAAGCAGAGATGCAGAAAAGCATCTCTGTGGGGAGACAGTATCCTCAGCAGCCCCGAGCTGTCTTAATACAATAAGGAGAGATACTTTACTAATATTACTATCAGCATTAATGCCTTTGTTTCCCCAGGTAGCACTATCAGCATCAAGGGCCCCAGCAGTGCACCAACACAGTGGCACCTGGTTGGGAAGAAAACCAACAATTAGGCGGGGAGATGGTGTTATAAGTTAGTCAGTTTTTGGTATTTTACACATCTCAATACTGTGTTCCTACTGCTAGGGCTGAACTGCATAAGTGCAACAGGTGCAACCTTATATTACAATACCTGTTTAGTTCAATATAATATAATATTATATATATAATCTTTGTTGTGTATGCAGTATTTTCTTGTGTGGAAGGGGGCATTTCTCAGTGCGTGGGTTCCCCCTATTCAAATCACTGAAAAAATTGTTCCTATCTCCCAGCAACTGCAGAGGGATTTTTTAATGTAAACAATAGATGGTAAATCCTCCTTTACCATGTATACATCAAGGTAAGAGAATACGTAGGGGTAATATTTAGCAAGTTAATAGGGCCAGTTAAGTTAGTTGGGCAAGTTAAGTGGCCGGCAGCTTTTATTTCGAGTTGTATTCCCTAAACTGTGAATGAATAATGATGAGTTGAAATGAAAATAGTTCTTTTCCAACTTACATTAATTTAATAAAATGCACTGTTCAGTGAATACTAATATAATTACATTTAGACTAACTCACATTTTCAGAATGTTAAACGTTAGAATAACATAGCCCCCAGTAATGGATATTCCACTCTTGCTGAGTCATTTTTCAATGAGCAGCACAAGGCAAAATATTTGTTATGATCGTTTGTGTTTGTTTGATATTATTCCCAAATTTCACTCATTTTTAATCAATCACATGCTATGAAAAGTAAAAATGCCATGGTAACAAGGTTTTCAGTTGAAGTACAGTACATCAGAGCACTAGCTCCTCGTTGTGTTTCTTTTTTGATGTGAAAGAAGCAGGTTTTTGCAAACACTGAAGGAGCATGTATAGTCTGAAACACTGTGTTTTTTTATTGATCTGCTATATGATTATAGCCAAAACTTGATTGGATTTTAATCTGTCTTTGCTCAACTATTTCAGCAATTTATGTTGGGGTTTACTTAAATATTTTGCCGTAAAACATGTATCAGAAATATATTGCTTAATGTAACGCTGTTTTTTTCCCTAGCATTATCTTTTTCCCAATGTTTTTATTTGATGCCATGGCAACTGGACCATATATTATAAATACAAACATAGATAAATATAAGTAAAATAGATAGATAGACAGAGATAGACAGAGATAGACAGACAGACAGACAGAGATAGATAGATAGATAGATAGATAGATAGATAGATAGATAGATAGATAGATAGATAGACAGACAGATAGACAGATAGACAGACAGGCAGACAGATAGACAGACAGGCAGACAGATAGATAGATAGATAGACAGACAGACAGACAGAGATAGACAGACAGACAGATAGTTAGATAGACAGACAGACAGACAGACAGACAGAGATAGATAGATAAATAGACAGGCAGATAGACATACAGATAGATAGGTAGATAGATAGATAGATAGCCAGAGACAGACTTACAGACAGACAGATAGATATATAGATAGATAGTTAGCCAGAGATAGACAGACAGATAGATATAGATAGATAGATATAGATAGATAGATATATAGAAATACAGACAGACAGACAGATAGATATATAGATAGATAGATAGCCACATATAGACATATAGATAGATAGATAGATAGATAGATAGATAGATAGATAGCCACATATAGACATATAGATAGATAGACAGATAGATAGATAGATAGATAACCACAGATAGACAGATAGATAGATAGATAGATAGATAGATAGATAGATAGATAGATGCAATAAAAAGAATGCAAACATCTTATAAAACAATTGGTTTTCTACCATTATAAACACTAGTCCTTGATACCACATACACAGTTGAAGATATCAGAAAACACTTCATCTGATAAAGATAACAATGCTGGCTGCCGTGTGTGGGTGTTAAAAATAAATACAGTAAAAATGTAGACTTTCACAGGCGGCTTTGGAAAGACATATTTTATTTATTATGATTCAACATATTGTTCTACTTTAGAACATCTTCAAAAGAACAAAAATATAAATTCTGGAGAGGACTTTATATGAAGTATAATAAACACTTATTTTATCTTTTCATATAATATAAAACGTATGTGTCACTTGTAACTTTCATGTCCGTGTTGCCAGTATAGTGTAGGTGTACTATCCTTACTGTTATTTTAAAGAAAAATAGGTTAAAAGTACAGGATCGATATGATGTACATAGAAAATTTTTGGGTGCCAGGAGCATATGGTAATGTGCCATGTGCAGGTATATCTTGCAATTGAAGCAATACCCCTATACACACTATTGGTTTAAATAGTGTTAGAGCCTTTAGTATATCTGGTATATGACATACTAAACTGAGTGGAACAACACAGATGGAGCTGGAGATTGTGAAGAGACTTTCCAAGCATAATTTTTACAACAACTAATTTCGGTGATTATGGTGCTACATGTGAAATCTGTATCAGAATTAAAGGACAACTGTCATTGGCAAATGTAATATATTGATGTAACCTCTATGTAGTAATAACATCTATGATTTTTTCTTTTTCATTTATTTTTTACAAAGTCACTTGCCTACCTTTCCCAAGTCTCCTCTTCTTACAGCCACTCTGTGCACCTTGAGTCAGATTGCCAGTTATTCTGTTTTGCAAAATAGTGAGCTATATCCGGATAAATGACAATCTGACCTAAGGTGCATAAAGATGGCTGTCAGAAAGCAGAAGTGGTAGGCAAGTGTTTTTGCTTTTTTTAAATGCCAATGTACATAAATATATATATATATATATATATATATATATATATATATATATATATATATTTTTTTTTTTTTAAATAAATAGTCTATTATCACATAAATATTATTAACTGAAATTTGTCTTTGGGCTGGTTGAGTGGTTGATTTCAATTACTCTGAGCTGAAATCATGAACCAAGTCAAATGCTATTGGCTGAGTAAGTTTATTTTGATTGGAGATTCTGAATTCCGCCCATGGTGAAAAAAAAAATAGATAACTTATGGGAAAAAAGATGATTGTGACAGCCAATAAATGCTGATTTTATTTACAGATCAAGTGAGAAGTGAGTGGTCAATTTTTGCACCCTTTTTGTTCGACTGATTTGTTTTTCTTCATTAAAAAATATGGTTAAGATGAAATATGACTGAAATTAAGCCGTTCCTAAAATGTTTTTATTCTTGGCAAAAGTAATTCACCCAAAACAAATCCACTGTGCACAAGTCTTGATTATATTAAGATAAAAAATATTGGACAAATGGACAGCTGCTCTATTCAGAACAAAAACAGGCCAAAGCCTAAATAGTGATTTAGAAAAACAGGTCAAGCATGATTTAGGAAAAAATAGCTCAATCATAATTTGGCAATTAATTGAGCAATTCTTAAGGTATTTCAGTCAGTTTTAGGAGCAAATGGGATGATTCAAATGAGTTGAATCAGAATTCATCAAATTAATTTGGAGTCAGTTTTGAAAATTATGGTGGACAGAAAATGTAGTTGACTAACTGTAATTTGTTCTCCAAAATACCCCAATATCTACCTATAATTTTAACAAAGATAAAGTTTAGTGAATAATGAGTTCTGGATAACAAAATTACTTGCATAGTCAACTATTCTGTTTAATTTAAAATATTTGTGGGTTGTTCAATAAAATAACAATTGTTAGAAATTCACTTTGATTTCTAAATGAGTTTCAAATTTAAGCTCAAAGTAATTGAAGAGGAAACATACCGATTTAATATTTTTGGACAAACTTTTCAAATGATCACAAACTATTTGAAATTCACCGTACAATATTAATTTATATACAAAGAAGTAATCTCATTCAAAATAGTTGCATACTACACACACACATACCGACACACACAATTATATGTACATTCATTAAGTTAATAAAGTATGATAAATAATGTTAGTTGGTTTTGACTTATACAGAAGGAACTTTTGTATTATAAATATTTGCTAAAATAAAAAACATTCCTAGAGTCACTTTAAATTTTTGTATCACCTCCATAGTGTGAAGGAATATATTAAACAAGTGATGAGCATTTTCAATAAGCACCCTTATTCAATATTCATCCCCACATGTCCTAAGCATTTTGAAACAAGTTTGTCACATTAGTTTTGCACAAGAGTCAAGGCTTGCAGAATTTATTGCTGAGCGAGAAGTCAACCTGCTGGAAATAGCGAAACAACTCATGCATGATACACACTCTAGTTTAACAGAAGTGTTCATGTGTCTATGCTTGGAAGAATATTATCGTTGTAACATCATGGAAAAGTTAATTCAATAATATTGTTTTATATATATATGTATATATAAAACTAAATTATTGAATTAACTTTTCCATATATATATTATAATTTATATATAGTAGTTATTGTATATGTAGTTATATACAATATATGGACATATTATTTGGACACAACATGTAATGATTGAATTCAGGTGTTTCAATCAGAATCATTGCCACAGGTGTATAAAATTAAGCACCTAACGATGCAGTTTGCTTTTATTATTATTATTATTATTATTATTATTATTTATAATTCCACAGCGTTGTACAGTGGAAACATGTTTTGTGGAGTTATGAATCGCACTTCACTGTTTGGCCGTCTGATTGTCGAGTCTGGGTTTGAAGAATACCAGGACAACGTTAGCTTCCTGACTGTATTGTGCAAACTGTGAAGTTTGTTGGAGGAGAGATAATGATATGGAGCTGTTTACCAGAGGTTTTAGTATGCTCCTTACTTCATATTTAAGGGAAATATGCTGTACCATACCAAGACATTTTGGACAATGCTATGCTTTTTACTTTGTGGGAACAGTTTGATGAAGGCCTCTTTTTATTCCAGAATAACTGTGCCACAGTGCACAAAGCAAGGTCCATAAAGATATGGTTGGATGAGCTTGGTGCGGAAAAACTTGATTGGCCTGCACAGAGCCATAACTTCAACTCTACCAAACACCTTTGGGATGAACTGAAACGAAGATTGCAAGCAAGGCCTTCTTATTCAACATCAGTGCTTGACCTCACAAATACTCTGCTGCATGAATGGGCAGAAATTCCTACAGAAACTCTCCAAAATCTTGTGGAAAGCCTTCCCAGAAGAGTGAAAGTTGTTAAAGCTGCAAAGGGGGACAAACTACACATTAATGTTTATGTACATAAACATTAAGAATGCAATGCTTATCAAGAATGCAATGTTTATGTACATAAACATAAGAATGCAATGTCATAAAAGTCAATGTTGGTATAATGGTCCGGTATCCCAATACTTTTGCCCATGTAGTGTGTGTGTTTGTATATATAAATATATGTACTATATTATTGTCAACATTTACAGAATGTCAGCTGTGTGCAATGAATAAATCAAACCGTGAATCTGCAGCAATTGTCCTGATACATTTGGTGCTTTCGCTCAGGGGTGGGGGCTGGGAGGAAGGACAATAGGTCCCCCCCCCTTATTCTGATTTAGGGCCCCCACCCACCGCTTAAGGGTGGGGTTCTGGGGGGAGAACAATAGGTGTCCCCCCCCTTATTCTACTTTAGGCCCCCCACCCCCCCTTGAAGTAATTTAGAGTCCCCACCCGCTGCTCACGGCTGGGCGTCGGGGGGTAGGGGGAAGGACAATAGGTCCCGACTGGTTCCCCCCATTGTCATCCAGGGCCCCCACCTGCCGCATAGGGACTTTGGCTATTCAGACCTTCAGCGCTTCGGGACTTCGGCAGTTCAGTTCATCACTTCGGAAATTCGCCACTTCGGAAATTCGGCAATTTGCCAATTCAGCTATTCGGACATTCGGAAGTATTCAATGTCTGAATTTCACCAAATTCGTCAGAATTGACATTCGGAATGAAACTAATTACACATGTCTAATAGGTAGATTTGTTTAAATATTAATGAGATGCTAATATATATATATATATACATATATATATATATATATATATATATATATATATGTATATATATATATGTTTTTACTTCGTTATTTATCTCAGCATATTTTCCTTTTGTTTTTACTAGTTGTTCATAGTTCTCAGAGAACCGTTAGATAATTAACATTCAATTAACTCGATCCATAAAATGACATATCTAATTCTCTTATTAAAGGAACACTCTAAGCATCAAAAAGGCTAGGTTAATGAAGTGGTTTTGATCTATAGATCATGCCCCTATAGTCTAACTGCTCGGCTCTCTGACATTTTGTTAGTTAGTTAGTTAGTTAGTTAGTAAGTTAATTAGATCACTTTGCTCATGCAGCCCTACCTCCCTGACTGTGACCCTCACAGCCTCCCTACGAAGACAAATGGACTGACATACAAATGAACAGATGAACAAACAGACAATAGAGAAACATTCATATAGACAGACATACAGAAAGAAATGTCAATACTAGTTGAACCATTCTGTAATAATAGTAATATTTATACATGAATTATTTAAAAAATATGTTTAAATTATTAGAGTATAATAACATTATTGAACTGGACTAGAAGGTTAAAAATTATACTTTTTTTGTATCTTGGTTTTGAAAAAAAAAACATAGAGCAGCTGTCTATTTAATTAGTCATTATCTTGCCTTCTAATGATTAATTAAAACTAAATATAACTTTTTAAAAGCAAGAAGACAGGTTTTACCCACAGTTTTGCAACTGTCATAACTTAATAATCAAAAGTGTTTATTGTATCCCTTATGCCATGTAATTTATAATGGTTAAAAGGCCAGCTGGTTATGACTTAATGTCAGGAATCAGGATATCCATGAATCCCAAGTGTTATTTTAGAATTCATGTTTTAAAAGGTGTTGTATATTATGTTACAATTTATTAGTATAATCATAACTCATTTTGTGCATTATTTTTGCTCAAGGTAAAATCTTTAATTGTTTAACAGTTTGTAGTATTTCATCATTGAAAGACTTTTAGACTTTAAAAAAAATCCAGTTAATAAACAAGTGACATTGAAATTCATACCATGTTAAAGTAAAAAAAGAGAAAATAAAACTATTTATTTTTTTAATTTAAAAAATTTAAAAGCATATTTACAAAATGCGGACAGGACAAGAGTGGAACATATTTATCACAGAGAAATGATATGCAAATTAATTTGTCTCTCTATCATTATCTATCTGCACAAAAAGGCTGAAGATGACATGTTCATAACAGATATAGGTAGTTCTGTTCTTTTTTTTGAAGGCTTATTAAATTTGTTGGTTTGCACTGTTTAACACTACATGACAAACTATACTGTGCAGGTTATCAGTGGTCAGAATTTTCACCTGCTTTGTCTCAAAAGGAATTTGGAAATTAGGATGGATCAAGAGGAATTTGGGCCGTTTTCCCTATTAAGAATGAGCAAGAGGGGACTGTGATGAAGGGAATGGAACAGGATAAATTAGGACAGAGACAAAGAGTGACAAAAGGAAGAGAGATGGAGATCATGAGAAGGCACCAGGGACAATTGCAGAAAGAGTGCAATGACAAGGAAGATGCAGTTTATAACTATTATATTGATAGAGAACAATAAGGATGAAGGGGGCTGTACCAAGGAGGAAGGGGCAGTGACAATTCTTTAAGGGGACTGTGTATTTTAATACAAGGGCAGGGATATGTTGCTAAGCCCATTCCTCCCAATATTAATTTGGAAGACGGAGTAAAAAAAAGAAAAAGAGGCAAATGCATGAACTCACCTTTCACATTCATGTTTCTCATACTCCAATGCACACTAACTGACCCCTCATATAGAATACAGCTTTAATGCACAAAAAAGCCTGCATTCATGCACTCAGTAGGTATTGTGACAGGTGGAAGATGCAAAACAACATTTTCAAAATGTATACCATGTATGCTTAACCAACTCAGTCACTTACAATTTTAACCAATGTGGGTGAAAATAACTAATGAGGACACATGGCTGACTATTTTCTGTGACAGCTTTGGACACATCTGTGAGTATGTTGGCATACTCCTTTGTAAGAGAAACTTACTTTAATTGGTTCCTAACTTGTAAAGTTCAAAAAAGTGGATTACAAGAAGAGTGATAATACATTATTTTGATTTCTCTATCGCTCCAGTTTATGAAATAAACTAATATGTAAACAAATTCTAACCACTCAGACACTATATGATTTGTCACAAACACTTGTAAAAATAAATAGCAATAGTAATCAAAATGTCAAAGATGATTATGTAATTGATGATATTTCTAATGATTTTGAAGCAACATTGTTTTTAATTATCACTCAAAGTTCAATAGTTTTTCATGGATATAAAGCAATTTAGTCCAATACATCAAAGACCTCACGGAAAAAAACAATGATGAATCTCTACCCTTAAAGATTTTTCCTGGGAGAGAGTTTTGTTTTAAGGATGCCCACCGTATCAAAAATAAAAAAGGCATATTTACTAAAGAAGGTAGTTTAAAAAAAGGAGTAAGCGCATTGTACACAACTACAGGGAGTGCAGAATTATTAGGCAAGTTGTATTTTTGAGGATTAATTTTATTATTGAACAACAACCATGTTCTCAATTAACCCAAAAAACTCTATTTTAGGGGGATATCTGTGTGTGCAGGTGACTATTACTGTGCATAATTATTAGGCAACTTAACAAAAAACAAATATATACCCATTTCAATTATTTATTTTTACCAGTGAAACCAATATAACATCTCAACATTCACAAATATACATTTCTGACATTCAAAAACAAAACAAAAACAAATCAGTGACCAATATAGCCACCTTTCTTTGCAAGGACACTCAAAAGCCTGCCATCCATGGATTCTGTCAGTGTTTTGATCTGTTCACCATCAACATTGCGTGCAGAAGCAACCACAGCCTCCCAGACACTGTTCAGAGAGGTGTACTGTTTTCCCTCCTTGTAAATCTCACATTTGATGATGGACCACAGGTTCTCAATGGGGTTCAGATCAGGTGAACAAGGAGGCCATGTCATTAGATGTTCTTCTTTTATACCCTTTCTTGCCAGCCACGCTGTGGAGTACTTGGACGCGTGTGATGGAGCATTGTCCTGCATGAAAATCATGTTTTTCTTGAAGGATGCAGACTTCTTCCTGTACCACTGCTTGAAGAAGGTGTCTTCCAGAAACTGGCAGTAGGACTGGGAGTTGAGCTTGACTCCATCCTCAACCCGAAAAGGCCCCACAAGCTCATCTTTGATGACACCAGCCCAAACCAGTACTCCACCTCCACCTTGCTGGCGTCTGAGTCGGACTGGAGCTCTCTGCCCTTTACCAATCCAGCCACGGGCTCATCCATCTGGCCCATCAAGACTCACTCTCATTTCATCAGTCCATAAAACCTTAGAAAAATCAGTCTTGAGATATTTCTTGGCCCAGTCTTGACGTTTCAGCTTGTTTCTTTTTCAGTGGTGGTCGTCTTTCAGCCTTTCTTACCTTGGCCATGTCTCTGAGCATTGCACACCTTGTGCTTTTGGGCACTCCAGTGATGTTGCAGCTCTGAAATATGGGCAAACTGGTGGCAAGTGGCATCTTGGCAGCTGCACGCTTGACTTTTCTCAGTTCATGGGCAGTTATTTTGCGCCTTGGTTTTTCCACACGCTTCTTGCGACCCTGTTGACTATTTTGAATGAAACGCTTGATTGTTCGATGATCACGCTTCAGAAGCTTTGCAATTTTAAGAGTGCTGCATCCCTCTGCAAGATATCTAACTATTTTTGACTTTTCTGAGCCTGTCAAGTCCTTCTTTTGACCCATTTTGCCAAAGGAAACGAAGTTGCCTAATAATTATGCACACCTGATATAGGGTGTTGATGTCATTAGACCACACCCCTTCTCATTACAGAGATGCACATCACCTAATATGCTTAATTGGTAGTAGGCTTTCGAGCCTATACAGCTTGGAGTAAGTAAACATGCATAAAGAGGATGATGTGGTCAAAATACTCATTTGCCTAATAATTCTGCACTCCCTGTATATCTCTGTCAACCTGTTTCCAGATTAACTATTTATTTTGTCTCTCTGGAATATTTTAGCCCTACA
Source organism: Pelobates fuscus (assembly GCF_036172605.1). Lineage (NCBI taxonomy): Eukaryota > Metazoa > Chordata > Amphibia > Anura > Pelobatidae > Pelobates > Pelobates fuscus. Next base: position 175,119,368 of record NC_086318.1, on the reverse strand, counting down.
AATTATTTATTTATAAAATATTTTACCAGGATGGATACATTGAGATTTTTCTCGTTTTCAAGTATGTCCTGGGTAAGTACTAAGTACTAAGTACTTCTCCTCTACATCATGAATGAACCATGCGTAATTAAGTTAATGGGCTTTTAATTTACAGTACCTCGGGATTAGGTATATTCATATACCCTTGAATTTTGTATGGCTTCCTTTATGCTTCAAGAAATCTCCCTAACAGTAAGCCCAAAAGTAGTGGTAGATCTTGAGCTGGGGAGGCCACACAAGAAGGAATTGCTCTCATTGCCAGTTACTTACCAGAGATGCATAGGACATGAGCTTGCTAAAGGAAGATGTAACTAGGAAAGGGACTGAAAGAAAAGTTTACATTGAAGGGGAGAGGGGTACAATGAAGGGGAGAGGGGCAAAGAATAAGGATAACAGGGGAATATGAATGGGAGGAATGCAGAATATATAATAGTTATGGCTGGGAGCATGGAAATTTGAGAGGAAATAGAAATGAAAAAAAGAGATTGAAAAGGGCTAAGGGGGGGGGCGTGGCCTAGCTCTTGCCGAGGACGGACGCATGTGAGTGAAGCTCCGTTCTACACTGGCCTAAACAGCGACTGAAACCAGCGTGAGTGACCCTCAAACCTCTCACTCAAAAGCCCCAACATGGCTCAAGCTAAGGGGAAGCGAAATCCCGAAAAAACCGACAAAACCGGGTTCTTTACGGCCCGTAATCAGCCTCCTAAACCCCAGGGTGCACCAGACCCAGACCAAGATGGCGACGACACGCTGCCGCTGCAGGGATCCCCAGGGGACAGAGGCATTCCTGTCACGCAGGACATACTCCAAGCATGCCTGGATGAAATGTCTAACAAGCTACTACACAGTTTTAACAAATCTATCTCGGATCTAAGGAAGGACATCCAAGAATTGGGAGATAGGATGGCAAGCATGGAAAACCGCATGGGAGAATATGCGGAAGCACACAATGACATGGCGGATCATGTGCAGAAACTAGAAAAGTCACTGGAGACCTGCCAAACTAAAATCATGGACCTAGAAGACAGATCTAGGAGGCAAAATATACGCCTCAGAGGTATACCTCAAACAGTCAAACAACCAGACATTATGGCATACCTCACAGATTACTTCAAAACACTTGCCCCTGACTTACCAGCAGATGTCCTACTCGTGCACAGAGTTGCAAAGCCTAAATTATTGCCAGAAGAAGCACCCAGATACATACTTACCCACCTTCATTATTTTCACGCCAAAGAAGTGCTGATGAAGGCATCCAGACAACGCAAAGACCTCCCTGCCCCATATAACGCAATACAATTATACACAGATCTCTCAGCGCAAACTTTACAAAAAAGGAGGGAATATAAAGTGATAACAGAAGCGCTTAGGCTCCATGAAATGCCATACCGCTGGGGACACCCGGTCCGCCTTCTTATTCACAAAAATGGAGCATTGCATGCCGTCACCTCCCCAGAAGATGGAAGAAAACTTCTGAGACAATGGGGCATCCAACTCCAGAACCAGGCAAGGAGCACCGACCGTCACCAACCGGCCAAGCTCCGACCAGATTGGACAAAAACTTGCACCTGAGATTGCCAAGGAACAAGCCGCTGGAAGGGTGGCAGACCCCGGGATCAACCGCCGCAGCTGAAATGGCACGGTTTGCCATACACTAGCCGCAGTACTCGTTAACTACTACAGTTACAGTTAATTAAGACTTGATTATGGGACAATAACAAGGACAAAATCCGGTCTCAGGACAGGTGAATATAGCAAGCCTACCCACCCAACATTATTTTACACTACATAAGCAACAACACACGCACACGGCATATTAGCATGTGCTTACAGGAATTACTGCACCACATACATGAGAGAGGTGAATGTACACACCACAACCAACTAATGGTCTGGGGGGAGCCCACCAGACACAGCATAGCAAGATACCACATAAGTGCTCACCTTCACATGCAATCACAAACAGGGTAGCAAAAAAAAAACAGCCGTAACTCTGGTGTATATAGCCAAGCATGGGGTAGCAAGGGACCCACGGAGAGACCACCCAAGGAGCCAACCACAGAGGAGGGCAACTCCTATTATCCATAACGTCCGCAAGGTTGAAGGTGGATTGGGGGGAGTGGGGAGGCAGATGAACTAAAATGTAATTGGCAATGTATTGTAATGTATTGGTAATATTGTGACAGCAGGAAGGCACAATTGTATGAGACAAAAGGGAACACCAAGCCCTGATAACTTTACATGTGATCTGTACTCGAGTGGCCAGTTCAAACCCACTCTTCCCCTGACCACCAACCCGAGCTACCCCCGCAACATCAAGGCACCCTGAGACATATCCAGTTGGACCTAGCAAAGGGCCACCATCTACACAGGCTTCACCTCACCAGACAACCTCTTCCCACACCCGCCCAAGGTGGGAGACGTCCAACATGCACACAATCCCCACCCTACGTATGCACACACTACGCAATGAGACCACCTTTACAGCCACGCGTCCAGTGGAATGTGGCACTTCACCAGCACAATGGGGGGCAGTAGAGAAACCATTACCAGACCGGAACGTCCACCAGGTACCCCTAGCAGGCCAACTAATTTGTGGACTACCCACAGAGCAAAAAAAAAACTGTTGCGGGACTTGTAAGCAACCAAAGGGTCAAACCTATTCAGTAATTGGTCACACCTAATAGAATAGGCCAAAGTACCAATGTTTAAAATTTATTTTCGGATTACCACGTTCTCTATGGGATCAAAGTTCGGTCCCACTGCCCACGAATGGGCTGCTGTAGTGTTTACTACTTTTATCGTACCCTCACAGTACGATTCACCTAACACCTCTTCCCCTACCCTCTCCTCCCCTTTTTTGCCAAGAGAGACGAATGTACTCAATCAGACAGACAGGGAAATCCAGATATGGGGTAAACCACGTGCAAGACTCAAACACGTACCATGGGACCCCATATAGCACCTCACAATATCACACCAAAGTATGAAAATACAAAGCTATAATGTCAGGGGGTTGAACACCCCATACAAGAGACATTGCCTTTTTAGAGATGTCAAAAGGGACCAACCCGATGTGTTATGTCTACAAGAGACACATTTTAGGAAGCCGCCTACCATGAAACCATCCCAATATCCACACCAGTACCACGCCACAGCAGGGAAGAAAACAAGAGGGACGTCCATATTGATCAGAAACACTGTCTCTTTCCAATTTCACTCTTCCCAAGTTGACCCTGAGGGCAGATACCTCATACTGATATGCACTATTAACAACACTAAATACACACTTGCTAACGTATATGCCCCTAATACGAACCAGAGAAACTTTCTGCATAAGATTCTAACCCTACTGAGACCAGTTCAGGAGGGAATCCTGATTCTTTGTGGAGACTTTAACCACATTCTGGTTCCCAAAGAAGACTCGACCACCCAAGCCACCACACTCACACAGACCAAACAACGAAAAACATGCTCATCCTACAACAAATTACTAGAAAATAACAAACTATATGATGTGTGGAAGGTCTTACACCTACAAGAAAGGGACTACACATATTTCTCCTCCACACACAACACTTACACTAGAATAGATAGATTCCACGTAGAAAGCCTACACTTAGACCAAGTTATAGACTGCACTATAGGCCAGATAACATGGTCGGATCATGCTCCACTGACACTAACCCTCAAAGACAACTATGACTACAAACACAAAAGCCCATGGAGACTCAATGAGTCTCTACTGACAGATCTCACCTTCACGAATCAAATTGAAGCAGCCATCAAAGAATTCTTCTCACTAAACAACACTGGAGACACATCCACGAGTACAACGTGGCAGGCACACAAAGCAGTAATTAGGGGACTCCTGATTAAACAAGCTTCACACAACAAACAGACAAACCAAGCCCACTGGTTGGACTGGCATAAATGACTGGCAGACGTCACGAACAAGAACAAAACTCACCCAACTGAGACGACACAAAAAGACATACGGGACATTGCGGACAAGATTAAAATGCATACGCTACAGCGCTTGGGTTACAATCTCCACAAGCTCAAGGCCACCCATTATGCACAAGGGAATAGAGCTAGCAAACAACTTGCTGCTAGACTGAAACAAAGGGAGGCATAGACTAAAATACCACACATTTACACACAAGACGGCACGAAGGTGATATCCCCCATAGACATCAGCAACACCTTCGCAGCAAACTATGAGAAACTATATAATCTAGCACACTCGAACCAACTGCACGTCCCAACAAAACAAGACATAGCGTCATACCTAGGCAACATCTCCCTGCCTAAACTCACTCAGGACCAAATCACAACACTACAGAACCCAGTAACGGCTACAGAAGTGGAGGATGCAATACTCACTCTGCCAAAAAATAAAGCACCAGGCCCAGATGGGTTCACAAACCTATATTACAAGAAATTTGCATCCACTCTAGCCTTACCCCTAGCGTCACTATACAACTCAGCCACAGCAGGCAAATCACTCTCAGAGGACCTATTGCTAGCACACATCATAACACTCCGCAAACCGGGTAAACCACCGACCCACTGCCTGAACTTTAGACCAATATCCCTACTCAACACAGACGCTAAGTAATATGCCAAAATCTATGCCCGCCGGCTAAGCTCAATACTATCAACCCTAATCCACGATGATCAGGTGGGGTTCGTAGCGGGGAGACAGGGGGCTGACAACACCCGTAAAGTCCTAAACTTGATCCATAGCATAAGGAGGAAAGGAATCGGTAGCCTTCTAGTTTTGTTGGACGCAGAGAAGGCCTTTGACAGGCTTAACTGGCACTTTCTAAGGGCAGTTCTGGAAAAATATGGCTTCCCCTCACAGTTCACTAACACAGTAGCGGCTATATACAGTCATCCATCGGCAAAGGTCCTTAATGCAGGTTTCTGCTCTGATGAATTTACGATCTCCAATGGCTCCCGCCAAGGCTGCCCCCTGTCTCCACTGCTATATGTCTTAGCATTAGAACCATTAGCTGCCACAATTAGGGAAGAGCCAGCAATCCATGGAGTCTCGCTGAATCGGAGGTAATACAAACTGAGCATTTTCGCTGATGATGTATTCCTCACCCTAACACCACACATCTCCCTTCCCAACCTCATGAAACACATTACAACATACGGGCGAGTTTCGTATTACAAACTTAATGTAACAAAAACACAAGCATTGGGCATGAACATCACAAACACACAATTGGAAAATCTCAAAAGCTCATTCCCTCTAGACTGGAGAGAGGATTATCTCACGTTTCTAGCCACCAAAATGACAAAGAACCCCGCATCCCTATTCAAAACAAACTACCACCCCCTGCTTCCAGTTTTTAAAAGCTTGCTAGAATCCTGGGAGGGAAAATATCTGTCTTGGGTTGGCAGAATAGCGGCTATAAAAATGTCTCTACTGCCAAAATTGTAATATTTGTATAGAACCCTCCAAATTCCGCTACCGGGAAACTACGTCCCCTATCAAGAATGCTGATAGCATTCACATGGCAGAATAATAAACCGAGAGTAGCAGCAAAACTATTGCAAAAGCCATTACCGCAGGGAGGACTAGGCCTCCCGGACGTGTTAGCATACCACAAAGCAGCAGCACTAACTATAGTATCACAAATAAAAGCACAACCCACCTCGCCCCAATGGTTAGAAATTGAGAATTATTGGGCGCAGCCCTCAATGCTGCACTCGCTGTTTTGGACCCCCAAATCGAATAGGAAGGAGACTACACACCTCTTACCTACAACTCAACACATCTTACAGCAATGGGATTCCTTAAAACACCAAATGGTACACTATCTCCCCCTGCCGATGGCAGCCCCACTCACGACCCTCGAATCCATAATACCAAACCTAAACACACAACCATAGTTACGGGGGGGATCCAGGACATAAGACCACGACGAAATATAAAACCCTTCCCGGACTTACAACAAGAATTTAACCTCCCGTCAAGACTAATCTTCCCCTACCTACAAATTAAATCCTACTTAACAAAAAACAAACCCTGCCAGATACACACCACACCCATTAAGCACCTGTCTGAATTTGAACAGGTGTGCATTCATAAAAAAAAAAAACACTAAAAAAAATGATCTCCTTGACTTACAAACTACAATCATGGCACAAGGAACTAGGACGCACTATAGATAGGGAGGATTGGGTTAAAGCCTACTTCTCATACAGAGGTGTAACCTCCTGCGCATCTCACATTGAGATGCAACGTAAACTGATGTACCGCTGGTACCTTGTCCCAGTCAAGATCCGCCAAATCTGGCCGCACTCTTCGGACAGATGCTGGAGATGCGGACAGGACACAGGCAACATGACACATATCTGGTGAACCTGCGCTTCCCTACAGCCCTTTTGGCAGGATGTGCAAACCATCATAACAGGCGCTATTCGTACACAAATCACACTGACCCTGGAGCTATGCATTTTATTTATTCCCCCAGAATCACTATCCAGAGATAAATGGGCGATGACATACCATATACTCATATCAGCCGTTATGAGTATTGCCAGACTATGGAAAACAAAAACAGCCACAACCAAAACCTCCCTGGTAAACCAAATAAAGCTCAACTGGGCCTATGAAATGACTTATGCTCACCAATTTGGGGTTAAAAAACACTTGAAACTAGCGCACACAATGTAGAATGACTTTTTAGAACGCACCACGGTATCAGAAACACAAACCACTGGATCGCCCTGTCGAGCGACTGTAGGTCTCTCTCCCCCACCAAGTTAACCCTCCCCTTTCCCCCTCTCAATCCCAACCATTACCATTGAAAAGGTACAGTGTATTCAATGACTTATAAATATCTGTCAGAACAGGTTGTTATGCTTACATATGTTAATGCACAATGTATGTCAATGTATCTAATTGTCGCTGTGGAACCCTCGGAACACCATCGCACACCTACGAGAACACATGGCAACAATGAGATAAACGTAACAACTGTGCGATGAAAGTATCCAATATGTCTCAATATCCACTATGTTTCAGCATGTACACTATAATGCATAATACTTGTTCATATGACTGAAATACGCATGCACTGCCGAATAAAAATTGTCAAATAAAAAAAAAAAGAAAAGGGGTAAGGAATGGTGTGTCATGGGTAGTTTATATGAGAAAATCAAAGATGGCTACTTCAATAAAAGCAAATGTAATGTGCAGTGTGTTTATGTCTCATGCTATCACATATAATGTATTTATAATGTAAAGTTTCACTAATGCATATGAGAGCTATATCTGATGAATTCCTTTCACATATTGGACCCCTACAAATTCTAGCAGTATCCGTCCCTAGTTCATACTGCTGAATCTGCCCCTGCTCCAAGATTTAAGTAATCATTGTATTTAGATAATCCAATAAATTCCTAGAACAACATAATAATCAAGATCATTTCAATGTCAGTGACATGGATGATCAGAAGGTAGGTAAATAGTGATTTGCAAGTAGTATGGTCACATTCCAGGTAAATACTCTGAGAAAACCAAAACCCTAGCTACAAACTACTAACAATGCCCCCAAAAGCATCTATAAAGTAATAAAAAATGAACCTAATACTTTTTAGAAGTGTGGATCAAACAGGAATTATGCAATGGCATTTTATTCATAATCTATAGAATGTGTATCAATGGTTGATGGATAGAAACATGCCATTATCAATGTTATAGTCTCTATATAATTAGATCTCAACATGTAATGCATCCTGACCAATGAGCTATCTGTCAGCCTGAAACAAGTTATGAAAATTGCAGATATTTCTTACTAGTTAGTTTAACTGATTTATTTGGATTTAAAGAAAAAACAATAATTAAAAAAAAATTTACCTAAAGAAAATCTTTGCAAGTGAGAAATGGAGGTGGAATCAGCAGAAAATTGTTGAATACTGTTGATGGAATAAAAATGTTATACTGATTGGATAGAAATTATATTAACCAAAAATGGAAATGCTATGCTTCTAAATTGCAAGCTGATACACATTTCTGATTATGGAAAATGATAAGAAGGAATACAAAATGAGATCTCTCGTGTTTTTAATATATATTAGAGAGCAAGAACAGTATCAACCTACACAATTACCATGGGGTACATATAATAAAATGACTAGCTTACAGTTACAACTGCGTTTGGATTGATGATGCAATGAGACATATGTCTACTATTGGAAACAGGTTTGATATTTTTTTTGAAGAATATTGTATATTTCTGGAGCTCTACATGATAAAGCTGCTTGACTGTCATCCTTTATATTATGTTGAATAAAAAGTAAAGTCTTAAGAGTTACCAAAATTCATAGGCAGTTTTGAAAGCAAATTGGGCATACCCCGCAGATTGTATGGCAGTTTTCCAGATAATAGGTTATGAACCAGGCAAGGAAGGATGAAGAGTACATTTGAATGGATTAAGGAGTTAGTCACTGTAGTCATTTTAACAAAACACAGAGGTTGTAGGTAATACAGTAACATTAAAGGACAAAGCAGAATGTTTAAAAAGGAATGTATTGGTGAGTTGACTTATTTATATATTGCATTCCTATAGGCTATGACTGGCATTAAAGCACAAGCATCACATGTGTTTCTCGCATAACCCAATTACTAATAAGCATTTTCTATGGATTGAATAAATGCGAAGCAGCATATGGATATATCAATAAACAACCAAAACATTCAATGGACAGTTTGTTTTGTGGTTTGGAGTTATGTTAAAAAAAGAGATGACTGATAGCAAAGAAAGATGATTGATGGTTAGGAGGTAGCCACTAAGTTTAGATTTTATTCACAGATCAAGTGAAAATGAGGAGAAATGCAAAATATATATATTTATAATTATAATATTTGAAATATATGAAAACATTTCTTTTTACTTTCTAAGCTTTTCTCCCTCTATTGGTTACTTCTTCTCACTTGATTTGTGAACCGAATGACAAGACAATGCACCTGTGTACTGCAAGATATATAAGTAATTATGTGTATTAATAAATGTGAAGGCTTGGCCTGCAGTTGTGGGAGGGGCTTGTTTCCCTATTTAAACCCACTACTCACCTTCCACTGTCTCGTTTGTGTTTTCGCGATTTGCATGTCGCTAGTTCCGGTCCAGTTGCAAACTTACCTGGTCTCCTCATGGTCTCATTACCTGGCCTGCTGTCCCCCGCTGTTCCGCTTGTCTGCAGTAGTTTTTGGGCTCGAGGTCGGCTCGCATGTCATCCCTGACTCTCGAGCCCTCGGCTATCTGGAGCCAGGACGCTCTTCTGACTTGTAAGATTCTGACCCTGCCATTCCCTGCACTACTCATTTGTTTATTTTATACACTTTGATAAAGTCTCTTTGCAGGAGAATTGCGTTAGTGTTTTTTAAAGCTGTTTTATGTTACTGATTTTTTTTTTTTGCCTCCAATAAAGATAGCTCATTTTTGCTATTGGAGCCTCCAAGCCTATCTTTTTATTCTATTTCATTTTATTTTTTAAATAATATAATTACTTTCAACTCTCTCCAACACCCCCACTGGAGGACTCGAGGAGTGGTATACTTGGTGGGGATCATACCACCTACGCCTACATATATTGAGCAATATCCTATTTGCTCTTCACTTGTGAGTATACCTCCATCTTTTATCATTTTATTTTGTATTATCCAGAGAGCACTATTTTGTGTTTCTATCCTCTTTTTTATATATCACTAACTATTTGAATACCGACCTACTGCCATTGGAAAGGAGATATACCCTACTAACACTGGATATAGTGTAGTAACCCTTTTGAGGACATACAAGGACCATCTCCATATCCATAGGCGGGGATTGTACTGTCCAGGCGCACATATCTGGAGCTGAGTATAGGCTCCAGAAAATTATAAGTGCAATTCCTTTCCCTTCATTTACTATCATTTAAGATCTCAACTTACTACACTATATCTGTGTCTTTTTCCTTCCCTCCTCCATATCGCTCTGATCCTACTATTTACATACTATTTACATCAATCGTACCACCAGAAAAGAAGAGACTCTGGTTTTTGGGAAGTTTCAGCAGCCATATGCTATAATTACAAGTACTGATATTCCACCTACCCCTCTGTTTATTTTATATGCTCATTCGATTTTTGCTGGTGTTCGCAAATTTCAGGAAGGCATACTCCTTTCGACTTGACCATCTGGACTCTGACGTACTTACCCTGCACTCTAGATAAGGTCTGCTTTATGCTTCATCCTCTCTCACGTCCATACTCGATACACGTTTGTGGAAAGAGAAAAGTATGTTCCTTCCAGAAATCTCAGAAACCCGCGATATGGACGGATGCAGCAGCCACTTCCGGCTTCGCAGCCATTTACAGCAATAAATGGCTATGGGGCGAATGGCCTGCTGAAGTCCTGAGCATTAAAGATTTTTCCAATAATTTTTGAAATTTACCCAATTGTAGCAGCTGCTGTGGCCTGGGGTCGGGCGCGATCAGGTTGTCCGGTACGCTGTTTCTCTGACAACCAAGCCACGTGCCACATCATTAATAAAGGGCGTTCTTCATCTCTAGTTATTATGAGGTTCCTTAGGAGGTTAACCTGGTTGGCAGCTAGTCATCTATTTTTTCTGATCTGTATTCATGTACCAGGTGTTTCTAATATTGCTGCTGACAGATTGTCTCGGTTTCAATTCCAGGGATTCCACCTAGCTCTACCTATGGCCTCTCTGCTGCCCGTACGTTTCAGAGTCGGATCATGGACTAACCGCCTTGTGAGCTCATGGTCACATCTTTCCCGACTGGCACTATCTACTAACACACGCAGTTCATATGATAGGGCTTTTTCCTTATTTAAGAGATTCTTATTAGAATATAATGTTACTGACTCTTTTGCAATGTCTTCTGTGCTAGGTTTTGCTTCTTTTTGCCACCTCAAACTTGCATTATCCCACAATACCATCAAACTATACCTATCCGGTATACAACATCACATGTTGATCATGTTTCCAAACAAACACAGCGTCATGTCACTAGATTAAAACCATTCTCAAAGGCATTCAGAAATCTGGACACGCTCAAAAACAGACAAGATTACCTATCAATATCCAACTATATGACAGCAGGGATATGACAGCATTACACATACATATTTGGGTCCAATACAAACCATTGTCTGGAAAATCTATTCATAAACAGGACTATACATAGGACACAAGGTCATGTGTGTAGACTGGAAAGGAGGTTTAGTCTAAGGCAAAAGAAAGTTGTTGTCTTTTTACAGTAATCACTATCAGACCTATTAGATGCCTGTCCTTTCAAACCAGGCACCAACTTAGTGATTAAAGCTGCTGTATACCTAGCTTTTTACGGTTTCCATAGGCCCCAAGAATTTACCAAAACTACCATGACTAACTTGCAATATTGTTTTAGGCGGTCTCACCTATCCAAACAAGGAGACTATTACTTACTTTCTCTACCCCACAGTAAAACAACCCAAGATAGTCAACACGTTAACATTCCTTACTACCCCACGCATAACAAGTGGTGCCCTGTTAAAGTTATTGTAACGGATCACCTGGCACCCCGACTGAGTACCTCCGTTAATGGATGCTCCTAGTGCTTCCTGAGGACTCCAAGCACTCTGGCAGACACCACAATCACCGAATCCGAGAAACCTTTTAAATTCTCCCAAGCATATGAATGCTGTAGACCATTGAATAGGAACCATACGAATAGGCTTGTACTCCTAGCAGTCAACTGGAACAGCATGCAATAAATCCTTCCCCCAATAATGAGACGACACATCACTTTGAGGGTAAAACAGGAACTCTGGACTGTCTCATCCAGCCTGGCTTTTATTACAATAATACACATACAGTCCACACCCAGGGGGAGGCATAAAATAACCAATCACATACATGGTTCAGCCCACACATCCCCTCCCCTCAGATAACATTAAACCCAATTATCCGGTACACTTTTCCAGCCAAGTTCTGGATGTACCCCAAAACCCGGGGGTACACCTTTAAATCCAGCATTGCTGGATAGCCCTTATTCAGGGGGACAACATATCCAAAATTCAAGTCATTCGGATGAACAGTTCGTGAGATATGGGGTTCCAAAGATTTGACCGACCGCATGGGTAAAGTATCCGAAAACAGTTCCATGCTTTTTGGCCCTGCGGTCGGTCACAAACAAGGGAATGAAAACAGACGAATTGCCTGTGTTATAGAGCCTGGAGAGGGTTTGAATGAATTCCCTTGTTTGTGGGGTTCTTTCTACCGAACGGCGGGTCATTCGGTAGTTTCTATACGAATTTTTGGAAGTATGGAGGTCTCAGCGGTGTTTGCCTAGTCAAGTGTCCGATTTTAGTTCCAGACACTCGACGGCAAAACACCGCTGTTCGGTAGTTTAAGATGGCCGCCGCCACGTGTTTGTTTCCCGAATGGCGGCCACCCAGAGGACAAAGAATACATTACACTGATTGCCAATTACCCGTTTGCAACATTGTTGCAAACTGTAATTGGAGGCACACTTATTCCTGGGTGGTCTGGTTGTTCGGTAGTTTCACTCAATATAATAAATGGAGTGATTCTACCGAACAATCAGATGAATGCTGCATACATATCCCAGGTTAAACTTAATACACATATAATATTACAGGCAGTACACTAGAATATGTATCACAGTCTTAAAGGGACAGTAGTCCCAAAAGTCCCAATGTGTCCATAGATGCTGTTAAAAGGGCCAGTAGCAGCAATATACAGTACAATATGCCCCAAATAACCCAGGGGCCATAGTCAGCAGGTAGGAGGCTAGCAAACAGGCTTCTCCAGGGCCCAGTGGCGAGGTTGGTTTCGCCACAGTTATGGACTCCTATTTACTCTCCCTAAGTAACCATGCCTCGCAACCACTGTTATCACTACATGGGTCAGTCCTCACAACATCAAAATTCATGCTATATGTTAGATCTTTGATCATGAGGTTAGGTCTCAATCCATCAAACTAGTCTGGTCACTCTTTTAGAATAGGGGTGACATCTACGGCATCAGGCAAGAATATACCGGTCTACATAATCAAAACGTTAGGTCGATGGAAGTCCTCAGCATATTCCCTGTACAGACCACAACATGTACAAGAACTTCGTCATGCCTTTATCAATATGTCTATGTAATTATGTTCTTTCCTGTCAATTGTTGATTGTATTAAATTTATTGCACTTATCGTTTTTTTGCCCTCTTTTATTTACAGGCCTACCGCAACGTCGGTTCCAGCACACCACAACCAACTTTTTCTCTTCCTATACTATGCTACTCTTTGCACGCTTGTTAACTCTTTGTATGGCCTTCTTTTTGCCCTAACACAAATGTGAAGACTTAGCCTACAGTTGCGGGAGGCGCTTGTTTCCCTATTTAAACCCACTACGCACCTTCCAATGTCCCATTTTTGCTTTAGCAATTTCATGACCCCACCCGCCACTCCCTCTATTTATACCTTTCATTACACCTCATGGGTGGGCCTTATTTATTTTACAGGGCTACCGCATAGTCGGTTCTGGCACACCACAACCGACTTTTTCTCTTCCTATACTATGCTACTCTTTGCACACTTGTTATCTCTTTGTGCGGCCTTCTTTATGCACATAACACAATTATGTATATATTTTGCATTACACTGACTAGTCCATTTTTGAGCTCTTTTGTTTCAGAGAGTTGTCATTAATGAGAGGCAGGTAGTAGTTTGTTAGTAGTATCACTTACTTGTGGGTCATTCGTCATAAAGGAGACAAAAATAGATTCCACACAGAGGGATTATATACCAATAAAGCATATGATTTCTTGTTCTTTAACTTTGTGCTTTGAGATTTCGTAATTACATTTTAATCATAGTTTGCAGTCAGCACTCTTTATTATCAATGTGGTGTGTTTAATTAGTAAAATTACTCTGAGTCCCTCAGCATAGATATTGTGTCCATCATTCTTCTATATTAACTACCTGCATGTTCCACAGCTTAAATATAGATATGTTTTCATATACAATGTTCCACATAAATGTGGCCTTTATTTGATTGCACATTGCCCATAAGAAATCTGACATAATATAAAAGAAATGATAAGCGCTAAGCCATTATTATCATTACTTTTATATAATGAACTGTTTTATTCATTTACATAAAAATATAAACAAAGCAAGCCATATTATCAGCAAAATAAATATACAAGCATCAACCCTGGTTTCACAGGTTAAAAAAGTCCATCACATAAAGTGTTCATTCATCCCAGTATCAACTGTTGATCCAGAAGAATACAAAAACAAATTGAATGGATTTCCAATTCTACCTTTAAAAAGAGCAAAACATTACTCAACCTTTTCCCCTCTTCTTTTCTTGGGGGAGGGGGGGAGGGAGGGCAGGAGAAGGAAAAAGATTACCCTCCTCCCCTTTTTAAAAATATCTTTCTTTCGTTTTACTTTCTCTCTAGTATCTTCTAGACTCTTTTTTCTCTCTCTAGCTCTTTTTAATCCTTTCAACCAATACTCCTATTCGAATAGCCCTAAACCTGTATTTTGGTACTCAACACTCGGTCATATGAGTACACCTGCATCAATCTTGAGATAAAAGGCTGAGTTTAACTAGTTTGTTTGTATATTTCATGTTCCTTATTTACTGTGGAATGCTGTGCTTAAGTTATTCTTTGCCTTTCGAATTGGAATTGCAGTGTTTACTATTTCTTTGAACTTTCTGTTTGTGTCTCCATTGGCTTGATTATTACCGCCTACTTAGTATTAACCCCTTAAGGACTGGACTGTTTTTGTGATGTTGTACATTTGCGACCAGGCCTCTTTTTACACTTTTGTGGTGTTTGTGTTTAGCTGTAATTTTCCGCTCTCTCATTTACTGTTCCTATACAAATTATATATTATTTTTTTCAGGACAAAAAAGGCTTTCTTTACATACCATTATTTATATAATCTCATGTAATTTAATTTTAAAAAACAAACAAATATGATGAAAATTAAAAAAAATACATGTTTTTTGACTTTTACTTGAAAAATCTTTTACTCATCTACAAAAGCGAATAAAAAAAACTGCTAAATAGATTAAAAATATTGTCATGAGTTTTAAAATACCCAGTGTTTACATGCTTTTTTGCAAGTTATAGGGTTATAGGTACAAGTAGGATATTGCGATTTCAAAACATATATTCTTTCAAATTTATCAATAGTGACATTGTAACACTATTATCAGCCAAAAGTCTCTGAATAACACCCCACATGTACATATTTTTTTTAAAGTAGACAAACCAGGGTATTCAATATAGGGTATGTCCAGTCTTTTTTAGTAGCCACCTAGTCGCAAACACTGGCCAAAGTTAGTGTTCATATTTGTTTTCTGTGTGAAAAAACAAAAAAACTAAATTGAACGCTAATTTTGGCCAGTGTTTGTGACTAAGTGGCTACTAAAAAAGACTGGACATACCCCATTTGCAATACCTTTTGTTGTCTTCTTTTGCAAATGGTATGCCATCATGGGGGTAATTCTCATTCCTGGGCTACCATACGTTCTCAAAGGCAACATAACCAACCTGGCCATTTTCAATGTAAAAATATTTGACCCATATATTTGACCCTGTAACTTTCAAAAACGCTATAAAATCTGTACATGGGGGATACTGTTATACTCGGGAGACTTTCTTGAACACAAATATTAGTGTTTCAAAACAGGAAAACATATCACAACAATTATATCATCAGTATGTTATAATTTCTATACGTAAAAGATTAAAATATTATCTTACATGATATATTTTTGCAGAGTATTTGTACAAATTTCATTTGAGATATTCGCAAGGAACACACTGGGAGACATACAAAACATACATCCCAAATACATAAACACATACACTTAACATATATAAACACTAACAAACAAACAAATACATACTCGCTTTAGCAGGAACAAAAACATATCCACTAATACACCCAGTTTATAATTGTTTTATCCTTTCTTCTTTTTCCCTTACTCCATACCTTTCTCAAAGAGGAAGATATTGAGAGGTACTTCATCATAATGTATTCCAAGTTATCTAGTTGTGAGAAAGTAGGATAGTTATGTATTATGCTCTCCTTTGAAATGTTATTTCACATTAGATAGGCAATAGTTCTCAGTGTATGTCTACAGATCCAAGAACTTGCTGCTTGTCTCTATGTGGTGTGTGGAGTTACTAGAGGTACTCGTGCCCACCAAAAATGTGCACTGAAGTCTCTCGGGTCAACTAACTGCACCTACACCTGAGCATGTTAGCCTAAGAAGTACTTCTTCGTGGATTCTCACACACAAAACCTTGGAAATGTGCCCCAAATGCCCTTCACAAACAACTCAACTCTAGTAAAGGTGTTTAGTAATAGATTATAATAAACTATAGTCATGATCTTGAGCAGGTCAGAGAGGAGACTTATGCCAGGGTTGACTTCAGGTATTTTATTTGTGCTCTTAGACACAGTATGAACAGAATATCCAATATTAGAAATTATAGGAAAGAGAGAGAGAAAAAACCGAAATAAAGGGACTCAGGCAATATGCCCTGAATAGATTATAAACAGGAATGAAAGTAAATAATAAGAAAACCTTTAGATAAAAGTATAGGTTAAAATAGAAGGACACATAAACAGAACAGAACAAATAGGTTGCAGGATTACAGGAAAAGGAGAAATTTAGTTTATCAGCCCCCAATAAGAAGTATTGATCAAGCAGGAAAATAACACCATATAATATTACTATTATTATGTATGGAGAAGACATGTTGGATTGATCAGGCTGGTAGAAATCAGGTGGGTAAGATAAAGCGTAGTTCGGGATGGTATTGAGCAGGGTTGGAAGTAAGCAGGATTGAGGAGTAGTTCAGGCTGGTATTGAGCAGGGTTGGAAGTAAGCAGGATTGATGCAAAGAAGGTAAGTCCACAGGTTGGTTCATAGGAGCCAGGATCTTAAGTGTTTCAGGATGAAACAACTTCAATGTAAAGGTCATGTGGTGAGTTGGGTGTAGCCTTTTGTAGGTTGCTCAATTAGTCCAGGCAGGTGAGGATTATAAGGAAAGTTTTCAGAACTAGAGGCAAGGAGGCCAAACATAATTGGTGCAGTAAATTGGTTTTAAAGGAACAGAGAAAATGGAACAAAAAGTCTTGTTTGCCAGGATAGGATCCTGACAACTATACTGTAACCCTCTGCCACTTGCCGATCAATTTTTACATCTTTTAGGTAAGGATGAGGTAGAATTTGCAATAAATATCCAATTTCCTAGTAGATGTGGATAATGAGATTTTTTTCAGTAAGATGAGTCAAATTTATCTGTACTTATTATTTTCTTGTGTGATATAATAACATGTATGGGCAAAGATTTGAATATTTATTGTGGTCACATACAGGCATTACTATTGGGTTCCAGGCTCTTGAGCCTGTGAGTAGTTCTTTAAAGCCTATAATGTGACAGTTGTATGTTATTAGTTAACCCCAGATCCCTTTTGGAACAGGATGGTGTTTTGTGGCTTCTCATTTAAATGTATTTGCTTCTGGTTACATGACAGAGGCAAACCAATACAAACTGCCTGCACTCTGAGATGGAAAAATGCTAGCATGCTAATAACTAAGCTAGGAGCCCCTCTCTACTGAATATCTCACTCTTTCTCTCTTCATAGCCCCTCTGAACCCACATAGAACCTCTATACACCCACGCGCACACAGCCCCTTTCTATTTTTCCATTTACACCTCAGCAATTAGCACCAAATGTTTAAAATGCCTAATGCATACATTATCTGCTTCATCTCTGATATCCCATGTAACATCCTAGTGTGAGATTCCCCTATGCAAGTGATTTCTGGTGAACAAATGTGCAGTGCAGAGTCTAATGTAATGCAGAAACAGCAACCGTACATATCCAACTCATATGCATGTATTTACTATTTCGATATATGGCTATATATCTGCTGCATGCCTTATGGATTGGTGAGGAGGGATGATATTGCAATTAGAGTGGGCAAAATGGAGAAGAATTGATGTATGTTTCTCTTAGGACATGTGAGTGCCTGTGTGTCTATCTTTGAATGAGTGTGTCTTTATGTATATGTCACTGTGAACAAGTAAGGTAGTGTGTGTCTCTATGCTTGTGTCTATCTATGCATGTTTTTATGTTTCTGTGTGTGCCTTTTTCTGTATAGGTTTGTCTATAATATGTCTCTTTCTATGTGCTTGTCTTTCCATATGAGTGTATATGTGTATGTATATATGTGTCTGTTTCTGTATGCATGCCTCTCTGTTCATTAGTGTGTCTCTATATGTATGTTAATGAGTTTATGTGAATGCATGAGTGTGTTAGGATATGCTTCTGTATGTATGAATGCATTATGCATGTATGTGTTTGTTAATGAAGTGCTTATGTTTGCCTGTCTTTGTACTAGTGTGTCTATGTACATCTGTACATGCATATTTATATGTTTGTACATATGACTGCCTGTAAACTATATGACTGTTAGTGTGTCTGCATGTGAGAGTGCAGTTTTTACATTTGACAAGCAGAATCTGGGAAGACACAGTTAAATGAACACTCCAACCACCATTAACACCACAACATTGATCAGACAAATCTCTCAGCCAACTAGCTAAGCCCTGATAACAGAAGTTCCTAAATAAGCCAGCGGGGTGGAGGCTAGGAGAATCACTGGGTGGACCCCAAGTAAGAACTGGTTTGACTTTTTACAAGGTACAATATAGAGGTTATTATGCTTGGTTTGTTCCTTTAGGGAAGTTTAGACTCAGATATATAAAAAGATCGTTTTCTGAGGCTGGAGCCAGGGGAGGGACCAATCAGTGGAGTGTCATGATGTGTTTTGAACTTATGATCGTGGTCCTTCTGTAACCAAAGTAATTATTTTTGGTATGATGGAGATTTTTATCTGCAGGTCTGTGGGAGCTCCAATTTATACATCACGGAGATGGCTGGCTGGAGGGCCTCGTTACCTATCGCCATTACATAGATGACCTATTTTTTATCTGGAAGGGCACAGAAGAATCTCTTAAAGATGTTATCACTGAATTAAATGATAATGATTGGGGTATAATTTTAACTACAAATTTTAGTAAAACTACAGTTAATTTTTTAGATTTGGATATTTTTATTAAAGAAAATCAAATCAAAATTATCACGCACTTTAAAAAGGTTGATATAAATAGTTTTATACAAACCACTAGCTGCCACTTTACACCCTGGCTCAAGGCAATCCCAAAATCACAATGCCTTCGAATTCGAAGGAACTGCACAGAGGAGACCAAATTTATTGAGCAGGCAGATAAACTGAAAAGTAGCCTATAATAAAAAGGATATAAGAAGGAAGATCTATCTGATGATTTAAACCAAGTTTTAAAAATAAAAAGGGAGACTTTAATATAAGATTAAAAAAAGTAAATAAAACCAAACCAGATATGGGAAGTGACATACCCATTATTTGTAATTATAGCCATGGTAACCAACATTTTAGGAGAATTATTAATAAACACTGGCCCATTTTAAAGTAAGACCCCATTTCATCCAGCATTTTGCCGGATAAACCAAGAGTGATTTTTAGAGGAGCAGCAAACATGAAACAACTACTAGTAAAGAACCATATTAAAAAATAATGTAATATAAAACCTATTGACACAAGGAGCGGTTTCTTTGGGTGCGGCATGTGCCTAGCATGCAGAAGCACAAACAGCAAAAAAAGACATGTAAGACAATTTTATAACACACAAAATGATGAAGAATTCACTATAGAGAGTCTCATCACTTATCACTCAACAAATGTAATTTATCTATTGGAATATGTGGGCCGCACAAAAGGAGACTTACACACGAGGGTAAAAGAACACGTAAGAAATATTATAAAAAGAGCCACGAGGGCCATATTGTGTCACACCATTTTAAAATTAAACACAAAGTATTGGGTAACTGGAGAGGAGGAGATTTTAACAAAATTTGTAGGACGAAACAAAATGAAATGGCTATTCAACCTTGGGACTTTACAAATCCAAGGCTTGAATATTGATTTTGAACTATGTTACTTCCTTCAACATTATTTTTATTCCCATTTTAGACCATCAGTTTTTTTAGGCACCCCTAACCACCAATAAAACAAATTATATAGAGGCTATGTCGAGTGTCGCACTTCCTTCTGATGGAGGAGAGTGGATTTGGCAAGCGGCAATGCCCGCGACGTCACTTCCGCCAACCATGGACCAGATGTAATCTGTTAAAGATGACCATCTAAGACCATCTGCACTATATATCTCTGTGTTTTTTTCTTTTTCATATATACCTTCAAGTTTGTATTTTCAAGTGTGTTGTAACACTCAATTGATGGGGTAAATGAACCCCGGCACAATTTTTTATTTGAAACAATTAAAATAATTCACACCCACTTAGAAAAATATACAGAGTAAAAAGGATATACCACCTATTGCAGATATAGATATGGTGGTTACATCTGTAAAACAAATGAGACATACATAGTGTTTTCCATATGAATTTGTTATTTGTATAGCGCTCCACTAATTGGTATATATCTTATATCATATATTCTCTGGGTACTTAAGATTGATTGTGGAAATAAGGGTATTCCACTTTATGTGTTGAGCTGCTTTCTGTTTAGACAATATATTGTATCACCCACTACCTCTGAAGAGAGGTAGATTTTGTTTTCTCTGGCTTTGTTGTTTGGAATATCCCTTTAAAACTGTTCTACAACATGTACGGATTTTCCTTATGGCCAATTTTACATTACATTACATTTTATTATATTTATTAACATCTTTCTTTCTCCACTGCAAAAAAAAAAAAAAGTGTTATTTAAACAAACATGTATTCCTCCCACACAGGAAATATCAAAGCTGTATATGGTACACATATTTCTTTGATTCTTTAAAAAAACATGTATATTTTCCAAACAGTAAACTTGGTTTAAGGGATGCAATAAGAACGCTGTGAAAAATAAAGAGACACGTACATTCAATTTTAAATTATGTCAACAATGATGCTCAACCAATCACATTGCTATAAATTAGAAAATAAAATATATAAAAATGATGTTTCTTACCTACATTTCCAGTTGTAAGGTACGAGTTCTGAAAATCCATCATTCCCATTCCGACAATGTGTATATAATCTTCTATCACCTGCATCAACTCCACTGAGCCTGGGTAAATCTACAATTAAAGATTAAAGTAGCAACAGCAACAATAGATTTTAAAAATAAAGAGTTTTACTAAGTCTATATTAAATGGCACTCTCACACATAGCTTGGATAAATCTAGAATTAAATAAAATAATATCATATAACAATAGAAACAGTAACAAATGGACCATAAAATACCAAGGCAGCGCTAAAACAGTCTATTTTTAAAGGGGAGGATCTATATATATATTTTTTTTTTTTCTTGTTGAAATCGCTTATTTACTGCCTGCAACAATTTTTTTTTACAAACAATTGTGTGCTTAATATTGTGTGTGTTAGTTATTTGCTTATGTATAAATATTTCATCTATTCTCAGTAGGTTAGAAAGAGCTAACTGGTTATTATCTCACTGCATGGAATGGATGATGCCTTTGAATAAACCAGTACGATCATTTGACAAACGAAAGTTGATTATATTATTTATTTATGGAATTTTCCTTTTGCAAAATACATCAGAGATAAATATGTGATTTTACAAAAGTCACACATTTTTCTACTTTGTACTAAGCAAACATTTTAGGTTGTATGGATATTAAACTTGCGTTTCATCTGTAAACCTATGACTGTAGTGAAGACAGCTGCAATATTGGTACTTGTGGAAAATTGGGTGCTGCCATAGATCCGATCCATATATAAACCATAATTACTAGTTTGCTGCACTGGCAATTAATCTGAACAGGATGCACTAGCCTTTGCAGCTGCTTGTCATAGAAGAGAATATATTTTTCTATAAGAATCTAACAGTTCTATGCAAGCAAAAAATAAGTGTACAGTACAAATTCTATAACAACAACAAATTACATATACTTTAATATCTCTCAATGCTGTTATACAGTTGAATGTCCATTTCTGTTAAGAGGTTTGCCTCAACATGTGTAATAAAATACACAATACATTCTTTTAACAAGGACATAAACATAGATGTTTCCATGACAACTCAGGATTCTGTGGGAGCAGACTCACGAACACTTATATAAAAATGAAAAGGTTTTATTTTGAAATACTTCTTTTTTTTTTTTTTTCAATCTTTCTTTTATTAAGGCATATTTGAGGGGTACAGAATAAAGAGTGGGAAATGCATAAGTGTTTTACAAAGTAGGGTCAAAACAGTGCTAACAGTGTTCACATACATTTCCAGAACATTAATGCCTCATTTTATATTTTTATGTGTCGATGAACAATAGCGTATTGTCAACAGGCTAAAGTGAAAGTCAACGAGTCAAGCGTGGTTTATGCAATGTGTCTGCAAGGAATAGTTAAAGATTGCTCAAACAGTATTTTTCATGTGCACAATATAACAGATTAATCAAGCTATGTGCTAAACAACTAGATGTTGTACAAGCTGAATTATTGTCTCTAAAGCGGTGAGGAGCATTAGGGTATCAGGTTTGTGTCATTAAGCATGTATGCCTGCTCAAATATGTTAAAGGTAGGTGTCATAGCTGTGAGGTGCAAAACTAAACAGGCAGTATGTCGCTACAGTAGTTGAGTATCAGGCTAATTGCCACCATGGAACACACATGATATGTTACGTTGGGGGTGTCTGCAGTTCTGGGGATCTACATTAATTGTGATACATCAATAAGCAGACATCCAGTGATCCCTAATAGTGTCCACTCATGGGAGTCTAGTAGTGCTCAGCAGTGGCGGTGTAGTTCCCCTTACATGTCGGTCTGGTTGGAGAGCACATTCCCAGGTTCTGTCTCAGGTCGCGACTCGTTTCATCAGCCGATCCCCTCCCGTGTCCTCGTGAGAATTGATACTTGGAGAGTCTGTAGAGTGTGGATGAGGCATGAAGGCGGCAGAGCCTCCCCTTGGCCCCAGGCCCTGTGTGGGGTCTGCATCATGGTGCCACAAACTCGGGTGCTCATAAAGGCTGAGTTTTTCCCTTAGCGGGTGCCTCGGAGAGCCGCGGTGTTTCGCCGCCGCCAGCGGCGGTTGGGCCTCCGGCGATGTGGCCGATGCTGCGGAGTTAGCCTCCTGGTGATCCCCGGCCCAGGTTGGCGGTCGGTGTTCAACTCTGGTGAAGGGGGGTATGCAATGCCCAGGGCAGGCCCGCCCCGCCTCCGCTTCCCCGGCCACCGTGGTGTACCTCCGTGTGTCAAAGGGGGTCTTGCGAAGAGTTGTTCCAGCTTTTCCAAAAATTGCTGGAATATAGAGTCCAGGCTTGTGGGTTGAGGTTGTGTGGGTACAGGTCCCTTGAGGTGCGGTGCTTCCGCCATGTTGCTGGGCCCGGAGTGTCCGAAGCCCAGGCCTAAGTGGGCAGCTGCAGTCCATGCAGTTATGTGTGTCGCTTTGGTGGGGACCGGGAAAAAATCCCCACCGGTCCATAGGGGGGGGAAACGGAGGCTCAGACTTTGCCTAGCTGTGCGTTTTAGCAGCGGGAGAGTGGCCATCTCCCCCACCGCCGCCATGCTTGTAGGCCGTAATCCCGGGAGGGTCGGAACCAGTGCGGAGATCCACTTGTGTGGTGTCATCTTGCCGGTCTCAGTGTCCTCTATTGCTTAGAAGTCTCAAGAAGTCGTGTCACAGCCTCTGTTCGTCGAGAATCGGCAATAGGTAGGGTTAGATGCAGGAGCAGCAGCAACATGCGTCTGCTCCGGTCTGCAGTCAGGTCCCCGCCCCTTGAAATACTTCTTTGATTGATATTCAACAATTATATTGTTGTTTCATTAATATTGCTGTCACTGTGTTAGTTTAACCTCAGCACTGCTAACAAAGTGTGTTTAAGTTGATTTTTTTTTTTTGCATTTTGCTTTGCATCGCAATGCAAAACAAAAATATTTTAATCAACATATCTAAATCACATAACCTGGTTAAGATAGAAATTACTCAGCTAGAAATCTGGTTGATCCCATCTATAGAGAGATCATTAAAGGGATGTACTTTATGTACTTGTTCTGATGAGTATAGCATGTCCCCGCAGGCATTTTCATGTAAACACTCTACCTTTTCAGGAATAAGGCAAGGTTTACATTGCTGCCTAAGGACAGTAACTCAGGCAACCAATAGAGATGGGGCAGTGCTGCACAGAGCCACTGAAGTTTCCTCATAGAGATGCATCTCTGTGAGGAGATGATGAATGGCCAGGTCTATGTTTGTCTCCGTCCCCTCTCCCACCTCCTTGGCTGAGATCATCATAATTGACAATCCAATACAATTGCAATTATCAGCCTCTGTCCTGTGTAGCCCTATGGTAGCACGGATGAATTTATTTTTTTTTTAATTCAATTTCCAGTTTAACTGCATTTTAAATTTTATTAAATAAACTCCAATGTTTTCCATAATTACTTGATCTTGACACAATACACACAAAATGTACATTACTAAATGCTCCAAAGCATTAAGCACATCTATTAAATAATTATGTATTATGTGTCAGGCAATAACTGAATCATCAGTTTTATGTATATTATTCCAAAAATATGCTTGCTATATCTCTGTCCAAATATAAATTAATTTTATACAGTGAAATCATGCTAATTTTAATATTTAATTAAAAATCTGTGTTTTGAACACATAAATGTTTTCCTTTTGCAGCACCAAAACATAATACTTAGCATCATTAATCATATCAACACTTCAAGGCAAATTACCTGCTTCAGCACTGTATCAGCTTTTTCTGAAGGTGCTACTTATTTCCTATAAGCATTTACAGATTATTTATAAACTGTTTTAATAGTATGAATTTTTTATTTTCTCCTAACCCAGTTTTGCCACCTCATCTGTTTTTCCCTGTATGCAAGAGAGATATATTACTTATATAATTGATTTGGTTTGCATATTGTTCAACTGAAACCCCATATACAATATCTTCACATAGCAACATACCTGCATGACTGCTTGGACTTTCGACCAGCTCTCTAGCACAGGGATTTGAGGGATTCCCCACTTTAGAGAGCTGGTCTATATCTGGGGAATTTTCCACGAACACAGATTTGAGAGATTTCCTGCTCTAATGAGCTAATCTATGTTCGGGGGGATTTTCCCTGAACATAGATTCAAGGGATTCCCTGCTCAAGTGAGCTAATCTATGTTTGGGAAATTTTCCCTGAACATAGATTTGAGGGATTGCGTGCTCTAGTGGGCTGGAATTCCCCCGAACACAGATCTCCTGTCTAGCGCATGCTCTCTAGTGCATCCTTACTTATTGACCAATTCGTTTTATGACTGACTTGTTAGAACAGAGTCCGGTTGGTAAGTGAGGTTTAATCTGTACAATAGCACACTTCACTCATGGAAATTAGTTTTTCCTTGTTAATTGTCAATGAAAATGATTATCATATTGATTTACTTAGATAACCACATCTATAAGCATTGCTAGTGGGAGCTTTAGGGGGTGAAGTCCTGTATGTAACACCCTTTAACTCTGGTCCCCATAAGTAGTAGTTAAAAATGAACTTGTAAATAAATAAGTATTAAGATAAATTTAGCTAAATAATTATACAGTATCTAATTAAAGTACTATCTCTTTCAGGAAATGTACTAGTGAATTAGGTGTATTCCTTTTTCCTAGTGCAGTGATTGGTGAACGCATAGCACGCACACCAAAATGGACATGCAAACACCTCTCTGCTGGCACAAGAACCAAATTACCATGTTGCAGCCAGTGCTACCATAGAGCTACACAGAAAGATGCCTTAGGACACACCAGCATAGGGGAGCAGTGTCCAAGGTAGCTGCCACCCCTCATAAAAACGGCAATTTTCATTTAATATGTTGCCACATTTTTGGCAATTTTAACAATATTTATAATAATAAAATGATAACGTGGTGGAGCATGTGGTCTAAACCTGGTACAGACCATATCAATCACTCCTTTGTAGTTGTGGCAATTAATGAGGGTGTCAGAGTGCGGTTACCAGGATTCCTAGCATGTGCTCTGACTCCCTCCCTGAGTGCCGGACCAGACAGAGCAAATGATATGATGCACTAGGTGGAGATGCAAACCATGCACTCCAGCAACACTAGAGAAGCATTATTGAGATCACAAGGCCACCAGGAAATCACTATTAAGAAAACAAACACAATTTAATAGTGACCACCTCTAAAAACACCAACACACCAGTTAACTCTGAAATACCGTGAAGTAAAGAACATACAAATCAACAAAGTTGTGTGTGATGAGTAAACGTGGCGAGTTATTGTCCCCAATAATCAGTCCACCAGTCTGATTTGGATCACAGTCCCTTGCATCAGAGGGAATACCTTTTTCTGGTTAGTGCTGAGTTCCCAAGCCGAAAATGCAAGGCCAAAAAATGCTTCATGTCTGAAGGTTTGGTCCTGGCAGACTTTGTCAAGGAGAGCTTGGAAAGGAAAAGGTCTTCCTCCTGATGCAAGGGATCCATACATAAACTGACTGGACTGACTACTGGGGACAATACCTTGCATAACAAACATAGAAAAACAACAGCGTAAAACCATACACAAAATAAAAGAAATAAAAGGGGATAATATTGCACTCACAAACACTAAGTAAAAACAGGCACATCATAAGGTTCAAATCCCTTCTACCATATACAGCAGTGGTTTCTCAGTATAAGTCCCGGTTGTAGTCCACCCTGATTGTCCACCTGAATCCACCCAAAAGTTAGCAGGGTTTGAGTTCTCCTTGGATAGTAATCTGTACAGGCTGCAAGATATCAACCTGCTTTACCTTGAGAAAGCCTTGCTGATGAAACCTAAGCATCTAAGCATCTAAGATACTTAAGCATCTTTGGTGATATCCTGCAGCCTGGACTGATTACTATCCAAGGAGAACCCAAACTCTGCTGACCTTTGGCAAAATGTTAGCTTTTAGGGCAGACTTGAACCGGGATGCTGAGGGACCACTGCTGTGTATGGTAGAAGAGTCTTTGGGTCTTGTGAGTGCAATATTATCCCCTTCTATTCCATGTGTGTATGGTTTTACGCTGTTGTTTTTCTATGTTTTTTATTCAAGTGATTAAATACCTAGAAGAGTTTTACCTCTATCATGACTGCTGTATTTACACTTTGAAAAAGAAGTATATTCTAACATTGTTTCGATTTTGGTGTGACCACACACTATGTATTTGTTCATAACGGTGCACCACACTCCTTTTTGCTGCTTTGTTTTATATATCATGGTTGTCGGAGTTAACCGGTGTGTGAGTGCAGTTGGGCTTAGCACTAATATTTGTCTGTTTTTGGTTAAATAAATAACATTGCTGAATATGTTCTGCTCACATATTCTTACAGGTATATTTGTTTCCCCCCCCACATATTCTTACAGTGTATATATACATACATGATACATACTGTGTGTGCATGTGTGTTTGACAGTTAGTATCATTGAATGGGGTGAACATGGGTAAGGAGGCTGTGTTTCTGTGTTCAGGCTACCCAGATACTGAGAAGCGTTTTGTGAGTTGCCCACTCCTGATTGTATTTTTGGGCATTCATGGGGGCAGTTATTGATTTACCTGTTGATTCCCTGATGGTCCGGTAGGATACAGGTCTGCATCTCTAGCTCAGTGTGAAATGCTCTAAATGCTCTCTCATGGTCTCTGATTGGAAGGGAGCGTTAGCAGAGAGCTGCTCCCAGTCGGCAGTACAGACCTGCACTAAAAGCAGTGCAGGACTTGATAGGGAGATCAATAGATCTCTTCACCTGCCCATACAGCTGCAGGTAGTAACAGCAGAGCAAGCATTGTAATATTAATACCAGCCCTGCCTTCTCCTTCAGGAGCCAGTGAGCCTGTCAGTGTGAGTGTACCTGTGTGTATACGTCCTTAGGGCTCTGAAATCTTACCTGTCCTCCAGGCTCCTGCTTACTCCTCCCTAGTTTCAGCTACCTTTCTGCCCCACCCCCACCGTGCACACTCATGGTGTAAAATTAGAGGCTTCCCCATGAGAAGCTTATGATTGCCCATTTCACAAGCACAAACTTTCAGATAAAACAGGATGGCTTGTAAAGGCTGCAGACATGTTAACTTAAGCCTTTGAAAGTTATTTTTAGATATACCCCAATGCCAACATGCATAATTAAATGCATGAATGTTTTTAATAAAAAACTATTAATTCATGTTTACAAATTCCATGTGGAACTTTTAAGTTAAGATGGTACCTTTAACCCCTTAAGGACCAAACTTCTGGAATAAAAGGGAATCCTGACATGTCACACATGTCATGTGTCCTTAAGGGGTTAAAGGAACACAATAGTCACAAGAACAACTACAGCTTAATGGCAGAGAAAAGGCAGTGTTTACATTGCTCCCTAGGGACACCTCCAGTGACAGTCACTCAGTGACATCCACAGTGTGCAGCACTGACATTTAATGTCTCCACACTCTGTATTGAGATGTTGCACTTTCCTCATAGAATTAATGCATCTCTATGAAAAGATGCTGATGGCCAGGGTGGCATTTGGCTCTGCCCCCACCCCGCCTCCTTGGCTGAGATCATCAGGGTTGATGATTTTAGCCAGTCCAATGATTTCCAGTAGGAAAGCATTGGATTGGATGAGGTCATCAGTTCTGATGATCTCAGCCAAGTAGGTGGTTTGGGTGCGGGGTCATCACGGCAGACCCACGTGGTGCTGGAATAAACGTACGTTTGGAATTTATTTAAGGGAGGTAAGGGGTGGCCGGCCACATAAAAAACGTTTTTAACACGTTTGTATTCCTGACCCTATAGTGTTCCTTAAGGTAAGAAGGAACCTTTAAGTTAAGATGGCATTAGATACCTCCATAACACCGTTAAAGTGTTTTATAGTGCCCAGAGGGATCTTTTAATATGTAGAAAAAATAGAAAGAAATGGGATCCGTGTGAAGATGGGTGTAAAAGGGAATAAACACCACCTCCACACTGATCCCATGCACCAGGAGGGCACTCCAGCAATGCTCAAGGGCTTAACTCTAGATACTAGCAATAGAAACAAAGAAGCAAAAATTCACAAACTGACAAAAAATCACAAACTGAATATAATGGTGACTAGAGATAAAGACGTATGTCTTTATCCCCAGTCAGCATTGTATTCATCTTTTAATATGTGGTTTATATTTGTAATGTGGGTTTCCTTTAAAGTTTAAATGACTGGCAATTTAGCTAAATCTACATGAAGATTTTTTATTAGTATTACTCATATTATTTTTAAACTTGTTCACAAAAATAAACCAAACTATTTATTAGAATTTATAAGTTCACCTACATAATATAAAATGTGCATAACCTATTTAACTATTTAACTGACAGCAAATAGTGATTGATAAAACTAATAAAATAAAATATAAGCAATAGAGAGCTTACAAGTTACATTAATAAATAAGCAGCAAAGAAATTATTAAAGTCAATTGCAAATTAATAGTTCAGACAAACATCACGTTTGGACAATGTTGTATAGGCTTACCTGTTGGGCATCTTCCCATTTTTCTTTATTCTCTTCATCGAGAAGATTGCTTACTATTTGAAAGAAGTTCTGAAGAATAGGAAAAAGACATTGCAGTGTTAATAAATTAGGAACAATTACTATACTCAGATGTACTTTATTAATACCCACATAATAAAAATTCTCTTTTGTAAATAGTATAATTAGAGAATTACAAGGACTACTAAACCACATCTGAATACACATCATCTAAGAGTTCTTTTTAAACTGATCAATAATGTACCCTTATCCACTTCCTTCCATTAGTCAGACAATAAGGTACAGAAACTAATTAATATAATATCTAGTCATTCCGTACCCTATTAACATGTAACATGCTCATTTGCATGGGAGTATGAAGTGGAGGGGAGAGGGCAAATCCCCAAAGAAATTTAGGTGGGAGAATGACAGGGATAAAAGCCATTGCCCTCCCAGTCATGATGGTTAAGCTTTTAAAATCATATATTTTAACGTTAAAGAAAGAAAAAAATATTACATCATATCTTTAAAAACTTGATTATCTTCTACACATAGCTCATAAAACAATTATATTTCAACTGAAAGATGCAAAATATCATCGGGGGTACATTTAGAAATAATTGATAGTTTGTGAGAAACTGCATATTTCAATCTAAAATTTGAAGTTAAGCAAGTCCAATAGCCTCCCCAATGATGGTGTATCATTTGCACCCCTCCCCGATTTTCTTGGGTTCGCATGTTGACAATCACTTGCTCCTTACATTTTCATTCCTGTACTATCCTTTCATACTATGTTACTTCCTGCGCCATCCGAAGAATTTTACCTTTTCTGTCAATTTGAAAAAAATAAATTTTATGATGCATCTTTTACACTCATTCCAGTTGACGTGAGATATACTAATTATCTGGTGAACTGTAGCAGTCTGATTTGCACATTACTGCAATTTCCTTGATGCACACATTAATTTACTGTACCATTCAAATCAATTGCATTTATTGTGGATCAATAGATTTTCAGTATCAATGCTTCTTAATGTTTAAATTCCTAAACAACAATTATCTGCTCATGCTGATACAACTTAATTGATGCCGTTACTATATAATGCTCAGATTGCAGTTTGAAAAGAAAGAAAACCTGAGTAAATAACAAGGTTGTTTAAAAAATAAGGTTTTCAGATTACTTAACAAAGAATGGGGATGCTTATCATGGCAGGTGCTGTTCTGAGGCAAAGTGCTAAATAAGGACCTGCCATAAACCAACGGAACATCTTTTACGGTTTAGCACCATGCACTCAGAATAGCACTTGTTTTGTCTTGTTAATTCTCCCTTTACCCAGCACACCTTCAACCCCGTCACTACTAAGTACTTTTTCAATGTTTGCGCTGTTGTGAGGCATTCTATTCAGTTGGTTGAAAAATTTAGATTTTTTTAACTCATTGCATTGAGCTATTTCTACTGCTTCTGTTTGATTTGTTAATTGCAAAAAGTTGAAAGTCTGTAGCTTTTGACAACAAACCTGATTTTCAATGGGGGTTGAATAATTTTGATTACGACTGTAAATAATGTATTAAAAATGTGCAAACATGTCTGCTTGTAGTGGCCCTCGAAACTAAATAAATGTAGAGCTATAAGAAATGTCCTTTCCTGGATGAAATATCACACAAAGAAATATAACTCATTATCACTGCTGACATAAACTATGAAGCTTTCAATCAATGTGACTTATAGCTGTATTTTCAAATATGCCTGGAGCAGGTCTATTCTTTGACTTGTTTAATGACATTTTCATATAAATCCAAATTAATGTATACAACATATGGCCAAAGATTTATTAGATACCATAAGCAAAACAAATCCCAGTAAATATAACCTACAGTAGTCAATAAATGTCTATTTATGTTGTTTTTTTTTGTTGTTTTTTTGTTTTTGTTTTTATGTTTTGTTATTATACTACTCATATATATATATATATATATATATATATATATATATATATATATATATATATATATATATATATATATATTTCTTTAATTTATGATGCCACAGTATATTGGCAAACCATTGTAAGACTGGTAGTTTGAAATATTACTCACTGAGTGTCATGATTATGTTGCCAGATAAAGGCAGCTGTATGTAATATATAGAGTGTTCCTCTGCATTTTGGGATTATTGGTCATTAGATAAGCTGAACTTTACTTTTATCCAGCTCCATCCCAGGCTTGACATAAGAGTGTTCCTCCTCTTCTGAGATCATCATTACAGATAATCTTGGGCTAATCCAATGCTTTCTTTAAAGAAGCATTCAAGCCCTATAAGCTCATGTGTAGCAAATGTCACACTATACCAATCAGATTCTTCTTATAGAGAAATACAGCATTTGGTCCTGCTGACAGTGAAGATACAATTTGAAATAGTTATAGAGTTGCATTCTAGGTTGAAAAAGACTGAAATTTACCAAGTTCAACCTTTAAAACACATTGTAATGTGTCTTTGATGGAAAAGTAGGGAACAAAGCCAATTTGAAGCAATGGCCAATTATGCCACAAAAAGTGGAAAAAATTCCGTAATGGCAATCATTATTCCCATTTGATCTTCAAACGGTTCACATATAAGTTAATTATATCGTTGAAATATCTTGTTTAAAAAACAAACAAAAAAACAACAACAAAAAAAAACATTCAGGCCCTTTTCAAAAATATACATATAAATTTGATAAGACAACCTCTTTGGGTAATGAATTCCACATCTTTCTCGTTTGTACTGCTATAATTTCCCCCTTGAGATGTCTTTTAATTGAATGATTAATTACCAATGGCTGTCTGGATGAGAAAATACATTGCTTAAATCTGTCAGAGTGCAGGAACAGGGTCTTTGCACTTCAGATGTAGTGGTTTTGGTGCTTACAGTGTTCCTTTAATACAGAGTAGTTGATGTTGTAACTGTGTGTGGATAGCAGTAGTATAATTTACCAGATGATGCTAGCTTTTGTTCTATCCACGTGAGAACTGTGAGTTCCATAGTTAAAACGGTGTGCTTCATTATCGCTTCCAAATCATATTCTGCTCTCCTCCACCAGTAGCAAAGCCCTGCAGCATATTATTTTTATTTTCTAAACATTCCACCTCTCCTTGGACTCATTGCATAATCTAATCTAGTCCTTGGCATCAAGCATCTGCCTCCATGCTACTAGTGTATTGTTTTTCTTTGTCCCTTTCAAAGGGTATTGTATGGCCCCTAGAAGTACCATATTTTCTTCATTGCTGAATCTGACTACCATCATCCAAGTGGTTTGTTTGAGATCATCTCCTCTGTCCGCTCAGGTTTGTGTTCATGCAGACATTGCTTCTCTGTGATTGTGTTACTTGCAGGGCTCGAGTCCTGCAGGAACACGTGGGAACGGCATTCCTGCACTTTTTTTACAGCAGGAACGCCGTTCCCCCTGCAGGCACTAATCAGGGGGTGGCAAAAAATGCCGCCCCCAAATGCCCTGTGTTCCCCCTGTAATGGGGGGGCCACCTGATGGACCCACCCTGGCAGGCGGCTGTCTCCCTGTCACACACGGCGAGGGAGCTGTGTTCACTCTGCTCCCTCTCGCCGCGCATGCCGATTGCTGAGGCCGGAAGCAGAAATATGACATCATATTCCGGCTCCTGGCATCAGCAGACAGCACGTGTGGCAAGAGGGAGCAGAGATAACACAGCTCCATTGCAGCGTGTGACAGGGAGACAGCCACCTGCCTCACTGCAGCCCCACTGGACCCTAGGGACCCATCCATGCCAGCCTTCCTAAAAGGTGTGTGGGTGGGAAATGTTAATTTAAATAATATGAATAATTTGTATATATGTCTGTTTGTGTGTGTGTGTGTGTATGTATGTCTGTGTGTGTGTATGTCTGTTAGTGTATGTGTGTATATGTCTGTTAGTGTATGTGTGTTTGTTAGTGTATGTATGTGTTTGTGTCAGTGTGTGTGTGTTTATGACTGTATTTACGTCTGTCCAAAAGTCGCCTAACTGATCTTGGACGTCCTCACCCTGTGCATGAGGACATCCAGCATCTGCTAAATACCCATAGGATTTTAAACCCTTCAGTGTCAAGTGGGGAAGGGTAGGACATGAGGGAGGGGGGCACTATAGGGAATTATAGTGCCAGGAAAACAGCATTGTTTTCCTGGCACTATAGTATTTCTTTAATCAGGAAGCGGTGCACCCTTGACAGGAAGGGGTGGTAAATTTAGATTAGGGGGGTGCTCAGGTATTGTCATGCCTAGGGCAGCACAAAATTAAAATACACCACTGTGTGAGTGTCTGAGTATGTCTGTGTGTCTGCGAGTGTCTGAGTATGTGTATGCGTCTGTGAGTGTCTGAGTGTATGTGTGTGTCTGTGAGTGTATGTGTGTGTCTGAGTGTGTGTGTGCATACGTGTCTGAGTGTGTGTGTGCATACTGAGTGTGTATATGCATACAAGTGTTTTGTTTTTTTTTGGGGGGTGGGGGGAGATCTTGGGTGAGTTCCCACTCTTTTTTCCCCAGGACTTGGCCCCTGGTTACTTGTGTTACCTTTCTCTCTGTTTACTTCCCCCACTAATATCATAGACTTCATAAAGAAAAAAAAAACTATAATTTTAAATCTCTGAATGATGTGTTAATCTTTTTATGACTTTAAAAAAAAAAAAAAAAAGATACCAACATGCTATATTATATAGTCAACTGAATAAACATTGACTAAACAAATTTCTTTAGTGTGCTGCTATGGCTTAATGCTAAAAAAACATGCTGTTTACTTGACTTTATATAGTATAACTATAAGAGGACTTAAATTGCTTGAATTTATTTATGTAACACTATACCACTGGAAGATATTATAATCTTTTCTTCGAGTGTATTGTTCTCAGCAGCTTTCAGTAGCTGAATGCACTCTTTTGTCTCATCATGTACATCCATTACTATTCCCTTGCGTCAACATCCTCTTAATCATTTTTATTGCATACAAAATACTGAGAAACTCAAAGTACCCAATATTACCTGCTGTAAAGTTTCTGCAATCCCTTAAAGAAAACGTATAGCTGCTTTTAAAAAAAAGAAAAAAAAAAAAAAAAGGACTAACATTGCATATCTACTAAATCAGCATGTATAGTGTGGCATTGATTGTCTTTCTGTCAATGGGAACTATGGCTGGCAGATAATCAATTTTGTCAGATAACCAGTCTCACAATTCTCTGTGGCATCATCTTCCAAAACTAAAGATAAATGTTGATTATCTTCTTTTAAATCTGCTGTTTTGAAAGATGGTAATACTGTAGAGCAGAAATTATTGTTGATTATGGTATATAATGCCAGAAGTCAGAAAATAGATGATCAAATAATAATTATGAAAATATTATTATTTATAATTTTATATCTATGGTTTTATGGTTTTAGGTAATAGATATTTAATTTAAATATGGTGTTTATGATATTTTCAAAGTCTGTCTGTCTGTCTGTCTGTCTGTCTGTCTGTCTGTCTGTCTGTCTGTCTGTCTGTCTGTCTGTCTGTCTGTCTGTCTGTCTGTCTGTCTGTCTGTCAAATTGACCAAATCTGAGCAAAGTGACGAGTGTAACCACAGTTATTTATCAAACAGTGACCACTATCATGTATCTCTCTGATAGCATTTTCTACCCAATACAGCAAGTTTCCTTCCTATCCATTATGGGATAAACTGTGGCAGGAGTGTCTGTTATTTCAGCTAGAATACTGAATTTGTTAGTAATATGAGGCCATATAATAGAGGGATATAGATATGAAGCTTGTTATTTTATTTTGTACAATATGACTACATGCATGGCAAGCACGGTGCGCGCATTAGTCCACCCCCATAGGATGTCTAGCATCATTTCATGGGGTTAAACAATGTGTGAATCAAGGAAGCTCCTCTAGTGGATGTCTGGTAGACAGCTACTAGAGGTAGTCATAAGCCTGCAATGTAAACATTGCAGTTTCTCTGAAATTGCATTGTTTTACATTACATTCTTAAGGGTACCAGGACACTGCATCCAGACCACTTCAATTAAATTAAGTGGTCTGAGTGTCTTTAGCGTAGTGTAAAGACACCCAAGTATATTTATAAAACAGCATATAAAAGGTGTGAGACACAGAACCAGACACAGTACAAGTGTTGTACCTATTACAACATATAATCATAGAAGAAGCACCAGTACCCCATTAATGATAATTTAGGTTTACTTGCAGGGTGATAAGTATTGGACGTGCATTGCTTTAATATTTCATTTATACCTAGAGTATTACTAAAGTGAAATATGCTTTTTGTTTTCTCTACTAGCCATTTCATATTCACCATAAAGTTGTAGTTGAAAGAACAAACAACTCCTAATCATCTACCTCAACTAGGTAAATATGTATTTCACCGCATAATAGTTCCCACTGCATAATAGTCGCACCCTGGTTTTTCAGTCTCAAAATTGGTTAAAATTCAATTCATCATATAATAGTCACATAACTGATCATGGCTGTTTTTGTTGTGAGACATTCTTATTCTTGAAAACTGGTGGCGAATATCATACTGATCTTATACCGAAGAGAAGGTTTATTACTTATCAGTTTATTGTATTTTTGTGCATTTTATCTATGTAATGCATTAAGAAATGACAGGAGGACATGGAACATGATAAGAGTTTACGTGATGCATTAGAAAATGTGCTATGTTATCAGCAACTGTTAAAATGTTAAAAAAACAAAGCTTTGCATAATGGACACATATAATAAAGCTTCACATAATGGTTGCACTTTGATTTATAAGGAACGGAATTAGGCATAAAATCTGTGACCATTATGCAGTGAAATATGGTGCTCTATAGCAGTGCTCTGGACATTGAGTATTTTAGAAGCAAGAGAACGATGTGGTAGATAAAGTTATTAAACATACAAACAAAGCAGAGCATTGGATGTATTATATCTTTCCCAAGGCCATTAATATCAAACCAAAATGCAATAAAAAAAATATCCATACAAAATTCTCTAACATAATTATTAATAGTAACAATACTACAAATCATATGTTTTATTGACTCATTATTGTGGATAGAGAGATAAATAATCTGCCTACAATGGCATCATCAAGTGAGGTCACCGGAGTCTACAGAGACATTTAACACCACCACCCACTCTCCATTGTCAATGACACATGTAAATACAATTGCACCATTGTACATGCTCCACCGTCTTTGAGAATGAAAACAAGCTAGCTGCCTCTGTTTTTGTGAAATAATACCAACATTTTCTTCAACATTATTTTTTATTTTAACTCAACTTTGGATTTTACAATATGCTAGTCAGTCATGATACCAAAAGTGAAGTAATACAAGTTTAATTTTTAAAAATAAGTATATATTTTGAAATAAAATGTTACTTTGTATAGATTAAAACTGGTTTCTGAAACCTTCTCTATATATCTCTACATCTGTGTGACAGATCTGTTTGTTTGTGTTTTTGTTTGTTTTTCTGTTTTTTTAATGAGATTATTTACAGCCATTGAAAGTATTTTCATGAATCCTATTCTAATATAGAGCCAGTCGCCGGTACAGTTATAAATAAAAAATGCCTCCCTCATCACTCCCTCTAAGGAATACACATAATATTTTCCATGTGTGGTGGCTGAGTGTAATTGTGGTGGTTTGCTAAGAGTGATATGTCGAGTTGGCTGATTGTGATTTGAGTATGGGGCTAACTGAATGTGATTGTGTGTAGAGTTGGCTTAGTTTGATTATGTATGGAGTTAACCAAGTGGGATTGTATGTAGGATTTGGTTGAGTGCGGAGTTTACTGAGTGTGATTGAGTGTGGAGTTGGTCGATTGTACTTGTGTGAATAGTTGGATTGGTGTGATTGTGTGTAGGGTTGGCTGAGTATTATTGTATGTGAAGTTAGCTGAGTGGAAATATGTGTGGGGTTATCTGAGTGTGATTGAGTGGGAAGGTTGTGTGTGTGTGTGTATGTGTGTGTTTGTGATTTTACCATTAAACGACCACTCCTATCACCATAACAACTTAATCAAAATTAAGATATTATTGTACAAGAAGGTCCCTGTCAAAATCTTACCTGAAGGGTTTAAACCGTTAACAAATGGATTAACCCCAAAGTCTGCAAGAAGGCACCTGATTGTCCTGCGCTTCCTCTGAATGCCAGAGATTTAAAGCAGCAAAATACATACCCTTTTAACTCACTTTTCTGAATGAAGAGCTAGTGGTTGGCTAAGAGAATCTGCTGATGCTCTCAGCCAATCAGAAGTATCCATTCCGAGTCTTCCTGATTGAAGCCTCCGACATTCATAGGTAATGAAGCGGCAGAGCGATCGGGTGTCATGTTGCAGATTTTGTGGTTGAAACATTCATCAGTAAGACAGCACATGGGATCTCCTCGTACAATAACAACATCAATGTGATGACATTGTTATTGCTCCAAGAATGTCCCTTTAAATTTTTTGAATGTCATTCCAGTTTTGAATTCCACTGTGGGAAACTGGCCAATCTTAGGCATGCATGTAAACAAAGCAGTCATTATAAAAGTTGGATAATGCAATTTGCAAAGAAGTGACAATGATACTGCCCACTATAAATGTCACAGTCTGACTTTTTCTTCAGCTTTCAACTATAGGACATCAGGGGCTTAGAATTATTGAGGCAAAAACAAGTGCTAATTTGAGGCAAAATAATAAACAAGATGCAA
Source organism: Pelobates fuscus (assembly GCF_036172605.1). NCBI lineage: Eukaryota > Metazoa > Chordata > Amphibia > Anura > Pelobatidae > Pelobates > Pelobates fuscus. The sequence continues at coordinate 175,080,981 of NC_086318.1, read as the reverse complement.
TCACCATTGCAACCAATGGGGCACCTTTCAGTAATTAGCGCTGCATCCAGAACAGCATAAGGTTAGCCTTGATAAAATTCTGTCTTACGTGTTTGGGTTCCACTACTTGTGTTTGCTTTTTGGTACTGAAAAAAGTCTGTGGAGTTAATTTGTGCTTTTTGCAAGTAATTATTCTCTTTTGCATGAGAAAATGAGGAAATTGTATGGCTGATTTTTCACAGATCTTGCATCACAAAGAAAAAACATTTGCATTTGAGGTTCTATTTTTCAAGCAAAAAGTGCATACACAAGTGCAAGCAAAAACATTTGCCAGATCTTAAAATGTGCTTTGTGTTCTAAATTGGACACCATAAGATGCCTTATTCAAGTGTAGTCTTTGCCTGAAGCTGAAGGAAGCAAGGTGCATTGTTAGTGTAGGACCCACCTAAAAGGATTGCCTTTACATTGCAGGTGGGCTTACATCTAATGGCCATTGGCATGATACTAAAAACCTCAATTTATTTAAATATGCACAGGGATTTGGGCTAGTGCACAGGTAACTCTTTTTTCTTTGGTTTTTATTCTATGTATTGATGTTGATGTGTGCTATGGTCGTTGCTGTCGCCCAGGAGTAGTGAGAGTTTGAGCGCAGTACTAATTTTTGTGTGTTTGTATTCCCCTTTGTATCACACACCAAGTTACAATGCTGCCACCCAGCCCATGTGTTCCCTATTAAGGGTTAATAAGTGGGTAGGGGTGTAGAAAAATACTCCTCTCTGTCTCATTAGAGATATCTTTGCTTGAATCAAGCAAGGTGAATTGTTAGTGTAGGACATGGCAGGTGGGCTTACATCTAATGGCAATTGGAGTCCAAATCCCTATATGCATAGGGATTTGGGCTAGTGCCCAGGTAACTCTTTTTTTCTTTGTTTTTTATTGTCTGGATTGGGGCTAATTGTGTTAAGTTTAAAGAAACACTACAGAACCCTGCGAAGAATGTGTCCACTTTATCCTGCTGTGTAAAGAGTGTACCATTTATTTTCCATTTTAAAAAGTCACAGATCATAATAGGAATTTACACTTTTACAAATTACACGTCCTGGCTGTCAATCAGAGAACTTGCCCTGTTACTTTGTAGTTGTTTAGCTCAGTGAATCTAAACTCAAGAGTAAGTAATTGCTCAGAATATCTCCTTTGCAGAGACGTCTCATTGAGCTGCATTGGAAAGTCTGTGGTAAGACAGCCACAGAAAGTCTAGACTGGTTAGAAGGGGACGTCTTACAAAGGCTTCAGACAAGAGAGCTGGAAGCCAATTTTAGATTTACCACAATGAAAAAAAATGCATAACTAAAAGTATGCATGTTTGCATTGGGTTATATCTACTAGACAGTAATTTTCTTTTTTCATTTGGGCAGCAGAGTGTCCTTTTAAGTTATATGTATCATCTAAAACCAATACACACAGTTTAAAAAAAAAAAATATTACTTAATATAATAAATAGACATATGCTGAAAATTGGCTTAACTTCAAGGGAAAAAAATAAAAACTGTGTTAACACTAGAAGATTCATAGAGAATTCGTCATGGCTTTCACTGAGTTTAAAAGTAAATTATTTTGTATAAAGTTATTAAACAACAGAATTCATCTTAACATCTCTGAGTAGTTACAATCATAATTAACTTTTTTTTATTTAATATTAATTTGTATGTTTAATATTCTGTTATATGTTACCTGTACACCATCGGATGCAGGAATGTAGCTTGCTCTTTTGAAAGTGTCTGTGACATTTCTTAGGATTTCCACCGAGATCAGAAGATCTCCTGCATAAAAATGCTTCCTCTGAGTCAAATCAAGCAATGTTTTGGTCACCTGAGACATCCCTTCCCCTGCCAATGTACGTTGCCCCTTTGCAAGATGTTCCTTTATCTGAAATGATAAAACAAGTAATGCATTCATTTTTATTAAAATAAGAAGAATACATTTGACAACAATTGGAACAAAGCGCTATGTTTAAAATAAATTGTGCCTGTCATCTCAGAGACCTTTACATTTATTAAAAAAGCACAGGAAACAAGAAATATGTTTTATCACTAAGAAAATACAACAAAACAGTATAGCAGTTTGCTAAGATATTTGAGACATGACCTACACTCTAAAATGAATTAGTTTACATTTTTGAAATAAATGGTGTACAGTTAGCATAGAAAAAAGACAAAACATTAATGACATGCTTTGAAACACCAACAATTTACAAGTAGATGCACACTAAAATACGTTTTTTTATTATAATTTGGTTACCTGCATAGACATTTCATGTGATTTCTATCTGCAAGTAATTTAGGCATGTAAATTAAATGTGATTTAGACTTAATCAGAATGTCCTGGTAAAATTACGTTATTTCCCCCATGTTTGAATATGGAGTGGAAAGGCATCCATTTTACATTTTTGACACACGAGGATTATCATCTGGTTGTCACAACTTGTGACAGTAGGAAAATGTAAAGATAAATTCAAAGACACTGAACGTAAGGCCCTCTGATGATGGGGTTTGCCACTCTGATGAGCTGTTTGGAAGTGGCAAAGACAACCCCAATTTTGTAGAAGAGCAGCAGGCTCATTTCCAGCAAGTGATAGTGGCCATTGCGATGGAATTATACAGTCATACTGCATTCCTAGTTTAATTGTACTTATTTATTTTTTATTTAATTGGTTTTGGCTATGTTTTATATTGTATTTTATTATATACTCAGCTATAGCCCCCCTCATTTGCCATCATTATGGCCAGCTGCAAGTTTACTAAAGCTATCATGTGCAATGTAACTTTAGACTTGGTTAAAATTGTATTCTTGCAACTGAAAGACTGATGATGATGACTTATAGTGTGCTTTTAAAAAAAAAAATATATATGTTTTGTTTGCCTCTTTTTGGGTTTCAGAATTGTCAATTCACATATCATGCATAGCTAGAACTTCCACAATCTTATGCCTCCACTGAAATAAGGTACTTTTGTTAACATATAATATTGCAAGATATGTATTTAAGTGTAAATGTGTTTAAATGTATATTTGATTATCCTTTATATTTTACACTACATTGCACTTAGTGCAGCATTGCAAAGGTTGCATTTATCCAGAAATACTGACTTCCATATACATATATATTTTAAACATTTCATTAAAGTCCAGACCACAGATCATTGTCTCTAATAATGTCTCATCTACAGTGAGGGAAAAAAAGATATTTGATCCCCTGCTGAGTTTAAACGTTTGCCCACTGACAAAGAAATAATCAGTCTATAATTTTAATGGTAGGTGTATTTTAACAGTGAGAAATAATCCAGAAGAAATAATCCAGAGCTATTAACCCCATAAGGACTGAGACACAGAGAGTCAGAGCTATTAAATAAAATACATTTTTAAAAAATGATTTTTTTTCCATCTTCCTCTCCCCCCACCCCGCCGTGTGACTTCCAATATGGAACTGCATCATGGGGCTTCTGGGGTTGTCCCTAGCCTGCCTCATCATAGAGGGAGGCTAAGGTCATTTAATCAGAGCTTGCCCCTATAATAATATTTATTATTACTATGATCCCCATTTATCTGGTCCGGTCAATTTTAGTAAATATTGACTCTGTTCAGTGTGGATATCCCTCCCTCTCTTCACTTGTGTTTTAGTGAGAGAGAGATCTGTTTTAGGTAGAGAGATTTAAGTAGTTTTAGGTAGGGATTTGTAAAATTGTGAAACCCAAAGGCTCTTTTCAGAGCCATTAACCTCTATCTTGCAAGTGATCACAATAAATCACTGACTCTTGCATAGCAGCACTTATTTTGCTGCCTTTGCATTTTTTAGGGTTTCATTTTTTTTTATGCTGGAGCTGGAGTGATGTCATATCCCGCACACAACATCAGGAGATGCCAGCCTTGGGGGCCCTGAGGTGGCCAGCCGGCCAGCCCTCTGGTCTCCAAGGGCAAGAGGCTGGCAAGGCATTTGCCAAGGTGTTTGGGCATCATCTTTTTTTGCCGCCCCAGTGAAAGTACCGCCCAAGTTAAATGCCTTTGCCAGCCTTGCTCTAAATACAACGCTGGTAGCGCCTCATTGCCATAGGTCAGATATCCCACCCTCACCGCAAATCCTGGCATCAATGTGGATGTTGCAGGATTTAGCCCCCAAAAGTTTATGGAGGTGTTTCGGGGCAATGATGTATTGATGAACATTGCCACCCAAACTAATTTATATGCCCATCAGTTCTATGCTGCAAAGCTTGACTCTTTTGGCAAAGCAGCAATGGGCCCGCATCGATGTGCTAGAATTTATAGCATTTTGGGCATTGACTATCCTGATGGGCATCATAAAGAAGCCCCCTATCTGCTTTACCCCCATTTATTCCCAGTGTATGTCGAGGAAGAGGTATGAAATGATTCTACATTTCATGCACTTCAGCGACAACAGTGTGTGCCCCCCTATGGAGCATGTCCAGTTTGACAGGCTGTATAAAATCCGCCCCCTATTACCCACTTCGCTGCCAGGTTTGCAGAGGCTTATACACCTGGAAGGAATATATGCGTTGATGAATCCCTTATGAAGTATAAGGGAAGGCTGGGATTCAAGCAGTATATTCCTTTCAAGAGCTGCAGGTATGGTGTATAGGGGTATAAGCTCTGTAAGAGCAAGAATGGGTACACTGAGGCCTTCTGGGTGTCTGAGGGAAAGGATAGCCACCTTGAACCCAGAAGTTGCCCAGAACATATGGGAACCAGGGGCAAGATTGTCTGGGACCTGAAATTCTCCCTGATGAACAGGGTACCACTTGTATATAGACACTTTTTATACAAGTGTCCCTTTGTTCAAGCTACTGTATTGTTTTGGTACAGTAGCTTGAGTTACAATCAGAAAGAACCACGCAGGTTTCCCAGGACAACTTGCACGCACCCTGCTACGAAGGGGGGAGACTTCAGCTCTGTGCCAAAAGGAGCTGTTGGCAGTTAAGTACAGAAACAAGATACCTTCTTACCACCATCCACCTGAGAGGACTGTGGTGGTCTCTGTACGTGGCAGAGCTGAGAGCACAAGGAAGCCAGTGTGCATCAGGACCTATAACTACTCAGGAGGCCTTGCAGAAAACAACCTGGAGTGCTTTCTTGCAATAACTAACAACAGGCTCCCCTAAATCACACACAAATGTGTGTGTAAAAATGAAAATTGAAAAATTACCAGCACTCATTTTCTCCAACTTTTAAATCAGTTGTATTAAAGGCATCAAAACACTCCATATACAATACCTTGGAGCTTCAACTTTACAAATATATGCACGTTCATGGCAAGAAAATAAATTTGGATATGTAAAAAGGTCCCCAAAAAGAAGATCGGCAAAGAAGATATGTCATATTTCAAAAACACATGTCAGAGGTTTGGCATTGCACCCCTCAAACAACCCAACAAACCTATGCATAGGTCATATCACTGTACTCAGGAGATGTTACTGGACACATATTGGGGTGTTTTGTGGCAGTAACGCATAACAGGAGCTGATAAAATATGCCTAAAGTACAATGTATGTGAAAAATAACACAACAAATGCCTACCCAAACGTTTGACAAAGACTGTTAGTAGAATTAGTGCAGGGAAAGTGTTAAACTACCACAATTTGAAATACCCTAGGGCGTCATCCTTTCAAAAATACATGGTTTGATGGCGGTAAATTACATTGGCCGGCTTTAAAAATGTCCCAAGTAGGACTTGGGTGCATGATGACCAGCTGTGAAAATTCCAAGTTGGAAACCTGAAATGGGCACCCTCCAAATAAGGTCTTTAGCCCCCAAAGAACCTGACACATGTATACATGGGGGGTATCACTCTACTCAGGAGATGTTGCTGAACACATATTGGGGTGTTCTTTGGCAGTAACCCTTAAAGTTCTTAATACATTTATTCTTAAATTGTTGTGTGTAAAAAAAATCACCAATTATTATAATTTTTTTAATATTTGGCGGAAATTGGTGGAAAAGATTGGTGGAAAAATGGTTGGAAAAATGGTTGCATGAAAAGAGTCAAAATACCCCAAGTATAATACTTTAGGTTGTCTTCTTTTAAAAATATATATATATACATGTGAAGAGTTATTCAGGGATTCCTGACAGATATCAGTGATACAATGTAACTTTTGTTAATTTTGAAAACAAATGACTTGGAAATAGCAAAGTGCTACTTCTTCGTATTGCCCTATAACTTGCAAAAAAAAAAGCTAAGAACATGTTAACATTGGGTATTTATAAATTCAGGAAAAAATTAGGAAACTATTTAGCAAGGGGTTAGAAAACGTATTTTTTTGATCATATTTTATAATTTGTTAATAGTAAATTATATTATATGATGAAAATAATGGTATCTTTAGAAAGACAATTTAATGGTGATAAAAACTGTATATAATATGTGTGGGTACAGTAGATGAGTAAGAGGACAATTACAGCTAAACACAAACACTGCAAAAATGTAAAAACAGCCCTGGTCCTTAACGGTAATAAAATTGAAAAACGATCTGGTCACTAAGGAGTTAGAGGGAGTGCTCCTAATCTCAGCTCGTTACCTGTATAAAAGACACCTGTCCACAGAAGCAATCATCAATCAGATTCCAAACTCTCCACCATGGCCAAGACCAAAGAACTGCCAAAGAATGTCAGGGACAAGATTGTAGACCTACACAAGGCTGGAAGAGGCTACAAGACCATCGTCAAGCAGCTTGGTGAGAATGGTGAGGAATCAGCCCAAAACTACATGGGAGGATCTTGTTAATGTACTCAAGGCAGATTGGACCATAGTCACCAAGAAAACAATTGGTAACAGTGAAAGTGTTGTGGTCAGATGAGTCCAAAATCGAGCTCTTTGGCATCAACTCAACTCGCTGTGTTTGGAGGAGTAAGAATGCTGCCTATGATCCCAAGAACTCCATCCCCACCGTCAAACATGGAGGTGGAAACATTATGCTTTGGGGGTGTTTTTCTGCTAAGGGGACAGGACAACTGCACTGCTTCAAAGGGACGATCGGCGGGGCCATGTACCATTAAATCTTGGGTGAGAACCTCCTTCCCTCAGCCAGGGCATTGAAAATGGGTCGTGGATGGATATTCCAGCATGACAATGACCCAAAATACAGCCAAGGCAACAAAGGTGTGGCTCTTCTTAATCCCATAGAAAATATGTGGAGGGAGCTGAAGGTTCGATTTGCCAAACATTTACCTTTGAAACCTTAATGACTTGGAGAGGATCTGCAAAGAGGAGTGGGACAAACTATCTTACTCCATATTATCTGTATGCAGTTTTCACTGTTAAGGGTAGGGTTAGGTTAGGTTAGGTTAGGTTAGCGGTAGGGTTAGGTTAGGGTAGGGTTAGGGTTGGTATAGGGTTAGGGGTCAGGTTAAGGGTAGGGTTAGGTTAGGGTTAGGGTAGAGTTAGGGTTGGTTTAGGGTTAGGGGTAGGGTTAGGGTTAGGGTAGGGTTAGGGGTAGGGTCAGAGGTAGAGTTATGGGTAGGATTAGGGGTAGGGTAGGGTTAGGGTTATGGTAGGGTTAGGGGTAGAGTTATGGGTAGGGTTAGGAATATGGTTAGGGTTACCCTACCCTAACCCTTCTCCAACCACTAACTCTAACCTTACCCCTAATCCTTCCCCAACCCCAACCACTAACAGTACCCCAATCCTTAACCCTACCCTAACTCTACTCCAAGCCTAACCCTACCCTTAACCCTACCTCTATCTCATCTAGTAACCCTACCCTAACGCTACCCCAACCCCTAACCCCAACCCTCTCCTGTTTTGCCACTTTTCAGAAATCCGAAGCACTGCGGCACTTCCGAAATTCGGCACTTCGGCAATTCTGTTCGGCATTCCGAAATTCAGCACTTCTGAAATTCGCCAATTCGGCACCTCGGCAATTTGGTTCGGTTCGCCATTCGCAAATTTGGCACTTCCGAAATTTGGCACTTTGGACAATTGGATGCTTCCAAATGTCTGAATTTCCGAAATTCGGCCGAATTTGCATTCGGAACTAAATGAATTGCACATGTCTAATTAAAACTATATGTAAAAACAAACCCACCATAATAATTATTACGCCCTAATCCAAAGAAAAAATTGAGGGAAAGGTAGGAGAAGGGGTCTGGATTTCCCAATACACCATCAGCAGTAGTACCATGGCCTCTGATAGATAGTGTGAGTGCTACTCAACTCTTGCAGGAGAAAAGAGGCATTTTCACACACCTTTTACAACATGATGTCAACACGCTGTGGATAGAATTTTGGAACAGAAAAGGAAAATCCATGGTTTATCTTCCAAGATTCCATTGACATTGACCTGGGCTGGGAATGAAAGTCACCCTGGAAAAATATTCTATACAAGCCCAATAATGCATCTTGCTAGCATAATGTGCAAATACACAGGCAGGAACGATAACTTAAAATTGAAAACTAAAAACTATTACTCTAACAGTCCAGGACTTAGGGAATACCCAGTTGTGTCTAAGGTCTTTTAGAAAGGAAAAAAAAACACTTTAGACACATTATGCTGTAGTGCTTCTGGTGTCTATAGTATCCATTTAATGTGAGATTAGTGCCACTAATAATATATTGGATTGTCTACTTACCACCAGATGAGGACAAGAGGCTGATGATGGGCTCAGTCTGGCTCCACAGGTCTGGTGTAGAAGTGGCTCTCTGGAGACTGTTTTTAACAGTGCTCACAACAATTAACGAACAGGAAGCAGCTCCATTTCTAGGGCCCCTTACACAGCTCAAGGTCTGGGCCCCCAGGGCTTGACCGTGAGTATGCCTACAATGCCCACCATTAAATACCTACATGGCCCACCCATGAGTTCTCTCATAGGAAGTGGAGTGTATGTGTGTAGGGGATGTTTTATGTGTTATTGTAGAGGATGCAATGTGTGTGTGTTCTTATAGAATGTAGTGTATAGGGATACCGATTTGTGTAAGGGATGTAGTGTGTTTATAGGGGATGCAGTTTGTGTTTGCGTGTAATGAATGCATTGTATGTTTCTGTGTGTGAATGTGTGTGTGTGTGTAAGGGGTGCAAGGTGTGTTTCTGTGTATGTAATTTAATGCAGTGTGTGTATGTAAGGGGTGCATTGATTGTGTAAGAGATGCATTTTGTTTCTGTGTGTAAGAGAATGAGTGTTTGTGTGAACGTAAGGGATGCATTGTGTTTTTTGGGTGTGTCTGTGTGTGAGTAGGAATGCATTGTATGTTTCTGTGTGTGTGTGTAGTGTAAAAGAGACGGTTTGAGGGGTAGGATAGGGACTGAGAGGGGAGCAGCTCTTTATTTTTTTTAAACATTTTCATAGTGCTCTCCCCTCCTATCAATTATTGATGTCCCCTTCCCTCTTGTCCCTCCGTGTTCTCCCCTTCTGTCCCTTAGTGCTCTCCCTTGGCCCCCTGTCTCTCTGCAGTCCCCCCTTGGTGGTCTTCTCACTCCCTCCTCTCCCCCTTAGTAGTCCTCCATCCCTCCCCTTAGTGGTCCTCCCTCTCCCAAACCCTTTAGTGGTCCTCCCTCTCCCAAACCCCTTAGTAAACCTTCCCCTCCTCCCCACACCCCCTTAGTGGTAATCTCCCCCCCAGTGGTCATTACCCTCTCCCCCCCCTTAGTGGTCCTTACCCTCCTCCCCTCTCCTTAGTGGTTCTCCCTCCTTACCCCCTTTGGTGGTCCTTCCCCCCTTTAGTGGTCCTCCCTCTCCCAAACCCCTTAGTGGTCCTTACTCCCCCCCACCTCCCCCAGTGGTCCTTACCCCCTCCACTCCCCTAGTGGTCCTTACTCCCCCCCTCCCCTAGTGGTCCTTACCTCACCTCCCCTCCCCTAATGGTCCTTACCCCCCCTCCCCTAATGGTACTTGCTCCCCCCTCCCCTAATGGTCCTTACTCCCCCCCTCTCCTCCCCTAATGGTCCTTACTCCCCCCTCTCCTCCCCTAATGGTCCTTGCTATCCCCCCCTCTCCTAATGGTCCTTACTCCCCCCCATGGTCCTTACTCCCCCCTCCCCTCCCCTTAGAGATCTCCGCCGCCCCTTAGTGGTCTCTGCTCTCCCACCCACCTCCCTTAATGGTCTCTTTTTCTTCTACCCCCCTGTAATCTTCTCTTCTTCTCCCTCCCTCCCTCCCTGTAATCTTCTCTTCCCACCCCTCCCAGTAATCTTCTCTTCTTCTCCCCCCTGTAATATCCCCCCTCCCTCCCTGTAATCTTCTCTTCTTCTCCCCCCTCCCTCCGATCTTCTACACTCCCCCCCTCCCTCCCTGTAATCTTCTCCCCCCTCCCCGTAATCTTATCCACTCCCCCCTCCCTCCCTGTAATCTTCTCTCCCCCCTCATTCCCTGTAATCTTCTCCCCTCCTTCCCTGTAATCTTATCCCCCCTCCTTCCCTGTAATCTTCTCTCCCCCCTCCCTCCAATCTTCTCTCCCCCTCCCTCCAATCTTCTCTCCCCCCTCCTTCCCTGTAATCTTCTCTCCCCCCTACCTCCAATCCTCTCTCTCCCTCCAATCTTCTCTCCCCCCCCCTTCCCTGTAATCTTCTCCCCCCTCCCTTTAATCTTCTCTCCCCCCTCCCTCCCTCCAATCTTTTCTCCCCCCGCCCTCCAATCTTCTCTCCCCCCTCCCTCCAATCTTCTCTCCACCCTCCCTCCAATCTTCTCTCCCCCCCTCCTTCCCTGTAATCGTCTCCCCTCCTTCCCTGTAATCTTCTCTCCCCCCTCCCTCCCTTTAATCTGCTCTCCCCCCTCCCTCCCTTTAATCTGCTCTCCCCCTCCCTTCCATCTTCTCTCCCCCCCTCCCTGTAATCTTCTCCCCCCTCCCTCCAACCTTCCTTTCCCCCCCTCCCCTCCCCTCCCTGCAATCTTCTCCTCACCTCCCCTTCCCTGTAGCGTGGCCGAGTTCCTCTCCGGTCCGCGACCCGGGCCGGACTGACTGGAAGTGCACACTCAGTGTGCACTTCCTGTCAGTCCGGGCGGGTCACGGACCGGAGGGGAGCTCGGCGACGCTACAGGGAAGGGGAGGTGAGGCAGTGCGGCAGCCACCTGAGCGCTCTCTATAGAGCGCTCAGGCGGCTGCAGCATTTAAAGGGCCGGCGATGGGGGCGCAGGGCGCCCCCTCCTATATGGCGCCCTAGGCGGCTGCCTAGTTCGCCTTATAGGAAGCGCCGGCCCTGACCCCTGCTCTTATGTGAAGGGCTTTAAAATAAACAAAAGAGCAAATTTATTTTAAGCAGATGGTCATTTGAATATAACCAATGTTTCAGTTCAGCTACCTTGACATATTAGGAAAAGTTTGGCAATCAGACTGAAATTGCGAATGTATGCTGTTGCACAACTGTAAAAAATAAATCACGTTATCTTGTTTATTTTGAATTCCTATAAGTGTGCTCTTTACTTTAGCTTAGGTAATCAAACTTGATGTACTCAGCCATTCCAATGCTTTCCCATAGAAAAAAAGCTGTGCTGCGCCAAGCTTATCAGCATCTTCTCATTGAATCAATGTATCTCTATGGGGGAGTGTTCAATGTCTCCATGCATAAAGTGGAGACACTTAACATACTGCACTGGACTAGGAAGTACCCATACGCGTGCGCATGGGGTGTGCCGGGTGTGCCTGGGCACACCCTAAACCCTGCGGCACACGCTATGTGCCTCCCTGCCTGTGGGTCTGCGAGGGATAACAAAGATCTCCCTCGCAGACCCACAGGCAGGGAGGGAGGCAGGAGAGGACCCGGGGAGCTCTTGCCACCAGCTCCGCCGGGTTCCTCTTGCGAGGTTGGAGCGTTGCCGCGGTTACCGCAGCAATGCTCAGATCTCGCGAGAGTGAACTCTAGGCCCCTGCGGGACTAGAGTTCACTCACCACTGGACCACCAGGGATGGCAGCAGCACAGTGCCCCCTCCCTACATAAGGTAAGAAGGGAGGGGGGATATTTACTAAACGCCCCCCCACCCCCACACAATGCACACAAACAGCACACACACACATACATCACCCTTACACACACAGCACACACACTAACAGCACCCTTACACACACAGCACCCTCACACACACACACACATTAACAGCACCCTTACACACACAGCGCCCTCACACACACAGCGCCTGCACACACACACAGCGCCTGCACACACGCACAGCGCCTGCACACACATACAGCGCCGACACACACACACACAGCACCCACACACACAGTGCCCACACACACAGCACCCTCACACACAGCACCCTTACACACACAGCACCCTTTCACACACACAGCACCTGCACACAATCAAATCATTCTACTTAGGGTTTGTCGTGTACCACTCTCCATCTCTACTACTACCAACAGAGAAGAGCAGCTAGATGATGTAGGGCTTGGCAAAGTAGAGATAATAGAAGCTTTCAAGCAGGAGTGTGTGGTAGTGGTTATGGTGTTTGAAATGTTTCTTTAAGACTATAATTGTCTCCCCCTATTATACATACATTAACTCCCATAGATAAATTTATAATGCTGATGTCCGAGGGGGGGGAGGGGGGGGAATACATTATTCATATACTGAACAGTAAAAGGGTTAAACTTAAATCAAATTGTTGCTTTTTTCTCTCCAGAGTTTAGGGATTGCACACTTTTAAATGAAAGGAGTGTCATGTTACTGTATTGTGTCTTTGAAATACTCATTTCATCTTATTAATTTCACCCATTCTATAAATTAACTAGGTGATTTACAGGTCCACAATGTGCTGTTATGCAATTAAAGTATTAGGTGTTCTAAATTGTCATTATAATGTAACATTATTCCAAATGCGAATTTAATAAATCCTAAACATATTTCAAAAGTAAATAATTTCTTGATAGATTTCATATGTTATTATCCATTTATGCTACTGTTTCACAAAGCCAATGGTGGGTTTTAAATTAAAATTCCCCAGATTAAATAGTTTATCTATTAGCTGATATTTGTATTGAGACTGCCACGAGATTAATTCCTGTATGAATAGACTGCATTTTTCATTAGATATGAATGAGCTATGATTTTCTACACAGCTGCATACTGGAAAATAAGCGTAACAAGGACAAAAGCTGGCTTTGCACCTACTGAAAGCTGCAAGTGTCTGTATTCAGCTGATATACATCTTGCAAAGCTTGGCTGTTCCCAGAAGGCGATTCCATGAAGATCGAGTGAACAGCGCCTGCTAGTGGTACCTAGAAGTCACACAAGATGCAGAAAATATGTGATTCAGAACAGAAACACTGAGATAAAAATGTAGTCATTGAATTAGCTGCAGTTTGAAAATAAAAATCATGAAAAATCTGTGTTCAAAACATTTATATTTATAAATATATACCGGTATTTGTATTATTATTAATAGATTTTCCAAAGGTGATTCTTCATGAGATTGAATTGTAAACATAGAAATGGTTAAATTGTGTAAAAAAAAAAAAATTACATTACTTAAATGGCATTTAGATATGTATATATTTTAATAGGGAAACATTTACCAGTAGCATTAAGGGGACATCGATTAAATGCCAGGTCTCCAGCTGGGGTTCTTCTCCATTCCATAGACATCAAATAATCCTCGGGGCAGATTTCATAAGGAGCTGTGAATAAGAGTGAGAGATTTATATTAAACACAGACATCCATGATTCTTAAATTATTTGTCACGCTAGCCAGCTTTCAAAATGCCTTAGGATAAAAACGTGAGTGGTCGCAGATGTTTTTTTTTTTTTTTCTAACGCGACATTAGCTCAATGATAAAATAGATAATTCAGCTCATATTTTATTAATGTTTTAAAATATACTTAATGGTCTGGTCCAATTATACCACTTTATGTATTTGGAATCTTAATGTCTGAATTGCATTTTAACAAAAATTATTTGCAACAATCTACTGATATTTCTGGAAATGCTGAAGAGGTGCTGTTTCGTTTCCTTTCTATCACTCTATGACAGGGGTGCCCAAAAAGTAGATCCTCAGATGTTGTAGAACTACGGATTCCTTGAAGCTTTGGCATACTAAATGCATGCAAAGCATCATGGGAGTTTATAACATCTTTGGATCTACCTTTTCAGCAAACTTGCTTCATCAGGTACTATAAAGGGTTAATTCACTAGACTGTAAATTCTGGTAAATTCACCAAGTCATAAGTTTGAAAATATCTGTAGCTGGTAATTTTTGCCTAAAGCTTCCTTTTCAGTTGTCAGTGCTCCTGTGGTTTATTCATTAAACCCTGAGTTGTAGTAAACTGAAAGTGAATTTAAACTGGACTTGTGCAAAAGTTTGTTTCGGACAGTTTGTCCAATTTAAATTTCTTTTAATCCATACCTGGACAAATTGCTCGTCTGGAATTACCAGTGAAATCTTATCCACTGAATAATATTCTACAGGTAAATTCCAGATGATTCCTTCGTTCAGGTGTAGATTAAAATCCATCTGAAGCAAATGTCTATTTTAAACCCATTACCTAAATATTTCATTTCAGTATTCAATTCATTATACTATAAGTGAATACATATTTTTGTCACTGCCATTTTGTACTACTTTTGCAAATCACATGGTGTGCATTTTTAAAGGGATACTCAAAATACAAAAATAAATCACTATCAAGTAGATATGCCCCCAATGAAAACATGCAGGCATTTTTTATGCAGTTTTTCATTGTGGTTATATTTAAAAACACCTAGAGAAAGCTGCAGTTCTTTTGTCTGTTGCCTTTGCAAGTCCTTCGCTTCTCCTCTAGCCCAGACTTTATGCAGGGCTGGCCTTATGCCTTTAAGCGCCCTGTGCAAAATTTATTTCACAATGCCCCCCACTCCCTGGTAAGCCCCGCTCATCCATGCATCGTATGTGTATAAAGATGTAGTGTTTTGTATAGGGGTATTTAAAGGGACACTATAGTCACCAGAATAACTACAGCTTATTGGATTTGTTCTGGTGAGTAGAATCATTACTGTCAGGCTTTTTTGCTGTAAACACTGTTTTCAGAGAAAATGCAGTGTTTACATTACAGCCTAGTGATAACTTCACTGGCCACTCATCAGATGGCTGTTAGAGATACTTCCTGGGTCATGGCTGCCTAAAATGCATCCAAACATTCAGTATCTCCTCCCTCTGCATGCAGACACTGAACTTTCCTCATCGAGATGCATTGATTCAATTCATCTCTATGAGGAGATGCTGATTGGCCAGGGCTGTGTTTGAATTATGCTGGCTCTGCCCCTGATCTGCCTCCTTGTCAGTCTCAGCCAATCCTATGGAGAAGCACTGTGATTGAATCAGGCTACCACTTCTGATGATGTCAGCAGACAGCTTGTTATTCTGAGACAAACACCATGAAGAGCTACAGCTTCAAGCTTGAATACAGTAAGATTTTGCTATATTTATGGAGGCATGAGGGGCCGAGGGGGGCTAGATGGTGGTTTTAACACTATAGGGTCAGGAATACATGTTTGTGTTCCTGACCCTATAGTGATCCTTTAATTTATATTTCTAAAATGCATGTAGACCCATGTGTGAATTTTAGTATGTATTTTTGCAGTGTCACATGCACACAGTTAGACATACAGTCAGAGGCATACAGTTATACAAATATACTGTTAAATATTGACACATGCACATACTCCCAGGCCCATAGCACTTGCACACAGTCAAAGACACAGTTACAGTCTTTAAGTTGCATGCATACAATCACACAGTTACAGGCAGCCACAGACAGTCACACATACACACACACAGTTACAGGCAGATAGTCTCTCACACACAGACACACACACACACACACACACACACTTACAGACAGACACACAGTTACAGGCAGACAACCACACACAGTTACAGGCAGTTACACACACACACACACACACACGCACACACAGTTACAGGCTGACAGACAGCTTTTTCCATTATGCTCTGGAGGAGGAGTGGAGGCTTGCAGTCCCTGTCTAGTAGTTGGGGTAACAGGAATTCCTTCCTGCTTCCAGTGTGCAGCATAACTGGGCAGGGTAGAGGCTGCAATTATCTCCCCCCTTGCTGCCGATTTAGCACCGCCCCCACTGCCGATTTAGCTCTTCCCCATCTCCATATTTCTTGCTCTGCATACGAAATATAAATCTTAGTTTATTTAAATTGACTACCCCTACATCACAGGTGAAGAAAAGACCAGGTGAGTAGCACTGAGATGCTTTAATAAAGATCATATAAATAGCTCTGTGATCTGAATCAAAAAAATCTTAGTTTATTTAAATGGTAAAAGGCTTTAATATCCACTCCATGACCTAGCTATGAAGCCACGAGATGATTATTTATTCATAGTTCACATAAGTGATGCAGCAAAGAACTGATGCTTATTCCTTTGAAACATTCAAAACTGCTCTTATCCCTTCCTGCGTCACTCATCACAATGGTTCATCTCTACTTAATCTGGCCTTAATTAAGTCAACATCACATGATAGTCTAAGTAAGGTAAGTGACCAGGCACTACAAAGCAGTAAAAATATACAAAGAAATCCTGAGGCAAAATGTAAAGTAAATGGGTGTTATTTTTTTATTTATTTTTTTGCAATATGTATAAAATAATGTTTTTATGATGTGCTAAAGTGAGTCAATAAGCTTAAAACAATACCATAAAGATAGTACAGGGAAAATCCATATAATTAAAGGGACACAATAGACACATTAAACATTTTGTCTAATTGACTTGATTATAGTACCTGGAGCCCCTTGACATTGTCTCTCCAGTCAATATTAAATAAACATTCAAGCATTTTAACACTAAATTGGGGGTCACTGGCTACCTACATCCTGGCTCCCTTGGGAGGTATGGCTAAAACAAAGATTACACGCTTCCTTGGTTATACCAATTCATACCAGCAATTGGTGGCTGTGATAGGCTGAAAAGAGTCAGCTGACACTATTGGCCAATCACTGTTGCCCAGTTGTATGCTTCCTCATTAGCTCAAGCAGGATAGAAGGTTTAACTATTGCAAGGATAGCAGTAGGGCCAAGGAAAGCACCAATTAAATTAGTTTCCTGTATATACTCGAGTAGAAGACGAGTTTTCGGCACATTTTTTGTGCTGAAAATGCCCCGCTCATCTTATACTCGAGTCAGTGTCTGTATTATGGCAACTTACATTGCCATAATAGACCAGGACCGCTGGGCTCATTACAAGCCCGGTGGTCCTGTTGGGGGCTGGGAGCAAGCTGTTACTTAACTTTACAGCAGCTCCATTCAGCTCCCTTCTCCTTCGTGCCGTTCAGCTCCAGTGTAAGTCCCCCGAGAGCCGCAGCCGTCAGTTACCATGGCAACGCCCCGCGCGGCACGCAGACCGCGAGACTTACACTGTGAGCTGAACGGCATGGAGGAGAAGGGAGCTGAACGGAGCTGCTGTAAAGGTAAGTAACAGCTTGCTCCCAGACCCCCTCCTGCACAGCCCATCCACTGGACCACCAAGGAATAATATAGCCCCCCACCCTGGCCATGTATCAAGCAGGGAGGGGGGACGGAAAAATAAAAATTTTAATAATATTATAATAAAATTAAATAAAAATGTAATAATATTAAAAAAATAAAAAATAATAAATATATAATATTAAAATAATAATTAAAAAAAAAATAATAAAAATGCCCTCCCCCCACCAATGTTACACACTCTGCATCACATATACAAACATACTCTGCATCACATACACAAACACACTCTGCATCATACACACACACTGAATTCATACACACACACACACTGCATTCATACACACACACACACACACACACACACACTGCATTATATACACACACTGCATTCATACACACACACTGCATTATATACACACACTGCATTCATACACACACACACTGCATTCATACACACACACTGCATTATATGCATACACACACACTGCATTCATATAAGCACACACACACTCTGCATTATATACACACACTGCATTCATTATACACACACACACTCTGCATTCATTATATACACACACTGTAAATAAATATTCAATTAATGTAATTTTTTGGGGATCTAATTTTATTTAGAAATTTACCAGTAGCTGCTGTATTTACCACCCTAGACTTATAATCGAGTCAATAAGTTTTCCCAGTTTTTTAAGGGTAAAATTAGGGCCCTCGACTTATATTTGGGTCGGCTTATACTCGAGTATATACGGTTCTTCTTTTAATTTGTGTTTACTTGATAATTCACCATGGTCTTGCAAATTATCTGTCCATTACATGTGGCTTGTTTTATACTTAAAGGATGATTTACTAGAGCCCAGCAAACTTTTTATGGATGTGTAGTGCCGAAATGTCACCTATTTGCTAGATACTAACATGCATATATTAGATGTTACATCATAAAAAGAAGCATCTGACCAGAGGAAACCATTTAAATTGAAATGCCTTGAGCAATTTACTAGATTGTTTTTCTTTTTTTTTAATTCAGTGCACAAGGCACAATACCCCACTAGCAACACAACACCAGTCAGGATACAAAGTGAAGTCTGACTAAGCATATATGCCTTTGTTAAAGATTAACCATTCACTTATATCCTGTTTCATCTGTAATGCAGGAATGATAATTATAAGTGTAGATATATGGGTCAGTGTGACAGCAGGATAAACCTTGGGACGGCCAAGATATTCTCTCACTCCTTTCTATTCTGTAGGGGATTAAACAAAATGTATTGTCCCAAAATGCCAATATTAACCAAAGGGGCCCAGTGAATGGTCTATACTACTCCACTCCATGTGCAAGTGCTAGAGGGTAATAATAAACTGGGTCAAAAAGTCACTTATTCTCTACTCTTAATAGAACCAGGGGCTGCCTATTCTCGTGAATAAAAAAAAACTGTGCAAAAAAAACCAAAAAACATTGATCCCCAAGCAAGTCTTACTCCTACTAGGAGTCATTATGTGCATCACCAATGAGATGCCTTAGGCATCACTTTGACTAGATGACTTTGCAAGCTAATCGGTCAAAGTAAAGTGAGTATTTTCCCTGCTTATTGGGTCACACAGTTACATTGTTATATAGGCTGAAAAAAGACTTCATTGACAACGTTCAAACTTTTATAAATGTTTCTGATCCAAAATAAGTTAAATAAAAACAACACATTTTAGCAATTTTCAGTTTTATTAAACTGCTTTTTTTGTGGATCAAAAAACAGTTACCCCATATAATAATTCTAAAATATGGAGTCTTACAGAAACCATTATTTATTTATTTATTTATTTTTAATGGTGTTATACCAAAAACAGAGAATACATGTAGCAGTTTGCCTTTAAAATAAACCAGTTTCACCATGTTGCCACATGTTCCATGCAAACTCAGGACGTACCCTGGAAAAAGAACATGCACTGGTAGAGATGAGTTGTGCATAAGGTCACAGCTAGGAAATTAGATTTTGTATTTTCCTGACTCATGAACATAAAGCAATGGAACATGACATTTTGCCCATAAGCATCATCATCTTCTTTTTGTTCTAGAATTGAAGCTTAGTGGTAGAGGAACATATTTCTCTACCAAACTTTATTCCGTTTCTGTGCATGATTGCAAAAGACCTTTTGCAATCATGCACAGAAACGGAATAAAGTTTGGTAGAGAAATATGTTCCTCTACCACTAAGCTTCAATTCTAGAACAAAAAGAATAATATATTTATATTTGACATAATATTTTTAAATATGCTTATGAAATGATTTAATATTTTTCAATAAAATTTTGAAACAATGGAATATTTTGAAAAATGTTTTAATATTCTGAATTTTTTTATGTATTGATATATTTTTGATATTTTAATATTTTGGAAAAATGATTTGAAAAGTTTATGCAAAATATTAACTAATTTAAAAAGTTAATCTAAATATATCAAATCAAGGTTATAGAACCGCATAGTTAAATAGTTTGGTATAACTGTACTATACGGGCCTTATGTCATTATACATTATTTTTAAATTCAGTTAGCATTTTATGAGGCTGCATTACTACCATAGCCATCTGGTTCCTGACATATCCCTAAGCAGAACTATTTTTATGTATCTATTTTTGCTATACCTAAGATATGTGATAAAATGTGTTCTTTTATGCTATTATTTTAGACTTCATATGAAATATTGCAAAGAAGGCATAATATCAACAACATTTTATTATTCCAATATTTGCTCAACACAATAAATAATAACTAAATTAATAAATTACACAAACTTTATATTTTACAGGGTTATTTACTTAATAGAGCATTTATTTCATATCAAATTTCACATTTAAGGTAAGAGTACCTTAATGGAAAGTATAGCTGACGTAGATAATTTTTCAAGTTTGGCATTTTAAAATTCACTTGGAATTTCCCTTGAATTCTTTTCTTTTTGGCTGCTAATCTACATTTACGTGGTTGCTATGTATCTCATATATCAAATAAACCAAGTATTTATCAAACAAAAAGTGCTCGGTAGTGAAAATGAAAAAAACTGTAGGGACAAGGGCCTGATAATTTTACAGTATGCACAGAAACTGTACTTCTTATTAAAATTAATGTAATCCTACTGTAATTACCAAGATTTCCATATAATTTAATGTCAACTGTAATAAAAGGACATCTGTTGGCACTATCAGAATATATAAAAAAAATGACTGCTTACAATACTGGCAAGATTTTTTTGTTTGCCATAAAATTTATATTTTGGTTGAGGAAGATTAATAGATCTGAAACGAAAGGGTTAAATAACACTGCCATTGCCGATTGGATGTTCATTTATCCTTCAGTAAATAACCCTGTAAAAATGTCTTAACAAAGTTTATTGCTGAATTACTTTGTCAGGCCTTGGGCAAAATTTATTAGAATGTCATAAAGATGCAAAGACTTTTCCAGAGCAACATGCCATTGCAATGTTTGTGACTGTCATGTGAAGTAAAGCAACTAATCTCCACATGGTTATACACCTAGAAGAGCAGAAAATAGACATTATTTAACTTTGATAAGAGGTATGCTTATTACTCTGTATGACTGAATGCATGTGGTAGGAATTTTTGTAACTGTTCTCTTTACCTATGTTTTCTACGAGAATGCCTGTAAAATGTTATAATATATATTGTAATATGTTATTATAAAGCATATTTTCGCATGTTGAAAACAAAAATTATGAAGTGGGGCAGTACAATCTTAAATGCGAGAATTATAAAATAAAATACGTATATTTAAAAAAAAAAAACTTATTACCACACTTAACCTTCAGCAACCAAAACAAACTCCTGGTAGGACAATTTTAAGTAGCAAATGTTATGTTTATACCCAAATTCCCAATTTGGGTCGAAGATAATCTATATTTTTAGACTATCTGGAACCCAAATTGGGAATTTGGTACAAGTATAAACGTAAAATTATTTGTATGCATTATTGCACATACAATAGGGGTTTGTAGCACTGTATTGTGATTTGCACCACTGCACATATTTGCATATGTCTTTGATCACTATTTTACACGTATTACGATTTTATTACTGTAGTTGTGTTTGCACACATTTTATATTTCTATTTTAGCACTTTACTGTACTATTTGAGTAGTCACTTAATTAGAGGTTTCCCAGAATTCTAGGTAGCATATATGTATCACATTTGTTTTTAATCCTCTCCTGCTATTATACTTCATTAAGTCAATTTATCTAAAATATTTGAAGATTGAGAGCTGGACACTATTAGGGTTATTAATTGAAGTTTTCAAAATGAATTCAACGTAAATTTCAAATTGAAGGTAAAAATGGCTGAAATTTTAAAAAAAAAAGTATCTGCCAGCTATGCTTCCTGTTCTGCTAAGTTGCCCTTAAATTTGAAATTCACATTGGATTCTTACTTTAGTGAATACATCATATTTTTTTTACGAAATATAAATATATGAAACATATACGTTTTAATAAGTATCTCACAAAAGATCTGCAAGACAAAATTATACTTTCTCGCAGCAAAAAGACAGTTCCTTTTACAAATGTCATAAAATAATTCCTGCTAAATTTGAAATAGCTATATCTCTCTAGGCTGGCATGTGAGCTTACACTTCAATAGCCCATGCAATAGTACAAATGTTAGAATGTTAAAATGTGTATTATAAGTTGGGATAGTGTGTAGGCAGCACTTTGAATATTGCTTTGTTTATGGATAAAGGCTGACTTCTATAGCTACTGCTATCAACCTATTGTATTGGGAGTTTCAGCGTGGGGCTTATTTCTGTGAATCTCCCCCAATTTAATGTTTTAGATGTGGAAAATGATCTTCCTCTTTTTAATGCATAATCAGAATAGTTTTCTAAGCAGAGATTCAAAACAATATGAAAATATTATAATCATAAACATAAGTATTTTAGGTACATCTTATTTTTTTTTCTTCAAGATCTCCAAGACATAAATAAACTGCCAATATTTTTCTATGGTCATCTATATTTATTATCCCTACTTGGAACTTTATATATTATTCATATATTGGAACTAGTATGTGGTTATTGCTCCTACACATAGACTTTTTATTTATACCCTAATGGCCTTTGTGAGAAGTTGCAATTCCAAAAATATAATTATGTTCCTTTTAAATATGCATAAATAGGTTATTTTAACAATTTTTTTTCTTTCTTTCTTTCTTTTCTTTTTTTTTTTTTTTTTTTTTTTCATACACATACTCTATGGAAATAGTATTTTGGCTTTTATGATAATATTTCAAATCCTGGATGATATAATGTAAAATAAGTGATACTTTATAATACCTAAAAAATGTTTTCCTTGAAATATTTGCAAGTATGGAAGCTTGAATGAAAAGATTGTGTACATTATCATAATTTTATTCTTTTTTAGTAGTCAATGAACAGCAATCTGTACAAGCAATTTCTGTTTGACCTGATGTGTAAATCTATTTATCTAGAAAAAATAATGTAAAATAATAATAGGTAGTGTTGTCGCGAACCCGGAATTTTCGGTTCGCGAACGGCGAACGCAAACTTCCGCAAATGTTCGCGAACCGCGCGAACCGCCATTGACTTCAATGGGCAGGCGAATTTTAAAAACAACAGGGACTCTTTCTGGCCACAATAGTGATGGAAAAGTTGTTTCAAGGGGACTAACACCTGGACTGTGGCATGCCAGAGGGGGATCCATGGCAAAACTCCCATGGAAAATTGCACAGTTGATGCAGAGTCTGCTTTTAATCCATAAAGGGCAGAAATCACCTAACATTGACACCTGTCCTCAAAGCCCAGCCCTGATACACACTGACACAGAGCAGAATAGAGACTGTTCCCCCTACATAGGGTCACTTGGCAGATATGGATTGACACCTGTCCTCAAAACCCCTGATACACACTGACACAGAGCAGAATAGGGACTGTTCCCCCTACATAGGGTCACTTGGCAGATATGGATTGACACCTATCCTAATGATCCCAGATACACACTGACACAGAGCAGAATAGGGACTGTTCCCCCTACATAGGGTCACTTGGCAGATATGGATTGACACCTATCCTAATGATCCCTGATACACAGTGACACAAAGCAGAATAGGGACTGTTCCTCCTACATAGGGTCACTTGGCAGATATGGATTGACACCTATCCTAATGATCCCTGATACACAGTGACACAGAGCAGAATAGGGACTGTTCCTCCTACATAGGGTCACTTGGCAGATATGGATTGACACCTATCCTAATGATCCCTGATACACAGTGACACAGAGCAGAATAGGGACTGTTCCTCCTACATAGGGTCACTTGGCAGATATGGATTGACACCTATCCTAATGATCCCTGAAACACACTGACACAGAGCAGAATAGAGATTGTTCCCCCTACATAGGGTCACTTGGCAGATATGGATTGACACCTATCCTAATGATCCCTGATACACAGTGACACAGAGCAGAATAGGGACTGTTCCTCCTACATAGGGTCACTTGGCAGATATGGATTGACACCTATCCTAATGATCCCTGATACACAGTGACACAGAGCAGAATAGGGACTGTTCCTCCTACATAGGGTCACTTGGCAGATATGGATTGACACCTATCCTAATGATCCCTGATACACACTGACACAGAGCAGAATAGAGACTGTTCCCCCTACATAGGGTCACTTGGCAGATATGGATTGACACCTATCCTAATGATCCCTGATACACACTGACACAGAGCAGAATAGAGACTGTTCCCCCTACATAGGTCACTTGGCAGATATGGATTGACAAATCCCTGACAAACAGCTACCACATGCAAGGAAGGCAGCAGGGGCGCAAATGACCCACTCCCGACGCGGGAAGGTAGTGACGACAAATAACAATACAGGACTCTTTAGAGGCCCTGTAATTGTAATCAGTCCACTTGAAATCCTTTAACTTTGATCAATTGGAGGGAAGTCTGGTGCAGAGCCACTGACCCATGCGCAGGGCCAGCCTTAGGCCTTTGGGCGCCCTGTGCAAGAAATCTTCCCGACGCGGGAAGGTAGTGATGACAAATAACAATACAGGACTCTTTAGAGGCCCTGTAATTGTAATCAGTCCACTTGAAATCCTTTAACTTTGATCAATTGGAGGGAAGTCTGGTGCAGAGCCACTGACCCATGCGCAGGGCCAGCCTTAGGCCTTTGGGCGCCCTGTGCAAGAAATCTTCCCGACGCGGGAAGGTAGTGATGACAAATAACAATACAGGACTCTTTAGAGGCCCTGTAATTGTAATCAGTCCACTTGAAATCCTTTAACTTTGATCAATTGGAGGGAAGTCTGGTGCAGAGCCACTGACCTATGCGCAGGGCCAGCCTTAGGCCTTTGGGCGCCCTGTGCAAGAAATCTTCACCCTGTCACACCCATGTGCAAGAAATCTTCACCCTGTCACACACACACACACAGGCAGACAGCCATACACACGCACACACACAACTGCGACTGACTAGGTTTGTCACCTCCTCAAAAGGACGCATGAGCCTACAGGCATTGCGCATGAGCGTCCAGTAACGTGGCAAAAAAATTCCCAGCTCCCCAGAGGCTGTCCTAGCACCCCGGTCATACAAATATTCATTATCATTAACAGCTTTTTCTTGTTGGAGCAGGCGGTCGAACATTAGGAGTGTTGAATTCCAACGTGTAGGGTTGTCGCAAATCAAGCGCCTCACTGGCATGTTGTTTCGCCGCTGGATATCGGCAAAGTGAGCCATGGCCATGTAGGAACGCCTGAAATGGCCACACACCTTCCTGGTCTGCTTCAGGACGTCCTGTAAGCCTGTGTACTTATGCACAAAGCGTTGTATGATCAGATTACACACATGTGCCATGCACGGCACATGTGTCAACTTGCCCAACTTCAATGCCGCTATCAAATTTTTTCCGTTGTCACACACCACTTTGCCGATATCCAGTTGCTGCGGAGTAAGCCACTTTTCCACCTGTGCGTTCAGGGCGGACAGGAGTGCTTGTCCGGTGTGACTCTCTGCTTTCAAGCAAGTCAAACCCAAGACGGCGTGACACTGCCGTATCCGGGATGTGGAATAGTACCTGGGGAGCTGGGGGGGTGCCATTGATGTGGAGCAAGAAGCAGCGGCACAAGAGGACTCAGCCGAGGAGGTTATGGAAGAGGATGGAGTAGGAGGAGTAGAGGAGGTGGCAGCAGGACTGCCTGCAATTCGTGGCGGTGTCACCAACTCCTCTGCAATGCCACGCATTCCTTGCTTGTCAGCCGTCAGCAGGTTTACCCAATGCGCAGTGTAGGTGATATACCTGCCCTGACCATGCTTTGCAGACCAGGTATCAGTGGTCAGATGGACCCTTGCCCCAACACTGTGTGCCAGACATGCCATGACTTCCTTTTGCACAATCGAGTACAAGTTGGGGATTGCCTTTTGTGAAAATAAATTCCGGCCGGGTACCTTCCACTGCGGTGTCCCAATAGCTACAAATTTTTTGAACGCCTCAGACTCAACCAGATTGTATGGTAAAAGCTGGCGGGCTAATAGTTTGGACAAGCCAGCTGTCAGACGCTGGGCAAGGGGGTGACTTGGTGACATTGGCTTCTTACGCTCAAACATGTCCTTGACAGAAACACATGACTGTGGGCAGATGAGCGGGAACTGCTCAAGGTGGGAGACGAAGTGGCGGATGGTTCAGAGGGGGCAAGAAGGACAGCAGTGGTTGACGTGGCTGAAGATGCTGGACCAGGAGGAGGATGGCGGCTTAGAGTAGGCGTGCTGCTTGTACTCATGTGTTGATCCCATAGGCGTTTGTGATGTGAGATCATGTGCCTACGCAAAGCAGTTGTACCTAGGTGGGTGTTGGACCTCCCACGACTCAGTTTCCTTTGGCACAGGTTGCAAATGGCATCGCTGTTGTCAGAGGCAGACACACAAAAAAAATGCCACACTGCTGAGCTCTGCAATGACGGCATTCTGGTGGTGGACACAGCATGCGTTGATTGGCGTGCTGTCGGGCTGACCCCGGGTGCCGATGCATGCTGTCTGACTGTGCCACTAGCTCCTTGCGACGACCCCCCCCTGCTTCCAACTGGTCTCCTCCTCCTCCTCTCTGTCTCCCCATCTGAACTTTCGCCCTGTTCTTCTTCTCTTCTAGCGGGCACCCACGTGACATCCATGGACGCATCGTCATCATCAACCGCTTCGCTTGTATCTGACAACTCAGAAAAGGAAGCAGCAGTGGGTACAACATCATCATCATCACACCGTACCTCCATGTGTTTAATGCTGCCTGCCTGAGACATATCCCTGTTATCTACATCCTCTAGCAATAATGGTTGCGCATCACTCATTTCTTCAAACGGGTGTGTGAATAACTCCTCTGACATACCAAGTAAAGCGGCTGTGGTGCTAGTTTTGGTGGTGGCGGCAGGCGGGTGAGTGCTATCTTGAGAGGTGCCTGAAGCTAAGCTGGAGGAGGATGGTGCGTCAAGGTTCCGAGCGGAGGCTGTACAAGATTGGGTGTCCTGTGTTAGCCAGTCAACTAAGTCCTCAGAACTTTTCAAGTTCAGGGTACGTGGCTTCTGAAAACTGGGCATTATTCTAGGGCAAAAGGGAATCACAGCACCACGACCACGACGGCCCCTGTGGGGTGGCCTGCCTCTGCCTGTCATTTTTTTGGGGATTAGTGGTACTATGCGTGCAAGCTACTGTGAGACCAGATATGATTGGCAATGTGCACTGGAACAGTTCTGCAGAGCACACGCTGAAGGAAGGACTGACAGAGCCGCTTGAAGACAAGTAACTGCTATTCAATCTATAACAGTGAAAAACAAATTTTGGTTGTAAAAGCACGCTATAGAGACACAAGATATGAGTGGCAACTGTCAAAGCACGCTGGCACAGGTCTGCAGAGCACACGCTGAAGTAGGCCTGAAACACAGACGCTTGCAGACAACTAACTGCTCTTCTATTACAGTGAAAAAAAAATTATTTCTTTTAAATCTAAAGCTTAACCAATTGTTAAAACAGATATGAGTGGTGGCACTGGGCAAATAGGCACAGTATCCAATGTGAACCTCACACAGAAGCTGGCAGGCAGGCAACTGCTCTTCTATTACAGTGGAAACAAAATTTTGGTTGTAAAAGCACGCTAAAGAGACACCAGATATGATTGGCAACTGTCAAAGCACGCTGGCACAGGTCTGCAGAGCACACGCTGAAGTAGGCCTGAAACACAGACGCTTGCAGACAACTAACTGCTCTTCTATTACAGTGAAAAAAAAATATTTCTTTTAAATCTAAAGCGTAACCAATTGTTAAAACAGATATGAGTGGTGGCACTGGGCAAATAGGCACAGTATCCAATGTGAACCTCACACAGAAGCTGGCAGGCAGGCAACTGCTCTTCTATTACAGTGGAAACAAAATTTTGGTTGTAAAAGCACGCTAAAGAGACACCAGATATGATTGGCAACTGTCAAAGCACGCTGGCACAGGTCTGCAGAGCACACGCTGAAGTAGGCCTGAAACACAGACGCTTGCAGACAACTAACTGCTCTTCTATTACAGTGAAAAAAAATATTTATTTTAAATGTAAAGCTTAACCAATTGTTAAAACAGATATGAGTGGTGGCACTGGGCAAATAGGCACAGTATCCAATGTAAACCTCACACAGAAGCTGGCAGGCAGGCAACTGCTCTTCTATTACAGTGAAAAAAAATATTTATTTTAAATGTAAAGCTTAACCTATTGTTAAAACAGATATGAGTGGTGGCACTGGGCAAATAGGCACAGTATCCAATGTGAACCTCACACAGAAGCTGGCAGGCAGGCAACTGCTCTTCTATTACAGTGAAAAAATAAATATTTATTTTAAATGTAAAGCTTAACCTATTGTTAAAACAGATATGAGTGGTGGCACTGGGCAAATAGGCACAGTATCCAATGTGAACCTCACACAGAAGCTGGCAGGCAGACACCTGCAATTACATTACACAGGAAAAAAAAAAAAAGCAGCCTGATGTTATAGCCCTAAAAAGGGCTTTTTGGGGTGCTGTCCTTACAGCAGAGATCAGATGAGCCCTTCAGGATTGTAGTGGACACTGAATACCCTAGCCTAGCTATCAATTTCCCTATGTAATCAGCAGCAGCTAAACTTTCCCTCCTCTCACTAAGCATGCATCTTCCGAATGAATCGAAAATGGATGCTGGGAGGGAGGTTGGAGGGTGTGGAAGGGAGGGAGTGCTGCTGATTGGCTGTAATGTGTCTGCTGACCGAGAGGCACAGGGTCAAAGTTTGCCCAATGATGACGAATAGGGGGCGGATCGAACTGCGCATGTGTCCGCCCGCCGCGGCGAACGCGAACACGCTAATTTCGCCGGGAACTGTTCGCCGGCGGACAGTTCGGTACATCACTAATAATAGGGAATGAGTTACAATGAGTTACAATATGCATTAACAAAATTAGCACTATTTAGAGATTTAGAACATGATCTGTCTTTGGTAAATGTACAGTTTAGATTTATGGGAATGTGTTACGCAGTGTATGCAAGAGTGTAATAATTATGTGTCTTTATTAACATGTGTACAAGTATGTGTGGGTGGCAATATGTGCCATCTCAAATATTCACAGAAGACTTTCAACCCACAAACGTCCCTGATGTAGTTAATTATGCTAACCCCTTCTCTACCAAGAGCATATTGCAGAAACATTAAAACCTTTCAACTTAAAAACATCCTTGACACATTTATTTATTAAAGCCCCAGCCATAAAAACAAAGATAAATGCAATTACACTTAAAACACAGGATGTACAACTTGAATCTAAATGTAAGAGAGCTCAGCAATTTGGTGTGTAGATTTCTGCATGTGAATAGCTAAAAAAAAAAAAATCTGTAGTTTTTCACTTGGCACCTCAGGCCTTCATGGTGTACTCAAAGTGATCCCAAGTTTGCATGTGACACAATACAGTTAGTAATGTCCCGAACAGTTCGCCGGGAACCGTTCGCTGGCGAACATAGCGTGTTCGCGGTCGTGAACACGCGCGATGTTCGGTCCGCCCCCTATTCATCATCATTGAGTAAACTTTGACCCTGTACCTCACAGTCAGCAGACACATTCCAGCCAATCAGCAGCAGACCCTCCCTCCCAAACACTCGCCGGTTCCCGGCGAACTGTTCGGGACATCACTAAATACAGTACCTTCAACCCCTTGCCTTTCGTCTACTGAAGATGCACGTGGATTTGAATCAAATGTAAATGACATGCTCCTAATACCACTATCCTGAGGCTGAATACTAGTAATATTGGTTGTGGTGATGGTGGAGGAGGCAGCAGTGGCGGAGGCGTTCCTAGTGCGCATGGCCAATATATTCTGTCATTCACTCTACTACTGATGGTGGATTGGGAAACAGGCTTGATATTAGTACGTGACATTGATGATGGTGGGCTTCTTATACTTATTACAGTAAATTTGGTATAGGAATATTTGTGAATTGAGTAAACTCAGGGCCGGCCTTAGGGGTGTGCGAGCTGTGCGGCCGCACAGGGCGCCATGGTGCAGGGGGCGCCCTGCGGCCGCATAGCTCACACGGCATGTCTGTTAGCCGCAATGCTAACAAGACATTTGCCTTGGGCGGCATTTTCCAGGGGGCGGCAAAAAAAAGCCGCCCCCAAATGCCCAAGGCAAATGTCTTGTTAGCCTTGCGGCTAACAGACATGCCTGGCTGCTGGGCGGTCGGGCGGCGCTGGCGGGCGGCTGGCGAGGGAGCACTTCCTCTGAGCTGTATGCTCAGCTCCCTCGCGCGCCGCAGAGTGAGGCTGGGAGCCGGAATATGACATCATATTCCGTCTCCCAGCCTCACTCTGCAGCGCGCGAGGGAGCTGAGCATACAGCTCAGAGGAAGTGCTCCCTCGCCAGCCGCCCGCCAGCGCCGCCCAGCCCAGCAGCCACTGTACCACCAGGGAGGAAGAGACCCCCCCCCAGCATTCCCAAAGGTAAAGAGGCTGGGGGGGGTCTAAATTAATGTTAAAAAATGTGTTAATGTGGGTGAGTGTGTGTCTGTTAGTGTGTGTGTGTGTGTGTGTGTGTGTGTGTATGTTAGTGTGTGTGTATGTTAGTGTGTGTGTATGTTAGTGTGTGTGTGTGTGTGTGTATGTTAGTGTGTGTCTGTTAGTGTGTATGTTAGTGTGTGTCTGTGTCTGTTAGTGTGTGTGTGTGTGTGTGTGTGTGTGTGTATGTTAGTGTGTGTCTGTGTGTATGTTAGTGTGTGTGTGTATGTTAGTGTGTGTCTGTGTCTGTTAATGTGTGTCTGTTAGTGTGTGTGTGTGTATGTTAGTGTGTGTCTGTGTATGTTAGTGTGTGTATGTTAGTGTGTGTGTGTATGTTAGTGTGTGTCTGTGTCTGTTAGTGTGTGTCTGTGTCTGTTAGTGTGTGTCTGTGTATGTTAGTGTGTGTCTGTGTCTGTTAGTGTGTGTCTGTTAGTGTGTGTCTGTGAGTGTGTTTGTCTGTTAGTGAGTGTGTGTGTCTGACTGTGTGTGTGTGTGGCTGTCTGCCTGTGTGTGTCTGTTTGCCTGTGTGTTTGTGTGTGTGTGTGAGACTGTCTGAGCGTGTGTGTGTGTGACTGTCTGCGTGTGTGTGTGTATGTGTGTGTGTGTGACAGGGTGTGTGGGAATGGGTAAGGAGTGGGGGAGGGGGGGACGGGAAGTGGGGGAGGGGGGGACGGGAAGGGGGGGCGCTGTGAAGATTTTTTGCACAGGGCGCCCAAATGCCTAAGGCTGGCCCTGAGTAAACTAACACAACTTTCTACAACAAAAATATGTTATGTTGCAAAATGGGTTAGTATTTGGTGGGTTTATTGTAGTAATGTTATTGTGTTCTGCGTGTAGAAATAATGTACAATACTTGAACACTTGCACAGCACACCCTTGACTGAACACAGTAAAAAACAGTTAAAAAAGACAATAAATAAGTTACAACTGATGATCAGCTCTCTCATCCTAGAATTAATAATCCAAAATGATTTTTTTTCCCAACACCAAAGTCCCCAAAAGAAGGGTTTTCTTTCCTCCAAAGAAGTTTCTAAAAGCACAACAACTTTTAAAGGTATTTCAATAACATTATGGTACACTAGATTCAATGATTCAAATTAAGCAAAACTATTATTTTTTTCTTAACACCACAGTCCCCAAAAGTAGGATTTTTTTCCCCCACTCCAACACAGACACAGCAAGCGAATCAGTGCTGGTCTGTCTCCCCAAATTGCTTAAGTGAAAGTGTCTGGAAAATCATGCTTGGAAGTATAGTTGATTCATTGTTCCTTATTTTTTCCTCTCTATTTGTCACTTCACCTGATCTGTGGATAAAAGCATTATTTAGTGGCTTCCTCTAGCCATCAATCATATTTTCTTTTGCTACGTCTTGATTGGGCAGGAGAGCCAGCCCCAATTAAACTGCTGATTTGCCTGCACAAAAAACAACAAAATAGCCTATTCTCTTTTCCATACTCTTATTTACTGATGCCAGAAATTGTATTTTGAATCATGAATGAAAATGAATATAATTGGGCTTTTGCAAGTTGATTCCCCCAAGATTCTGGCACATGGCTGTTTGGAAATAGGAAATTCTTTCGAACACCGGATCAACCTGAATTCATCTGAATTGCATTTATTTTTTTCTGAAATGAATATTCATGTCAAGCACTCATGTTGTCTTCATAATTATTGCTGCATATGTGCTAACTCCATATATATTGCCCATTATATATTACCACTTATAACATATATCACCACATTACAATGACATTACTTATATTTCCCCCCATATTTCTGGAATATTGTCTCTTTAAACACACACATACACTGATACATGAGCGCACAGATAAATCCACTCAGATTCATACACAGATAAACACATGAATAAAACAACTCTCTCTGTGTCCCCTCTCTTCATCCACTCCATCCATTCCCTTTCTCTCACTTATACCTCTTCAGAAGACACTGTTGCAACTGAAGAAACTATTTCTGTATCTAGCAGTGCTTGTCTTGAGATCCTACTTGTACAAGTAGAGCTGCAAGTAGGATTATCAGGAGATGTGGGCTTACTAAACACCAAGAGGCTTTCTCTCCAAACTCTCCATGTGTTCAAAGCCCAAATAGATGTTGATAAAGCTGCCCTCAAGGTTGTTTGTACAAGTAGCATTACCAGCAAAACACTGAATCCATATAGATAATCTCTCTGTTATGTGTTGTGGCAGGTGCCTACGGTGCCTGGTGTCACGGAGCTATGAGCTGCCTAGACATAGTAAGGACATATTTTACAACCAAAATTTCAATAAATTAATTTCCTATACCAATGACCCAAACATGTGTACATAGTTCTGGGATATATCTGTGCAATCATATGTACGAAATTTTGGTGGTCAGGAAATGAATGTGTGCCAATATAGTTATCACATAGAAACATAGAATGTGACGGCAGATAAGATCCATTCGGCCCATCTAGTCTGCCCGATTTTCTAAATACTTTCATTAGTCCCTGGCCTTATCTTAAGTCTATCTTAGCCTTCTGCCTATCCCACGCATGCTTAAACTCCTTTACTGTGTTAACCTTTACCACATCCACTGCCCTCTTTGTAAAAGATACTTCCTGAAATTATTTTTAAACCTTTGCCCCTCTAATTTAAGACTATGTCTTCTTGTTGTGGTAGTTTTTCTTCTTTTAAATATAGTCTCCTCCTTTACTGAGTTGATTCATTTTATGTATTTAAATGTTTCTATTACAAAGTTGACGTTTGAAACGAAAAGTAACATACGATGGACAAGATGTTTACCTGATTTACCTTTTGAATTAGACAACATTTGTTCTGTAATATAACTACAGGCTAAAATGAGTATATTTTATTACAGCAATGTTACAATAGTATGGTATGTTTAAGAAATAATAGATACAGTATGATTTCATATTCAATTCATAGACATTTTTCAGTGAGTACTTTGAATTAAGCTGTTTTGGAGCAGAATAACCACCTAAATCATCTTAGCTGTTTAAAATTGTAATAATTATTGAATAATTGTTCTAACTTAGCATTCAATGGTCCAAAAGAAATTACTGTAATTATGGTGCAAGAGCATTCAAAACATCAAAGGTATTTTCATAAATGTAATATATTACAGTAAAATCCAAAAGCAGATTTAAAGTAGCTTTAACTCAATTTGAATGTAATGAGCTTGCTAAACCAGAAACAAATGTTTATTTTACTCACACTGAACCAATACTAATTTTTATGCTTTGATGAGTTAGTTGTCAAGTGCAATTCCAGAAGATTTGAATTCTCATTACTCTTTACCATTTAAAATTGTGTTTTAAATGTTCCTTCTCTAACTAAATTATAAATGGGTTATTGTCAAGTTAAAATAAGCTTGTCAGTCCGTGTGTACAAAGCTTACTGGAGGTTACTTGAATGGTGTATAAAAATTGTCTAAACAGAATGCATTTAATTTAACTATTTAAAATTTAAAATTTACAAGTGAGGTAATGCACATGGATGCCATTATCTTTATTTGAATATGTTCTCTTTTAGGCACTAAATCTTAATGCACTAAAACTGCAATGACATAGGCAAATCATTTTAAATTAAATTATTTTTTTTACTTCCAAAAAATGTAAAACTAGGCCGAATAGATGGGGCTTGAATTGCAAGCTCATGGGTCATAACAAATTGAAATATATAAAAAATATAACTTTAAAGAAACAAAGTTAAAAATTTTTTTTTTTTTTTAAACTGTTGCAAAGTCCTATTAGGAATACGGCAAATTAGCAGGTAAAATTATGTCTGAAAATAA
The DNA here is from genome assembly GCF_036172605.1 of Pelobates fuscus. NCBI lineage: Eukaryota > Metazoa > Chordata > Amphibia > Anura > Pelobatidae > Pelobates > Pelobates fuscus. Next base: position 175,046,704 of record NC_086318.1, on the reverse strand, counting down.
GTACTTTCGTGTGAAATATTTGAAAGCACATAGCGGAAACTAGCAAAGTTCAAATGTGGCCAAATAATTGGGGCCTGCTTTGAAGATGCCAAGATCACGACAAATACAAATGCATGTAATGTCATCCAGTTTCAAAATGACAGCACTTCCCACAGATGGACAAACTGCATTAGCTAGCAGAACAATGGTCACAGGACAGAACTCAATAACTGAGATAGATGAACACCAAAGAATAGCTGCTAAAAGCAACACAAGTTCAACCTCAAAAATGAACATATAATAGAATCAGCACCCTGGCAACCCAGTCTCTCCGAGAATGTTCTTTGTAAGCTTAACAAAAGTAGAATTCATAGCTGAACTGATATTGTAAAGCCGTGTGTGTCCTTGGCAAAAGTGCAAAACCTTACGTAAGGAGCCCTAATTGTGAACTCCTGAGCAATGAAAAAGTATTGTTCTCTTGTTACTGTCTTACATTATGGCCACATGTGCCATATATTTTTATAAAGCACCACCCATGGATTAAATATGTGACATATTAGAATCCTAAAACCTGGATGATCTGATTGCAGTTTAAAGATGCCCTGATCTATTTAGAAGGGATAGTCCCCATTTTGGGCTCAAATAACTCTGTTACTCTTTTCTATCCTAATGTCAATTTTTTTCCAAGATTTCAGTATTTTCTTTTGTGTCTGAATTTATACCAAAGCTTCACTGCAATAATACTCACGGTAAAGTGTTTTTAAACTGCAATAAATGTATTCAAATTGTTCTTCTTCCAAATTACATTTTAGTTGCATATGTTAATATTAGGATGTCACCTAACACTTCTCAGAACAGCCCCACCTCTGGCCACTCCAGTCATAACACTAAAATTAAGAGTCCTTGTGTGTTTATTTGAAATGTTAAAAGGTATGGTGCTGTACTCTCACACATGTTGTACAGCAATAAGGCATATGAAAGATCGGATGAGAAAATACCGTATTTTTCCATGTATGAGACGTCCCCATGTATAAGATGACCCCTATTTTTCGAGTCCAAAATTAATAAATACATATTTTAAACTTTAAACAGAACAACTTTGATATTTTACTTTGACTCAAGAAACCAGGGATTTAAACCCTGTCCTCCTTAAATCCTCTCTTCCTTTTTTCTACTCTTTTTTTCTATAATTTGATCACTTTTTGATGTTATGTTTCATTATGTATGAATTTTATTGTATTGTATGTATGACAATTATTGTATTGTATTTATTTTGCATACAATACAATAACTGTGTGTCAGGCTGTGTAATGGCGGCTGCTCTCGTCAGCTCAGTGTAACTGCACTGTTGCTGCAGCTCCAGCTCTTCCGCCTGTGCACTTTACTATTGATATTTACGGTATGTACACCCCGAGCGCCGGCTCCCTAAGTGCTGAACAAGTGTACATGGGGAATGGAGGACCTGGAGCACTGATTGAGGAGCTGCGCCTGGCCGAGTGAGTGTTCTTGTGGAAACGTGGAGCCAGAGGACACCTACTTAATTTTAACATTCCGTGTATAAGACGACCCCCAATTTTAAACTTGAAAAATATAGGAAAAAAATATCATCTTATACACAGAAAAATACAGTATGTCTTTTTCTAATTTTTGTCATCCTTAAAGTGTTTAGAATGACAGAACTTCTTTAACCCCTTAAGGACACATGACATGTGTGACATGTCATTGTAGCGGAGAGCTGATATCCCACAGCTATTCTCCACTTAAGATCCCAGTGAGGCTCAGGAACAAGTATTATAGATCCATAGAGTAGTACTTCCAGCAGGTAAAACAATACAGCAATATCCCAACAGCACTCCCAATAACTGGACGACACACAGTATCAGGAGCAGAACTAACAATCTTTATTCCACGGTGCCTTATAAAGCATGCTCCCATGCAAGGGAGGGATTCACATCAATTAGGACAGTAACCAATACTGTAACTGTTACCTCCCACACATCTCCTCCCCTCAGAGTGACTCATAATCCCCTTAACTATACTGTACATTTACCCCAAACCTGGATGTACCCCTAAACTAGTACATAGCATCAATATTAGGGTACCGCCAGGTAGCCCTGATCTGGGTGAATAATATATCCAAAATTCACCCAGATCGGACCAGGGGTTCGGTAGTTAGATGGAGGGTGAAGTTTGACCGACCGCACACAAGGTGGTATCCGAAAAGGGTTCCATGCATTTGGGCCCTGCGGTCGGTCTCCATTCGGCAGTAAAAACATACAGTAATCCTAGCCATCCACACTTAAATTCACCTGTATTATAGTTCTCTTGTTCGGTACTTTGTTTCTACCGAATGGGGGTTCGTTAGGTCCCTCCGTTCGGGAGTTACGGAGCTCTGGAGGTCTCAGCGGTGTTCGGTTGTTTGAGTGTCCGATTTGAGTTCCAGACACTTGACGACCAAACACCGCTGAGATTTTTATGCGTAAGATGGCCGCCGCACGTGGTTCGTATACCGAACAGCGGCCACCCAGGCATTAGCAATTACAGTTTAAGTTGCGGTTTGCACACTTCTCACTGGGGTGGTCTAATGGTTCGGTAGTTTCATTCCCATGAAACTACCAAACCCCCATACGAAAGCATACAGAAATACATGAATACAATAAACGAATATAGTCAAATATGCAGGTTATAGGACAGGCTTAATACATTCCGCTACAGTCATGATTCCCTTTTATTCCAGAAGTTTGGTCCTTAAGGGGTTAAACCAGGTTTACTTGAGTTACCTCAAGACATCTTACCTAAAAGCAAATTAAAAAAACAAACAATGGCATCAGTGACTTGTCAAGTCAAAGGCTCAGTTTTAGGAATGACTCACCAATCCTATCTCCTCCTTCGCCACCAAGTTATTTTAGTTTAAATAACGAAACGTAGATTCCTTATGTATTATGAGTATGGGACAACAAAAATAGGAAAAGCCAATAAGCTATCCAACAATCCATAAAATATAGGACATTGCAATCTTCTATTGCAGCCTGTAACAAATCTCTGTTAAAATTTTTAACACAAAATTAAAGTTACCATAGTATAGACATGGTTACGTGGGTAATTTTAGTTAATTGAAAAATTGTCAGTGAAATTTGCGTTGGATTTGGGAGAGTGACAGCTTGCAAAGGAACCAGCCGAGTTTGAATGTCATATTACACCAACTGTTTTTAGGAACATGTCATTATTGCCCCTTGGAAAAACTTGACCTGTTCATGATTTAGGAGTAAATCAGCAAATTGTTAACAATTTATAAACATAACAGCAGATCAAAAAGGTTTGCGAGTTTAGGTATGTATGCATGTGTGTATCTTGTGTTTGAGCCAACATTTCTCTCTTCCTAGCTGCACAGGCCACATACTTTTGAAATGCCTCAGGAGTGAACATCCTATTACTTTTGCAGACTAAAAGTTACTTGAACATTACCATGGTTACGGTATTCTGTGTCTCTTTTGGCAATGGACTATGAAATGAAAAAGAGGAAGTCTCAGGCAGTGAGGATTTACAATTTACAACTTTTCCTTTTGAACGAAGAAAAAAGAAATGCAATATGTGAAATGACTTTGGAAGTGTGAAATTCACTGACAACTGTAGCCTTGATCAATTTAAGGTTTCCAGTAGAATGTTGTCAGAACAGCATGTGCACATATGTTATCAATGAGATGCCAGTTGTTTTTGAAAGATCTGAAAAACTACAGAATAATATGTCAGTACAAAAACTGCAAGCATGATTTACTTGTGTAATCCTATTTATATACAACTTTTTGTTGTGTATTTAGTAAGCGTAACACAAAGAACATGTGCCACAATTAACAAAAAAGAAAATCTACATTTATTTAGCATGTGGAAGAGTTTAACAAATACAATTCGTAATGAGTAAAATTAATAATTTATAGTTAAGTTCACACTAGATGTTATCTCAGTACTGTTGACCTTTTGGGTAGGGTTGTCAAATTGTGAATTGTGAATTTTATTTGACTACAAATCGCATAGTGCTTTATACAACCTTATTGTTGGCAGGGGATTTAGGGAGTTGTGATTTAACCACATATTGTATGATACCTATTGGGTAACATCCCTTTCTTGGTTCAGCAGTATGTCATTTTAGGCTTATTATTGATCTAACTATTTTTCATTCTCTGAAGTACAAAAAATAATAATAACATTATATATAATTAAATTATATCTTACAATGAGTACCAAAGCCCTTGTCAAACATATTTTTGGGATAATAATACTCTTCAGTTTCAACAAATGTGTTAACAGTACAAAATTAGGTGAGACAGTCACCATTTTGAGTAACGGTTCTACTTTCATAAATATTTTTTCTAGAGTGCCACCTCTGGAATTCAAAAATGTGCTTGTCCTTTTCTAGAATGCTTGTAAGGACTAGAGCTCCCAGGACTGAGTGTCTTCCAGTGCCTGGGGGTGTCTAGAGCTAATTCTCCATTCGGCTCCATAAGGGGCGGTTCCAGGGCCCCAGTCAAGCCACGACGACTGTGGGCACAAGTGCTGCGGTTTGTCCCCTGTTCCAGCTAGGAAGCAGTCCTTGGAGGAGGTACCCAGCCAGTGATACAGGGAGCTCTGCTACAGTATTGTTGTCTAGAATTCTTTAAGTATATTATGCATTTTGTTTTCATTTTGAAGTTTTAGCTTTACACTAATTTGATATGTAGCTTAGTTTGGCAAGTACAAATGTGCTAAACACCCAAATGATTGATGCAAATTTTAAATTTACAGTTGTGCACCCCCTATTTATCATAAGACAGACTTTGGTTTTGGGCACAAACATTCTGAAAAATCATGCTTACAAAATATTTCCAGGATGAATCTGCAGACGAACATAGGTAGCATCATGTTTTAGATTCCATCCTACATTTCTGGTTTGTGCATGGGTGGTGATCCAAGAGGACCAAGGACCAAAAATCACCCTAAAAAATAACCCTAACAGTACACAGTTCCAACTTTTTGGGTCTCATCAGCATGTCTGCCTGAGACAGTAGTTGCAGTCTTTCTGCCATTCTGATTTGGCAGGTATCCACCAGAACAGGATGTAAGGTGTTTAAATTTTTTGGTATTTAACTATTGGAAGTGTAGTTAGGTTAAAATGAATTGTTAATGAATTAGCTGTGTTTTGGCTCACATGAAGGATGATTACTTGGATGCACAGGTATAACAGGAGGAAGTTTTGTAGTCCAGCAATCATTTTTAAATAAATCATGCACAGTAAATGTTGCATTATGGACAAACGTACTGTGCACCAGAGTTGGAGATATGTTTCAGTCCAAACTGCAATTTATCTGAATTTGGACCCATTGGATGATTGCTTGAATTCCCTAACTTTGAGCCGAAATGTACTAGATTGATGAACCAAACGAGCAATGGAATGGTCAAACATGTTCATCTTAATTCGTGATTTTGAATTATGCCTATGGTGCCAAAAAAAAAGAGATGAATGATATGGAAAACAGCTGATTGATTACTTTGGGACAGTTACTAAATGTTGATTTTATTCACAGATCAAGCGAGAAGTGACCAAGAGAGATGAGAAAAGAAGGTGCAGAGTAGCTTGCCCTTTAGAAGTCTCTGCTCAGTTATGAAGCTGGTTTTAGGTCATATAGTGCCATTACATAGAAAACCTAAATTTTGCATCTGCATATCAGTGTATTGAAAATAGGACTGATGATACAGTATAACGCCTTTTATAAATCTGGTAGGTTCAAAATCTTTAGCATAGAAGTACAGTAACTTTACAACATAGTGCAGATATTACTATTTAATATGAATAAAGTGCTCAAAACTTTGCTCAAAGGTGTATATGTCTTCTGGTATGTTTAGGATTTTACATTCCAAAGGTGCCTGCATAACGTTAAAATGTGTTCACAAGTGAATATGATGTCATATTCAGTAAATATTGAATTACTCGCCTATATATTGAGACATAGAACCCTGTCCTTCTCACTGTTTTTTCTCCCTCAGCTGTTTGTTCCCTGTCTTCTTCCTTACATTGTTATAGTAAGCCAGCGGTTTAAATTCTAGAATATTGATGGTGTTACCATCCATCCAGTACATAAGCACTGACAAGACAATCCAGGTATATATTTAATTTAAAATTGTGTACATTCTATTTATACACATGAAACCAAATGACATCATTTGCATTAAGAAAAGCTATCCAAGGAATGGGTTATTTCTACCAAACTCCAAAATTGTTTAGTAATATGCAAATCATTATTCACAGCAAGTCACATTAGATAAAAGCTCATATTCTCATGAGTTCACTAACCAACGACCTGCTGCTTAATACATAGCTTTCAAACTGAATCATGAGTTTTGATTGATATGTACTAAAATTTCCTTCTACAGACATCTGTTTCAACCTTTTGGACCTCATCAGTATGAAGCTGCCGCAAATTTAAAAATATTCTGAAAGACTCCATGCTGGGAATTCTGTATGTGTTATGAAGAGAACAAAGTGACAAAAATCTCTCCACCCAAATAAGAACAGTCTCAAAAGTACTAGATTGCATCATCTACATATCAAAACTTAAAAAGTCAGCACTAAGCATAGAAATTCAAAAAATGATATTCCCGACTTACACATAGAAATAAGGACATGCAGAGAGGAAAACACAAGTACATAATTAAATCTTGATTTCTTATACACACTGCAAATTTTGAATAAAATAAAATGTTCTTGCTGAAATTTAATACAGTTGTGTTTATCTAAGTGAATGACATCCTCGGTTCTAAAAATGTGATATTACAACTTTAACTTCAATTAAAGAGCTCTATTTAATTAGGAGTGATCAAAATTGTGATAAAAGATTTTTAGCATTCTATGCAATAATTACCCCTTCATTATATGGGATTAACTTACTTGAGATGCAGGTTGCAATATTTATGGACACCCCAAGCAGGAATCAAGAGAAAGATGTACAGATTTCTTCAGTTATTAGGAATATTTATAACTCTTTCTAGCTCAAGAAATGTGTTAACCCTTTGCACCATTGGTGGCAATACAGCTTTTGGGGAGACCAATTAAGAGAGGGTTACAATAATCCATGCGGAAAATTACTAGAGCGTGGACAAGCTCCTTGGTAGCACTTATGTTGCATCAGACAGATTAAACTTTACTGCTAACCATTTTTGTTACCCTTTCCCAATCTGTTGTATTGTTCTTAACATCACTTTAATACTTTAATAGAGATTTATTAAGAGACAAAAATAGCAACATACAAACCTGCAACCTATAACTATGCAAACAAAACCTAAGATCATGCCTACAGCAAGACTGTATTATTCATTACACTGATCGGGCACAACATTAAAACCTCAGCCAGCTGGAATTTATAACATTGATTATATTGTTACATTGGCATCTGTCAAGGGGTGATATATAAGGCAGAAAGTGCAAAGGCAGTTCTTGGATTTCATGTGTTGAAAGCAGGAAAAATAGGCAAGCGAAAAGACCTTAGTGACTATGACAATGGCCAAATAGTGATAGCTAGATTACTGGATCAGAGCATCTCAAAAACGGCAAGCTTGTTGTGTGTTACCTTCATGCAGTGTTACTTCCTACCAAATTGGTGCAAGAAAGGACAACTGGTGAACCAGTGTCAGGATCATGGGTGCCCAAGGATCATTGATGCGCGAGGGGAGCAATGACTAGCCCATCTGGTCCAATCACACAGAAGAGCTACTGTAGCTGGAAAACAATGCTTGCTACGGTAGGCAGGTGCCAGACGAAACAGCACATGGCTGTGCATCGCCAGACTAGCACATTGCTGTCCACTGTGGAAGCACCTTCAATGGAAATATGAGCATCAGAACTGGACCATGGAGCAATGGAAGATGAATGCCTGGTTTGATTAATCATGTCTTATTTAAGATCAGGTGGATTGTCAAGTGTGTTGTTTACCTGAGGAAGAGATGGCAGAAGGATGCACTATGGGAAGAAGGCAGGCTGGTAGAGGCAGACAATGTTATATAAAACCTGGGTCCTGGCATTCAAAGCATTGGCATTAGAGATGGTTGCAGCCTTTCATGTAAATTATGTTTACTGATGGCAGTTTTCTCTTTCAGCAGGATAATGCACCCTGCCACACTGCAATAATTGCTCAGGAATGGTTTGAGGAACAAGACAAAGTGTTGCCTTGGCTTCCAAATTCCGCAGATCTCATTTTGATTCAGCATCTGTGGGATGTGTTTAACCCCTTAAGGACCAAACTTCTGGAATAAAAGGGAATCATGACATGTCACACATGTCATGTGTCCTTAAGGGGTTAAACAACAAATCCAATCCATGGAGGCCACACATCGCAACTCACAGAACTTAACTTAACTTCTGCTAATGTCTTGGTGTCAGATATCAGAGGACACATTCCGAGGTCTTGTGGAGTCCATGCCTTGATGCATCAGAATTGTTTTGGCAACACAAGGGGGACCTACATGATATTACGTAGTTGGTTTTGAGGTTGGCTCATCAATATACGTGATGTCCCTACCCAGTGCTAGTGCTACCATAAGCCTTAGGGTGCACAGGCCGCTGGAGCACATGATCCATTTCACAGCCAGTCTAAGCATGTAACGTGGCTAAGCTGCAGACCATGGTAGAGCACTTCTGTATCCCCTACCAGGTCTGACAGGAAATGCATGCAGGGAGTGGCAAACAGGGGGGATGAGGAAGGGAAGAAATGGAGAAAGAAACATAAAGGGGCTTGGGGGAGAAAGAAACATGCAAAGAGGGTAAGAAACTTTATACATTTAGACATACAAGTTTAAGCTGAGTGGGCACTCCATGTCTTGGCAACAGTGCTTTACACTAATGCATTTTTTCAAAAATTACAAAACCTTTCAAAATCAGAACGATCTCTTTGTGAGGGCAGCATGGTAAGTGAAAGGAGCCTGTCTCCATTGCAAGCATCCCAAAATCTGACACAATTTCCATAATGTTAACAATTATTGACAGCAAAGGCCTGAGGGCAGTGGAAAGTTGGAACTTACATTTGATTAAATTCTATACTCAGTTGTAGCCTTATTGTTGGATGGACTTGGTTGAGTGAATTTATTATCAAGCCACAGCATTGACTCCAGTGACTCCCCCAAACTCTTCCAACTTCCAGTGCAACTCACTGGGCCTTATGATGATGGTATGTGCCAAGAAACATATGTGGATTGCCTAGTAAAATATAGGGGCAGGAAATCTCATCCCTCCTACATGGAAATTTTATGCATGATACCCCTTCACTGCCATACAAAGGAGAGATGCAAGGCAGCCAGAGAAGTGAACAAGCATTGGGAACCACCACAAGCATTGTTTTCAGAAGATAAAGAACATTAAGCTTAATCGTGTTTATTCTGCCAATTATATGCACTCAAATCTGAATGTAATTGTTCCAGAGGGGTTGGAGAATTTGATTGGTAAACTTTGGAGATAACTTCCAGAGTGTTTAATTTGTTGTTGGCACTAATTAATGGGAATAACTGTCTCATTCTCTGAGCATTACCATTGGCAATATAAATATTAAGTATCTCCTGACTTGTCCGCATTCAGTTTCAGGTTCATTAACGAGCTAAAATTCTGAAAAATTGCAATTGAATCACAAATAACTTGCATTAAGTCAAATAAACCATACTTTGCTAGACAAAATGACAGTAGTCATCTTATGTGAGACAGAAACCTTGATACCCTGAGAAGCCTCCATTTTAATAAAAAGCCTCTATGACAGGGCAGCCCTGTTCAGTTATTTTGGAGATTGAGATTGTGACTATATCAGGGCATCACTGACTCTCTCCTGTGCATTCTGAACTTTATTTTATGAGTCCAATCATTTATGGATTTTAAGGTCAGACACATATAATACAACATCATGGTATTGGTAGATTGAAGAAGGAGCTTTCTACCTGCTCTGTGAGTAGCATGTATTATGTCAAAACTTTAGATGTATTGCCCTTCACCTCTGTATCTGGTACAGAGTCTGCTTGATCCATGTGACCCAGTGCTGGGACAACAGTTTATTTTTCTTTAAGCTATTATATATAAAAAAAAAAAAATATTTGAGGTCTGCATTAAGTAGACAGGCCTACAACTTGTGTTGGGAATTAGGAAGAATGGCAATGTTGACAAGTGAATCTCTGTAGAAATTATTACCTTCCAAGACTGAGTTATCAGAATAACTGAAATGTTAGGGTTGAAGCAGATATACAATTTATATGAAATACAATTGAAATTATGAAATGCATGAAGAGATATGGCCATGTGCTCTTTGTGTGTTTTTTAAATAATCTGCTAGCATTCATTGGAATGCAGATTCCTAAAAATGCCTCCAGAAAGTAAAAATAATGTCCATGTGTGATGGTAGTAAACTGTATCAACATCCAATATTCCCTTTTTCCAAATAGTAGAATATTCCCAATAATCCACAGGAATTGGTATCGCCAAATAATCCACACATGAGCCAAAGCTTAATGCTGGAACAAGACTGATTTACTGGAAGCAACAGGCATTCAATTTATACAATAGCAGACTCCTCCTCTGGGCCAGGCTAGATAATTGAGTTTCAGCAACATACTAAACTCAATTATCTGCTGGCCAGAAATATTAAAATTTTTAACATTTTGTACTTTCTGCATAACATACAAATATAACAATCACATCCCTGGGTAGCTGAGGATACTGGGAGTCACATATCCAAATCTCACGAAAATCCGTTTGGTAGTTTCCGTGTTGCATCGTGTGGAAGTTTGACCGGCTCGCCATGTGGTGGTATCCGATTTAGAGTTCCATGAAATCAGTAGCAAGAGCCGGTCTCCGTTCGCACCTAATTACACAAAAACTACCATTCGAATGTTGCAGCTTGTTATATGAAAATGCTCCCATTGTTCGGTAGATTCAAACTCCTGAATGCCGGTTTGATTCGTTGAATGGAAAGTAGTCAGCCGGGACTTCCATGATGACCGGACGTTCGCGTGGTTGCCATGCCGAAAACAGTTCCAGGCAATTCATGCATAAGTCCCGCTGACCGCATTCGGGAGATTTAAGATAGCCACCATCCTTTGTTCTCGCCACGTGTTCGTATACAGAATGGCGGCCACCTAGAAGCACTCAATTAAGTTGCGGTTTTCTCAACGTTCCAAATTCTGATTACTACCCAGGAGGGTCTCCGTTAAAATGAAACGACTACAAGTATTTAAACAGCAGGGAGAGGATAGAACCGAATGCACACCGGTGAGTATATGGAAATCCTTTACACCATGTAAACACAGAAATACCGAATGTGTATACTGTACTATGCATCCTGCAAATAATCCACTAGTGTACTCAATGTGCTCAGAGTACTCTATCACCCCTGATGGAATGAAATAGCTTGCTTAAATGAAAGTAATATTAATTTATTGTCAATATTGTTTAAGACTCATTATAAAATAATTCCTAATTTAATATTGTTCAAGTGTACTTTAAGACAATTTTTATACAGTTAGATGTGTAAAGAAAACAAGCACAAAACGAATGGTTTAAGTACAATGCTAAAATAAAGCAGTTCAATTCAATTTGAAAGCTACCCGGGAATTAATATTTATTTTTGTTTCTTTTCTTTTTATGACTCCTTTGACAATATCTATTAACTATGTAAATGTAATGTATACATATAATTTGCAAATTCCTAAATGTGTGCCAGAAATCACTTGTATTATTCTAAATGTGCTATTTTAATAATGTTGAAGTATAATAAAATAAACAAGGTATATGTGTCAGTGGTGTCACATAGAGGAAATGAGAGGATGGTGTAACACATCATAGGTGTAAGACATATAAATAGATATTGTAATATGTAAAATAACAATCCTCTACAACTGGTTTACTCTTTTTATATGTGTGCAATCATCTCTATGTAATATACTGTAATGTTGCTTCTTAATCTGCCACATTATAAATAAAAATAACAGCAGTACATAGATGAAGAACCCGTAGCTTATATAGCTATACAATCGCAAGAGCCCCAGTGTAACAATTAAAGATATCCAGCTGAAAGAAAAAATGTGTTACCATGGGAACATAAGTCAGAGCAGCATTTACAAATTCTGAAAATGCTTTTACAGGGTTATTCACTAAACACTGAATTTTGTGTGAATCAACAAAATCAAGTGAAAATGGCCGAATTCCGACCTGAATGGCAAATCTCATATCTGCTTAAGATTAATATGGCTGGAGTTCAGCCAGCCCGACCAAATATGCACCAATTAGACAGATGCAAATGAACAATTTGGATCCAGATTTCAGCCATTCAGCAGCGTTTGGTCCGGCTGTAAACCAGACAATATTCAGGCATAATCAAAGCCTTCTCTGCAGAATCCGGACATTGCTAAATATCACAAACGATGTCCGGATGTTGCCTTCCGAATGGCCCAATACAGCAACGGATGCTTTTATTCCATTTGGTATGGCCCATTTGGAGTTTTGTGAATAACCTTGCTAGAGTATAACTCCAAAGGAATATCCTGTTCCACATAAAAATCTGAGTAGCAAATAAAATGGATTACATAAGTAATTCGAAAGCAGGACTGTGGATAGAAAGGCTGATGTAAATATTCACCTTACACATAACTAAAGTTGTGGAAGAAGTCTGGAAACTTAAGTTTGACATTGATATACCAAAGTCAATTCTGTACAAGGAAGATCAGAGAATAAAGAGTCAAGCACAGTAGTTTTAAATCTGAACATTGTGAAATTTGAAAGGCAGTATAAAAAAATCTAGGTATGGCAATAACAGGTAACATAGAGAAAGGGAGATATGTTCCTTGGACCACAAAACTTTGCCAAGAGCATTCACATATTGTTAAAATGTTGCAAACTTATTTATCACTAAAATACAGAGTCCAAATAACTTAGCAAATAACAACAGGCAGATGAAGTCACATGTTTAACTTCTTTCACACCTTAACAATACACTTATTCATATGCAGCATGAGACAGTCTTCACACATTGTTTGAGCTAGATCCCAGGGCTTAGGAGGTTACATTACTGGAAGGAAAGGAATGGGGTCAAAAGCAAACAGGTATCAAAGAAGGGAAATGATGCATGTTGCATAATATTTTAATTTACACACATTTCATTTGCAAACGCATTGACCAAAATGCACTTTCAATTTTTTCATACATTATTACTATTATTATTATTATTATTATTATTATTAGCACTTAGTTAGTATCAACTAATTCCACAGTGCATTACAATATTATAAAAGTGGGGAAATTGAACAATAAATGAAACACTTGCAAAATGTTACAGGAACAATAGGCTGACGAGGACCCTGTTCAAATGAGCTTAGCTTACAATCTAGCTTACATTAAACGGTATTATACTTGTTTAAATGGTGTGAATGTGTGCCAAGATCTTTACTTGACAAGTGGCTGACTTTTAATGACTGGCTTGTTGATTGTGAGTGTCTGAAGTCTATGTGGTGAGAAAAGTGGTAATGAGATGTTCGACAGCCATGATGGTGACAGAACAAAAACATGGTAGCTGCGTGCTAAGAGAGGTAGGAAGTCATGGAAGCCTTTGGATAAGGAGGTAGAAAAAAGGAGGAAACCTACTGAGCCAAATATGACAGGCACAACAGGCACAGAAGAGTGAGCAGAAGTAGAGAGAGGTAGGAGGAAACAGAGGGAGCCAGAGTCAGCACAACCAGGGCTACAGAGTTGAGGAGCAGAGCAGCAAGTGTCGTAATTTCACAAATGAAAAATGTTGCCCTCGTTAAGACAGTATTGAACAATGAGAGGACAAAGCTCATTCACCCCTCTCTGACCATCGGACTGGTATCTCCCATTGAAACGTCTTTTTCTGCTTGGATGGATACTGTAAGCTGACATTTCCAGCATACTTGTAAATAGGTGACTAGTGACTTCTAGCAGAGAAATGTGTTTCTTTACAGGCTGGTAATAGTGTAAATATGAATAAGTAAGGCTTCATTGACTACATTTTATTCTGCAAAGTACATGAAAGTAAACAATGTCTATATTCAATCCTGGAAGTGAATGGGTTGCAATAATGGAATGACAATAACATCCTTTCTCTTGTTTCCTTCTGAGACCTAGAGGAGAAATAGAGGACTTTGCAGAAGAGGTTGAAAGACCAAAAACCAGATCAAGCATGGCTGAAATATCAACTCAAGCTGAGGAATAACTGCAAAGGTGTAAAGGAGGACAAGAATGGATAAGATGAACCTCTGTTATGCCCTCTTCATTTTATTACTGCTATGATATCATCAGGTACTGTTAAAGCATTAGGACGAACAAGCACCCCCTTTTAGCAAATGGCAGAGTAGCTACCAAGGCCCACACTAAGAAAAGCTAAGTCATCAATGCCGTAACAGCTTCAATATGTGGAAGGACTCTCTGTTTGCCATTACTTCTTCAATGTTTTCATATGTAAGCTCAATGGAACAGTATAGTATACAAAACGTTATTACCAACATTGCAGTGTCTATCGGCCCTCTAGGGGGAACCTAATGCAGACGTGTGACGAGCACCACACATGTATTAGGCCTTCCTTAAAGGAAAGCATTGACTCACTGCTTTCCTATGTGGATTTGAAAGATGCTGGGGATTCTCATGCAAAGCGTGAGGATGTCCAGCTTTGTTTCATAGAGCAGGAAGTGCCTTTCACAGAGAGCATAGAGAGAAATGTGGCATTTCTGTTCAGACGAATTTTATCCATGCATTAGTGTCAGGAAAAACAATTCGGATGGACCAATATGGTGCAAGGGTACTGTAAAATATTTACATAATATTCGTATAATGTATTTGCCAGTACACTTATTGCTATGTTGTATGGCATCTTGTCCAAATCGTTTTTCCTAAAATAATTGCATGAATGAATTTCATTCAAACAGAAATGTTCCTTGGATAAATCCCAAAGCATACACAAATTTCTTTCCTGGACAAGATTTTTGGGACAAACAACATTTTTCCATCAATTATCTTTTTTTTGCATCAATATTGCTTTTTGACCCTATTGTCAGAAATCCGAATCACAAAACAAATTCAATTCTCACTTTTTCTGTTTCCTAAATCATTCATATGACAATTCTGAATTGTGAAATTCAGATGAATCACAGATCAACAGGATTTATTTGAAATCAAATGTCTAGTAATCAAAAGTCAAATGTCTAGTAATCAAAAGTCAAATGTCTAGTAATCAAAAATCAAAAGTATAGTAATCACTTCAGCTTTTGAAGTAAAGTAAATATTACATCTGTATAGTCCGTGTCTGCCAGCATTATCTACTGGAAATTGACAATCTGCATCAGGATGCAGTCGGCTTTCAACACCATTTGCAAATACTACTATACACATTTGAGGATATATTAAATTGATCATTAACCCCTTAAGGACCAAACTTCTGGAATAAAAGGGAATCATGACATGTCAGACATGTCATGTGTCCTTAAGGGATTAAAGGGACACTATAGTCACCAAAACAACTTTAGCTTAATGAAGCTGTTCTTGTGTATAGATGATGCCTCTGAAATTTCACTGCTCAATTCACTGCCATTTACAAGTAAAATCACTTTTTCTTCTGTTGATGCAGCCCTAGCCACACCTCCCATGACTGTTACTCACACAGGCTGCATGAAAACAGAATAGTTTCATATTCAATCAGATGTAATTTACTTTAAAAGTTTTTATCTCCTGCTGTCAAACTGAATTTGCAATAAGGGAGGTGTAAACTTTAGATCTCACTTTACAGGAAGTGTGTAGGAAGGTATTGTAATTGCTTTGTTAAGCTAAAGGTTTTTTTTTTGTGTGACTATGGTGTTCCTTTATGATTATAAGATCAATATTTGAGCCCAGTGACACAAATATTTTTTTCACAATTACACCAAACTAAATGTATATATTTAGGAATAAAAAGTGAATGCAGAGTGATTTATGGTGAAAATAGCTGAACTGAAAAAATTTGCCAAGTCAGCTATGCTTTTGTTTGATGATTTTGATCTAAGAATGTAAATTTAATTAGAATTTCTGATAATTCTCACTTCAGTGAATTAGCATGTGTATATTCATGCTTTTCAAATAGTTTAAGCATGTCTCATAACTTTTTCCTGAATACATAAAATAACCTTGTAAATGCTAAAAACAATCTTTATTGAAGCATTGCGAATTCCTGGAAATGTGGCAATATTTAACTACAATCAATTTTACAGACAATTAACAATATTTAACTGGTCAATTGGCTGATGATTCAACCTTATCCAGCAAAACTGATTTTTTTCCCATTAATTAGAATGTTTTGTTACATGCGTTTGAAATATGTCCCTTTTCATTACAACTATGTTAAAAACAAATCTTAGCTAATTAAAAATTCTCCTTCAGTTTAACCTACTCTCTCCACTTTAAGTACTTTCATTTGATTGCTCTTTTTAGCTATGCTTTTGCTCAGCTTTTTAAAAGCAGGTGATCACAATATAAAAAAAAGAAGAAGGAAATCGTGTTTTTAAAAAAGCCCACGTACAATATAATATAGGATTGACAGGTTTTAAATGGAATGTATTTTAAAAGAAGTAAATAAAATGTGATTGCAGTTCATTATAGTTCGCGAAATTATTCTTATAAAATAGTAGGTCACTGGTAGGTCCAAGGAGGTAGCAGCAGGGTAAATTCCCCCTCCAGGAAGTCAAGAGAATGTATGTCTGTCTAGCAGCAGGGGCTGAATTAATGACCATACGTATAGTCATTGCTATCTCTATTTTTTTTAAATCTATGTTTATTCAATATATTTTCTTTAGAAATACATAAACAACAATGTAGGTAAGACAGATGTAGAAAGGTATACACAGTTCACAGTACACAACACAAGAGTAACAAAAACTTACTACTCATGTGCTCCAGCTGTACATAATGTGTCCGAGACACCTAGAGTTAATATTGGAAGGTGAGTCATCGGACAGGTTGGGAAGTCGCCCATCACTTGAGTGTTGGTCACTATAAAATGGGAAATCTCGGGGGAGGGAATCAGTCAGCATTTTTCACTGCATTTTATATTGTGCTTTGACTGTATGTTTTATGAAAGAAGGGCCCTGAGGAAGTTCTATAATTATAACAAAACGCCTAGGATTGGGCCTATTTTTGTCAATATTTTATTCTTTATTTGTTTATTTTTATCCTGATTACGGTCTTCTTCTCGTTCCTGGATCCTATCAAGAATATATTGAAAGAGGTTCCTATAGCCCCCCGCCAACAACATTGGGGGAGGCCCCCTCAAAGTGATTTCATACTCTATATTTTGTGAATATAAACCAATAACGTGTCTATCTTTTATGTTAAACAGTATCACACTATTTATTTTTAATGTTATATTTTTATGTTTCATGTGGTATCCACCTGGGAAGGCTACTCTGGAAAACTGTTATTTCATAAGTTAGGTTGTATTTTACTTGTCTGTTTTCACCTAGTACTTTTTGTTAAGTTGGTGTATTTCATTATATTTAGTATATAATAATAACTAACTTATGCCTAGCCATCTGTGAATGTCACCAAGTGCCACCAGGCTAAAATAACAACAGTACTATAGAACAAAAAATACAATATCTATAATAACTTGCCATTCACAATACTTGCTTAACATACTAGTTTCCCTAGTGTTTGAGAATAAGGAATGATACAATGAACAGGAAGAAAAAGGTAAAGAGTTATGGCCAATCTGTATCACGCCCAGACCTCCTACCACCCACTCAATCTTCCCAGAGCCTTCCATGTCAGCATCATCTGCTCCTGTATCAAGATCTCAAGAAGCAAGACTACCATGAGAATCCTACTCTTCTACTTCACACTTAGGGACATATATGCATCCCTGGAATAACCCTCCTCCGCATGTTTTTTGCCAGCACCTCTCAAGAAATGCCTTGATCTCTTGTATCCTGTCCAACCAACTCTGCTTGGTATACTTGGTGTTTTCCAGAGGGCAGGTAAAAACAGTTTAGCAGCATTCAAGAGATGATTTTGATGGATTTTTAAAAATCACATCCTAAGTGTTTGTGAAACAGGGGCATGGATGGAAATTCCCTCAGGTAATGACATGGAGATGTTCCACACCAGTGAAGGAAGAGAAACACAAGCGCCCGCTACATCTAGCACTGACCAGAGTTTCACAACTGGATACTCTTGGCACTCCATGACCTGTTGCAACACAGTGGCCCTAGTTATATCTGTACACATGCCGCAAGGCCTCCATGTGTCCTTGGAAAAGCATAAATTTCATATCATATCTGAGAACTCTATCCCCGCCAAATATATGCAATAACTGTGGATCACAAGCTCTTAAAAAATCCTCTCAGAACTGCAAAAGGGATTATCTGGAACAGGTAGAGAAGCCTGGGCAGGACATTAATTTTAAATATCAATACCCTCCACTGTCAAGAAAGAATGGGATGTGACCAACTTTAAAGGCCTTTTTGAATAAGACTAAGATTAAGAAGTTGCATGTGATTTCTCTGGTAGAACTTATTAGAAACAGATGCGATCCAGACAACCAAGTATTTCACCTGGTCTCTGCACCAGCGGAAAGGGAACTGGGAGTGTATTTCTTCCACTTTACAATCGGGGACTATGAAATTAAGCATCTCACATTTAGTTTATCTTCAGGTTCGATAGATGGCCATAGACCTTGAATGCTGACATAGGGTTGAGGAGAGAAAAGCTTGGATGTTCAACAAAACAAAGCAGGTCATTGGCTTATGCTGCCACTTTGTGCTCTGTCTCCTCCACTCTGAATCCCCCTTACATTGCGAGCCCTCCAGATGGCCTTCAAAAATGGCTCCAGGGATAAAGCAAAGAGCAAGGGCAAAGTAGACAGCCCTATCTAGTGCTGTTGTGTATCTGCACCACTTCAGACAGGGATCCATTCAATTCACCGCACCCTGTGGCAGGTATAGAGAGAAGCAATCCATGTCCATATCTGAGCTCCAAAAACATCCTGGACAATGTTGCCTTCATGAAGGTCCACTCCACCCGGTCAAAAGCTTTTTCAACATCTGTTGATAACAATAGCATCAATCTGTTAAGTTGCCTTGCTAAATGCTGGATGGCGAACGGCCTCAGGGTATTATTCCTGTCTTCTCTGCAGAAACAAAACCAGATTGATCTGGGTGGACTAGATTCAGAATCAAAGGTTGTGTGTGCATTGCAAAAATAACTGGGAAATAACTTTATGTCCACAGTTGTATTATCCAAACTCTTTCCTTCTTTGAGTATAATAACTATATGTGCCATAAGGGATTCAGACCGGAAATGTTATTGCTATCTCGATGTGGTTGTATATATATCTGTTTGCATACCCCCAACACTAGCATCCTGTGAAGTGGAACACTGATTGAAGGGGAAGAAGGAGAAGGGCAAGCTACACAAATCTGGTCTAACTCAAATGGGCTGTCTAGGCCTGTTTCTGTGTCATTGTTGGTATGGTGGTGCAGATATTTGTGTTTGGTCATATGTATAAATCTCTATATGTAGTTGTGTATCTATGTTTGGAATTGTTTGTGTATGTGTTTGTGCAAATGTGTTTATTTTCTAAAAACAATATCTGACACAAAAGCTACCAGTGCCCCTTCAGATTTGGGGATCAGGAATCCAGTTTTTTTCTCTAGAATCTAGCACATGATCTTTAACTAGCACATTTCTCCCTGTTCTGGAGATAGGTTAAAAGGTTCAATGCATCTTAACTCAGCACTTATATTGATCAACTTATTGTGCATACCCTTTATCTCTTAATGTAAACTAAGCTTTAAAGATTTATCACATGTACTGTTTATACCAATATATTGTTTCTTGTTATTTAAACTGTTTTTGTATTTTTGTTATTTCTTTCACTTAAAAAAAAATATTCTCTCCCTGTGCTGCACCCTCACCTGAGCGTTATCTTCAATCCAAATGTCACTCATCTTAATGCTGCATTTGTTTTTTTATATAAATATTTAAAACATTTGAAAAACTTCAATAAATAAAGAATATTAAAAAAAAGAAATTCTAAGCACGAGACTACTAAAATGTTACTATTGATGAGGAGCTATCACATGAGGGGTTAATATTCAAGTAAATATTCATTTTAAAAAAATATTCTAAAAATACACCTCACAATAAACAAATTAAGAAAATTAGTAGGATGCATATGCATTGGAATAAATAAGTTGTCAATTAGCTGGTGTTAAGTAGGCAAAATGTATGTGTATGTATGCATCATGCATTACCATATATACTGAAACTTAATGGTTAATATTTTGAGACACAAAATATATTTTCACGAAGTATATAATTCTTGTACAAATGCATTTTAAAATATAATCTATTTCTATGTTATGAGACTTCATTTTAATACCTCCAATGTAAATAGCATTAAAAGAAAGCAATGAAAGCTTTTTAGATCATATTAAAATAAATGCCAGAAGCAAAACTATATTTTACTACATTTTATATTTAAGAGGGTCACTGCAGATAGCAATACTATCTTCACTTCCAACTCAAAGGAAATGCCTGATTAATGTTAGAATTTATTTTACTTCTTGTATATTATTTTAATTGGCTATGCTACATGTATTTCTGTATATTATATATTATTTATACATTGCACAGAAATAATACAACACTCAATAAATTAATTCTTTATAAAATCCAATTAAATATTGAAGATCGCTATTTAATAATGTACAAGGAGTAAATATCTAAGCAGAGTATTGCAATAAGTTATATACAAAAAAAGAGATTGATTAGGTGTTAAATAATATGTTTTTATTCAAGAAATATATTTTACGGGAAAAGTTCACAGGTATAAGAGAGCTAACTATTGATGAACCTGTAGCATGCATGCCAAAATGTTAATTTATCGTTATCGGTAATATTTTATTGACTAGTAAAATGGACACAGTTGTTATCTATGTTTTGTAAACTGCCTTCTATTTATTTTATTAGACAATCATGTTTACTTACCTTATAATCACTAACATAGTAAGTGCTTAGTCATTGTTTGTGTTCCCTAAAGCCTACTGTCAGATTCATTGCTACTATAAGCTTTAATATAAATTATGTTGGGTGAAGCACCATATTCCTTTTTCTATATACAGTATAATGCAGTACTCAAGTCACTAAACATTAGGCTTCAGTAGATGATTATTTTGAGTGAATTAACATTAATCATTTTTGGAAAAATATATGTGGCAACTGACATTTAATGTGTATAAGTTCAAGATAATGCATCTTGGACGTAAAAACCCAAGGGCAGAGTACAGAATATTTGATAGAGTCCTAACCTCAACATCTGAGGAATGGGATTTAGGTGTGATTATTTCTGATGACTTAAAGGTAGGCAGACAATGTAATAGAGCAGCAGGAAATGCTAGCAGAATGCTTGGTTGTATAGGGAATGGTATGAGCAGTAGAAAGAGGGAAGTGCTCACGCCATTTTATAGAACACTGATGAGACCTTACTTGGAGTATTGTACGCAGTACTGGACACCGTATCTCCAGAAGGATATTGATACTTTAGAGAGAGTTCAGAGAAGGGCTACGAAACTGGTTCATAGATTGCAGGATAAAACTTACCAGGAAAGGTTAAAGGAACTTAACATGTATAGCTTGGAGGAAAACAAGAAAACAAGGGGGATATGGTAGAAATGTTTAAATACATAAAGGGAATTAACACAGTAAAGGAGGAAACTATATTTAAAAGAAGAAAAACTACCACAACAAGAAGACATAGTCTTAAATTAGAGGGGCAAAGGTTTAAAAATAATTTCAGGAACTATTACTTTAGTGAGAGGGTAGTGGATGCATGGAATAGCCTTCCAGCTGAACGGGTAGAGGTTAACACAGTAAAGGAGTTTAAGCATGCGTGGGATAGCCATAAGGCTATCCTAACTATAAGATAAGGTCGGGGACTAATGAAAGTATTAAGAAAATTTGGCAGACTAGATGGGCCGAATCGTTCTTATCTGCCGTCACATTCTATGTTTCTATATCCTTCTTAAGAAAAAGAAAAATTCCACATCCCCTCTTTACTATAATCTTCATTGATATAAGTACTCTGTACTATGTACTCTGTACTCTGTACTCTGACAACTACATATCATATACAATAGTTTTACATTTTGAAAAATAATAATTAATTTAAGCAAACAGAGGTCAAAGTTACTTTTAGTTGTACAGGAAAGAAGCCAAAGGAATAGGCTGGGCAGCTCTTCCCGGAGTCAAGTGACCCCTTTTTCTAATCAGGATGAATCCAGAGGTCAGAGAAAATGAAGCAGATTATAAGGCAAATATCAGAAATGAACGTCACTCAAGAATTCTTTTGGACTGCATATATTCTTTTGGACTGCTTTATGTAGCAATTGTTTACACATGTTATACATGTTCTCAGTTTGTTTGAGTGTAGACCTGACTTGCATGATTGAATTGTGATTCATGTAACCCAATAACGTTACTTTGCCTTGCTGTATGAGGCGTTCTCAATAGAGGCCTATTTTGTAAGTTCTCCTATTTCCTTGATAAAGGCCACAAAGCATGGCTGAAACATTATCTGTTTGATACTCGATGTTCCTACTAAAGTTGTCATTTTGCGGAAACAAAGGTTAACTCTTACATCAAATTGAATAATGCCGAATACAATTGCATTGAGAGGGAGAGCTATCCAAGTTTAAACAATACTGACTACAATGTCAAAACACCTCAAACAGTGCACTGTCAATTTCTACTCTAGGAAACCAATGGAAATCAATAGAGATATGTAGATTGCTATCCAGCCTACCTGGGATTTCCAGTGGAACTTGACTTAAGTCCAACCTAGGCTTAGCTTAAGTTTAACCTGCATAAGGTCTAATTCAAATATGTATCAGTATTATTAACTAATATGTGAATGATAAGGAAGTCAATGTAAATTCCAAATGATTTTCAATTTATGACTAAAGAAGCCAAATTAGAAGCCTATCTGAACAGGCACATTTTTTCGAATTTGGCTATTTTGTCCTTAAATTTGAAATTCCCCTTGAATTCACTTTGAATTCCTGGCAAATCTCACTTTAGTGAATAACCATATTACTGTGTACGTTCTGCAAATTCTGATATATATATATATATATATATATATATATATATATATATATATATATATATATATATATCTCAAAGTGGACCAAGTTATATTTGATATAACTTTAAATATGCATAAAATCAACATACACAACCCTCTGCATTTATAGATTTATAGATACTAAAATTTGCATTTAAATAATTAATTTAATTTTCTTTTTCCTATAAATTATGATTGAGTTGACACACATTGTCTATAGTTATTGAGTGTAAAAGTAGATCATTATTTTGGTGCAGCAAATGTTTTCCAAAGAATAATATAGACATTAATTATGTAACTATTAAATCACAGACTTGGTTGAAAAAAGTCACAATTTACCTTCATGTCCCTCATTCATTCAGGTCAGCTATATATATTTAGATCAGTATTTATGTATATCAGTATGCACATGCATTCCTTTACAATATTGTATAACAGAATCAATTAGGTTAAGTTGCTGTTAAAAAAATATAATAGATAGAAAATATATAATATAAATAATAGATGTCAAAATAAATACAATCATCTTTGCTCAGATGTATATATACGCATATATGGGTCTATGTGCAAAGGCACAATATAATCAAATGAGTAGAATTATGCATGTTATAAGTATAATTGTATTTATTAACATCATATTTTAACCTTATTACTAGGGAAGCATAGAGCTTTGTTAGTAATAATAACTTAATGAGCCTTAAATAATCTTGTCTTCATCAGAGTAATGATGAAGGTTACAGTAATGATGAAAAAATAGAGTTTTTCTGTCTCTCTTGAAACTAAAATCCTCCTATTTCTGATGATTAGGGTCATACAAACAGAAACTGGCAAAAAAAAAATTGTGTTTCAAATATTAAAGAGACAAGATGCTTAACGGTGACATTCCCTTTCTAACGCATTGAAAACTAAAAATATATATTTTAGTTATTGCAAACACTTATATTCTAGAATATAGATCACTGTATGATAATTAGTACCACTGAAAAAATTAAGATGAAAATGTATCTTCATCCAAAGTAATGGCACTTATGTTGAAGTAACATTGACCCGAATACTGAATTTTTATACACGCTATGCCTACCTTTGTTGTCTCCAAGCTATTGTACATAACACTGTTCTGCATTTCATTTACTAAATTTAATTTAATGTGATAATGTAAACCCAGCCTTAGTAGGCATGAGTAACCAAGAGAAAATACTGATAACAATGAGAGATCCAGCACAATAAGCTATTACATTCACGCTGGCAGAGCCACAGGTAACTTTTGTTGCAATAGATGATCTGTAATAGAAACTGGTGTGAGAGGGTGCACATGGGATAAGAAAGTTGATTACATAGAAAATAGTGCTGGAAGATGGACACAGGAATGTTACTGGCCCAGGAGGGGGTACAGGCACAATCATTGTTAATTTTCATATATTTGCCATATCACTAGAAAGCACATTGATCAAATATTTGGGCTGCTCCTGCGTTATTATATTATGACCTATCCATTATATTTCCATTATAACTCCTGCTAAGAACAATATTCATAAAGGACTATATCTTAATGACTCATGACATCAGGAAATTTTAATTTACCGTTGACTTCTTAGCTCGTGTCAAAAATACAGAACAAGTTGTTATTTTTTATTATGATATTCTGGTTATTTTAAAGATAATTTTACATACAGTTTTTGCTTCAGTCCCTCATATTAACATCATGTAGCAATTATTTTATGACTTTGATAAGTGCATGTGACCTGATATAAGTTTTTTTTTTACTAAGCAGCAAGTTTTCATGAGATCACAAGGCGCTTGCATAATGCATGCATCCGTGTATTCCTAAATTATTGTTGTTGGCTGAAATTTTTTTTAACTTACGTTTTGTAGTACTGAATATTCTTATCTTTTTCAAAATCAATCTAATCTGATTAGAACAGATTTGAATATTTATTGATTAACGTGCTTTTTCTACACTATATAATTGTTAATCTATGTAAAGAGTCCATGAATTTGTGCTATGTAAGAGATAAAAATAATTATAACTTTCATAATGTGCTTGCGAGTATATTAAAAGGATACTACTATATGCACCAAAACAACTTTAGCTTATTTAAGTAATTTTGGTGTATAGGTCATGCTCCTGCAGTCTCACTGCTAATTGCTCTGCCATTTAGGAGTTACATCAATTTGTTAATATGACGCTAGTCACCCTAGTCACACCTTCCTAAACACTTCCTGTAAAGAGAGAGAGCTAATGTTTAAATTTCCTTTATTGGCCATTCTGCTTAATTTTCTTATCTCCTTTTATGTTAATAGCTTTCTAGATAATACAGGAGCCTCTTGTGTGGAATTAAGTTCAATTTACAGAGCAGGAGATACAAACATTTAAAGTAAGTTAACATCTGATTGAAAATTAAACCATATTTTCTTGTAGGCTGCCTCAGTCACAGCCAGGGGAGGTGCGGCTAGGGTTGAATAAACAGAAACAAAAGTGAATTAACTTCTGAATGGCAGAGAATTGAGAAGTGAGACTGCAGGGACATGATCTATGACCCAAAATGGTTAATTAAACTGAAGGTATTTTGATACTTATGTTATCCCTTTAAACCTATTATACATTTTTAAGTTATTTTATAACTTCAGGATTATTATGCTATAATACAGTTTTGTTACATATCTCATGACCAGAATGCATACTTCATTAAATGCAAGCCTGGTAAACTATAAATGTCACATATCTTCCTATACAGAAATCCCATATAAAAATATGTTCAATGCAAATGTTATGTTTAAAATGACTGAAATCTAATAATTGTGTTTTTCATCATATGCATTGATTCATTATTTATTTAAAGTAAAACTTTAATTACTATTTTTATCCAAAAACATTACAGCCCAAATCCTTCGAACAGATCACAGAAAATAATGCTTATATAATATTGTAGCATATGGTATAGGAGCAATATTATATATGCTATGACATGCTGTGGTTTACATGACAATCTCTTGGTCTGAAGTACTACATAAAGAGAAGAAAATAAAATGGCTCTAAATCCTAATTGAGCAGATTTAACCAGTGTGACTCGAGAGGGTTAAATTATAGTACACACTATTGTGCAAAACCACTTTGTTACTGAACGTTCCTCAACTGTTAAATGCATATCTGGATTTAACCCGTTCCCAGACAAAGCTTTAACGGCTAGTTTATCTAGAATGTCTGCTCATGGGAAATTCCCACGTCAGTGACCCATTGTGAAGCATTTTAGTTTCAGGCATCTACATAGACCTTTTTTCACAGCCCCTTGACCCATGAAATTGCTTCAAGTGAAAGAGATCACAGTTCTCACATTGTTAGTAATAGAATAGAGAGACGTGCAAGAAAAGCTTCAAGTGGAAGCTAAAAATCTTGTATGTTTCCAAAGTTTGCACTGCAAAACTTAGTGCTTAATTAACCCCTTCCCATACCAATTTTTTTTTGTATTTGTAACAATAGCCAGAACTTGATTATTTTGCTTGTTGATTCTCATTTAATGACAGGAAAAGTCTCAAAAATATGTAACAGAAATATGATGTTACAGGTAAGAAAACATTGTTTTAAACATAGTTTCTACATATGTAATATTTTGACATTATTTGCTCTCGAAATCTTTGATACAAGACATTCCATGTGACATAGTTCCACACAAATGCTATTGTCTTTTCCTATATGCTGTAATCAGTAATAGTATCAGAGCACCCCAAGTGCCATTTAGAGATAGCAGGTGGAACATTGGGATGACCCCCTTTTCTTTTATTAAGTAGACCCCACTAACTATCCACTGATGGTGGCAGAGGGGGCAGTGATCTGCCCACCACCTACTATTACATTTGTACCCCCCACATAATGCCTAGTTACTAACTTATAATGGCATTGAGCAGCATTTATCAAACAATTTTAGTTTCCAAATTCAATGAGGCCCAATAAATGGAACTTAATAGTATTAATAACTTAGTAGGATATTTTTCAATGTAACGGTAAGGTATTGGTTTAATATTTATCATCTCCATCATTCAAACTAATAGAAGGTATACATTAATTTGAGCCTTTAATTAGCTAACTTGGTGGATAATGCATATTTAATGCACATATTATTAAAGGGATAATCTGGACCTTAAAGCACTTTGACTTACAGAAAGGCTTTATATGTGAAGAGTGTGTCCTCTTTTTTTCATTTAACACAACGTGCAGATTTCAATCGAAAATGGAACTTTCTGAATTAACCTTGTTACCACCCACCAGCTTTTAAGCAGACAGGCCCCAATACTTCCTGGTTTGTTTATCTCAGTGAAGTTAAAGTCAATAGGCAGGTAACTGCCCAGAGCTCAAGCTTTGCAAAGACTTCTCATTGAGTTGTATTGGGAAGTCTGTGATTGGACAGTCACAGATAGTCTGGGTGGGGTTAGAAGGGGACAGCTTGCAAAGGTAGCAAAAAAGAGATCTGCAGGTTTTGCAAGCTTTGTTGATATACCCCTAATGAAAAAACAAATCTGTTAATGAATGCATATTTTCATTTGGGATATATCTACCAACAGTGTTTTTTATTTCTATTGGGGCAGTGGAGTGTTCTTTTAAAGGCAACGCAGAAATAAACATTATAGCTTTTTTTTTGCACAAAAACAGGGATTAATTGTCAGTTGTAGAATTGTACAGCACTTCATGGTATGTATGAATGTAATAAATATCAATTCATATTAATATTACATTTTCCTGACATTTTTTTTAATCGTTTTACTTCCCTTATACCAAGCTCTTTTTACATCATTCCCTCGCCCCCTCACCCCCCCCCAAGGGATTACATATAGCCCTCCAGCATAATATTTAACAAAACAGCACTCCCTATTTATCACATTACCTTTGCTCTCCCAGCACAGCTCTTTTTCACTACCTCTAATTCTAGGCTCCAATCAATTTCTTCCATTATTCATGTATCCACCATTAGCCCTTCCAGCATTTTTTCTAAACTAAAGCCATCTATTGTTTGTGATATCTAGAATTATAGTTCAGTTGCAGAGCTTATAATATTCCTTTTGCTTCATGATGAAGCTTGCTAGCTTTGGGCTCCTTTTCTCTCTTAATGGAATATTTTTTTTTAACTTGTGAATGCATGGCTAATTACACACACCAAGTAAAGCTAGAGGTAGTGTTTTAGTGTTGTTACCCCATTAATAATCTAGAACACAGGCACTCAACTAGTCTAGAACAGAGGTGAACCAGAATTTGAATCAATCAATTATAATCGCACACTGTATTGTGCTGTCCCACATTGTCCAGTCCTAAATACTTCTTGTGTCTTCTTTCCCTGCAAGGCACCAGGGGATTTCATAAAACGTGAAAATCATTTGATACCCATAGTTTAGCTTAAATATAAAGGATTTGTCATCTTTATAAGGTTTTACATAGCATTGCTGATAAAATGAATAAGAATTTAAAAAAAAATTGTACACTTTTGGAATATTTGGATATAATTAAACATTATAGACACACTGTAGGCGTCATCACCACTCAGCTTCAACCTGAATTTTGCACAACTATTTATTCATTACTGAGGAAGGATAGATAGATAGATATATAGATAGATATATATGTAGATAGATAGATAGATAGATAGATAGATAGATAGATAGATAGATAGATATGTAGATAGATAGATAGATAGATAGATATGTAGATAGATATGTAGATAGACATATAGATAGATAGATAGATAGATAGATAGATAGATAACACTTTGGAGACATACTGCTGAAACTTCGAGCTATACAAGTCACATATTACAAGAATCGTAAAATGTCAGTAGTGCAGTAACAGCTAATGACAGAATAAATCACAATAATTCACTGCATCAAGCAGATTAATCTGGTCCAATGATTATCAAGCTGACAGACTAACTGCCTCTAACACTTAACTCCTGCATTGCTGGACATCATGTGAACAGAATAAGGTTAACACTCCCTGCAGCAAGAAGGCTGTTAGAATTCCTTATACTATATAACTAATTATTAATTTTGCATTTGTATTCCTGGCTGATCTTTGCTTTTCCCTTTGCTCTTTCACACTGCGGAGAAAGTATTTCAGGACACATGCATATTTTATAACATTATATAAACAATGAAATAATAATCATGACAAGCACAAGGTATTTTCCTTCAGGGAAGCAATCTCAAACAGCTTCAAGTTTCACATGGTGTCGGAAAAGTGTTATTCAAAAATCTCAACACTGGTTAAAATCAGTCTCGTTTATTGGCATATGTCTCCTTATCAGTTATGTCTTTGAAGGTTGTGCTGTGAGCACTTGTATGTGGTAGCTAAATAACAATTCTTACTACGTAAAATAAAATTCTTATTATTAGATGAGTGTTGTAATTACTGCCGAGTTTAATGCTTATCCTTATATGATATCTTCTATATAAGGCTTGTGCTTCGTGAGAAAGTTCTCTTCGGCTAAACCATTTTTCTAGAAAACAGAAAAATATTCGGCACACAAGACTTTTGGACATTTCAGTTCAGCTTGCTAGAATTTTGGCACTTAAAACTTAATTTTGGAAATTAATCAGACAGACTAAATGAGCATGAATATGGGCCAATCAGTGTATTGAAAAATATATACTTAATATAATATAATTAGTTTTCCCGCCATTTGGTTCACAGATTAAATGAGAAAGAGTAACCAATTGAACAAAAAACAAAAAGAGCAGTAAAAAAAATCTATATTTAAATATTTTTATATTATATACATATGTATATATTGTTTGACTCCTCCTACTTTTTCCCTCTATTGTTCACGTCTCACTTGGTCTGTTTATACAATCAACATTTAGCGACTGTCCCCTGGTCATCAGTTTTTTTTTTTTTTCACCATCACACATCTCTGTTTTTGGTACCATAGGAAGATTGCAAAATCACAAATAAAAAAAAATGTTTGGCCAAACAAACCATCGTTTGGTTTGTGATTCAGATGCATCTTGGCTTAGTGTTCGAAAATTCGACCGATCACTCAATGAGCCCATATTCTGACAAATTGCTGTTAGAACAGAAACACATTTCCAGTTCTTCTATGTAATATCTTATCTTATGTAATAAAATGTTTACAATATATATATATATATATATATATATATATATATATATATATATATATATATAACTATATATATATAGTTTCCACTAAATATATTTATATATTTGAATTTTGTTATATATGCTGTTTTTACAAGCAGTGGCATATTTATAGAAAATATTTTTCAAATATTTAACGTTAGATCATGTAATAAGTCTTAATTATATACATATGTCAATGTTTTATTCCTCACTTATTCTTCTAGGTTAAAGGACATCTACTTCATTAGAATTGATTGTTTTAAAATGTATTGATTTTTGTCATTATTACAATGCATACTATTTGCTAAATCTGTTAGCCATAGAACATATTGATCTTTTCTTATCTTTATTAAAATTAATTTATACAAAATAGGCTGACAATCTTCTCACTTTGTAAAAGTCATCTTCAATGGAAAAGCCAATACACATCAATAACACATTTTTTTTCCTTTAGCACAAACTGTTTTAAGAAAACTTGCACACAGTAAAATGTTTGTTTGTTTTTTAAATCAGGACTATTTTCTCATATCTGCATCATTTTTACTTTATAATATATTTTATACATTTGCAAAATGTGCATATTTGCTACTAGAGAAGCCTGATAAAGTTTATTAAGATTTTTTTTTTATTATTATTATTATTATTATTAATATTACTATAATTTATTTTTGAATTATGTAATTAAAACTGTGATTACATATTGTATAATGAGTTTGCAGTTTCATAGCCCAGAAAAAAAAACAAGAATGAGCTATTTAAACACTACAGCTAGATAACCTGCCTCCCAACACTCTCACCCAGTCACAGGTTTGGACAAAAATTATATTGATAATGCGAAAGTGTAAATTCTACATCATTGATGTGGCCAAAGATTGGGTTGTGTTCTTGTATATGCCAACTGGTGAATGTCAATTGTTGCCAGGACATGATAGACCTATATAGTGGATATGTTGTATAGGGTATCACTATTTAATTTAAAGGCCTAAATAGAAAAAATTAAAAAAACACTGTTTAGTAGCAGTATACACCCAATAAAAACATGCATGAATTTTAGTTATAATTTTTTTTTCATGGGGGTATATCTGAAAATAGCCTACAAAAGCTGCAACCTTTTGCAAACCCTCCCCATCTTCCCCAATCCAGACTGTTTGTGGCTGCCCAATCAAGAGGCCCAATTCCCCTCTGGGGAATTTCTGCCTCTTGAGTTTAGCTCCACTGAGCTAGCTAAGCCAGGAAGTCGTAGAATAGATTGTCTGTTTTAAAGCCAGGTGGTGTAACCAGGTGAAGTTCTAAAAGTGACAGTTTCTCTTGAAATGTTGACTTTTTTTGCACCATGAAACATTCCTCACACATAAAGCATTACATCAATGTTTTAGTGGTCTTAGTGTCCCTTTAAAATCAGTGATTCCATTTTATATTCTTTTGGATGCAGAATGTGTGAAGTATTAGTAAGTATTTAATAGTATATTGTCCATAATCCCTGTATTGTATAAGAAAAACTAAAGCAAAATGTGAAAAATCGTCTGGAGATTAGTACAGAATATGCGCAGATCCCAGCAAAATTCCCTGTCTGTGTATGCAGTTCACATGGGTTTCACTACTTATAGCAGAAGCTGTATTAAGAGACACATTTCTAAAAATAAAGGCATACAATTGTTACACATTGAGCTAGTGGAAACATTTATTCCAGGGGGAGAGAATAAACAACATAGAAGCATTACAGAAGATAAGCAAAGTTCATTTTGCTTGATTTAGTTTTCAGTCTAAAGAGTTTAGTAATTATACATATTTGTGTTTACTGCATATACTTACAGTGCATATAGTGTCATATACACTAAGCTGAACGTAACAATCTTTGACTTTTACTGGACTGAGATGTATTTCTTCCCTCTTACCATAGGAGTGTACACAATGTAAATGTGATTATAAAATTTATTTAGTATATGTTCTGACTACTGTGGACGAATTGCATATGATATTGGTTACTGCATATAGAATGTGCACACAGTGCTAGTCTTTCTATACTGTTACATGTTAAAACTTTTATTAAATTCAGTCAAACTTGATGGGAATTGTATTTCTTACTAGAAAAAGTTCACCTCTCCCTTATGTAATATCATATATGGTAATATCAATGATGTAAACAAGTGCAGCTGACACTGAGTTGGGGTTAAGTGGGCTTAATTATTAGGTGGTCAGAGGTTTGGGCAAAACCTCACAGAACTTACTGTTACAGCACTAAAATGCCAATACCAAAAAATATATATATTTTTTTTTATGTATATCATATTTTCCGAAAAAAAATTGCAGTCTTATAATGCAAATGGTAATGTAATAATAAACATTACTATATTGACAAACACATATTTATAAATATGTAGGCAGGACATGTAACAAACTACAATATTATTGTAATTTATGGGGTTTTTTTTTTTTTAAGATTTAAAGGCATTAAAATTCAGTTTTCGTCCATAAATCATCTCGATTCAAAAATTACAATTGGAGCTTCTCCTGAGTATACTACTTATTGTTGATAAAGTTGATATTAACGATTAAAGTGCTGTATGTAAGTACACAATAAAAAATTTTAATGGCATCTAATAATAAAAATCTCTATGCTGTGAATTTCAAATGTTCTATATCTTCTAGGAGAGACCCATTCCCAATGTCTACTTTGAAATCCTCTTTCCAAAAGTATCAGCCGAGAAGCTTTGCACTCATCTATATTTTTAAACATCAAATAGCTGTTCCTGTTGTTTAGGTGTATATTTGTATACCATTATTGTATACCTTCTTAATAAATTGAATATTCTAGACTTTCTTCATAAGTAGTCCATTTGCCTTATTAATTTTGTTGTCTCCCTCTTGCGCGTTTTGAGGTCCATAATGTCCTTCCTGAAAATGGATATTACATGTGGGATCATACCACTCAATTTTAAATATAAAAACCTGAAGATAGGTGATTTAGTCTAGTTCCAAATGGTGACAATATTTGAATAAATTATAATAATGAGATCCATGAAAACCTGACTACAAAGACGAACAATAAGGCTTTAATGAACAAGATAAAACTATCAGCTGCTTATTATGTTATGAAGGTCTATAACTTCTACATGAAAGAGCAATGTTCCTTGTGTTGGTTTTTTACAATGAGTGTGTGCTTTTGAATGCAAGTGAATATTCTGGGAGGACTGCTCATTACAGATAAATAAAAGAGAACAATACACCTGTGCACTTCAAATGAAGGGAGTGTAGCACAATTAGATATACTGCCTTTTCTTGTTCCAGTAATATTGTTCCAATGATTTCTTCACTAATAATTGGAAATGCTTCATTTCATTCAAATGACTCTCTGAATTCATTAGGTATAGGATTTACATTTTTTCCATCATCTTTTCTGGGTACGTGAAGAAACCATTCTTGCTGTTAGCTTAAATGTGTACTATGCAGATTGATGTGAGCTTACTGGCACTATTAAAGAAATCTATTTGATGGTAAGGCACTTGAGGATATGTGAACTACAACTACTTTCAAGAAAGTGTACAATCAGTATGAGAGGAAAGAAGTATATTCACAAAGGAGAAAATGAGAACAGCCCAGAGATTCTCTTTTCATAGGGTATTCAATAACAGCAAGGTAATTATCCTACCTTCAGTAGAAATCTTGTGGACTTCAAACATACTTTGAAAACTATATCAATTTTGGGGAAACGTGCATGCAGCCTAGTACTTCTAAACAGGAAATAAGTTAGGGTGGCTCTGGAGAATGTATTTTTCTTCCCCCCTTCTTTAAGCAGTTTGTTGCTTTTCACTGATCATTTGCCAATTTTGTAATACGCTTTTTTACTGATATAACATGGAGTAAAGAGAAGATTGCTTTAATGTTACCCTTATTTTCAAATTATGTTTTTCTCATGGCGGAGTGCAAAATTTGGTTATATTGTTATATACGCCCCTGGATAATTCTAAAATTCCTTCTAAAGAGTGAACAAATAATTTTTTTCAGAGAATATTGTATGATGGCAACTGAAATTGTAATCAGCTTCATTCATTGTTTAGTCAATTTGCTTATCTATTGTACTTTTTTGTAAGAAAGTATTTTAGAATGTAAAAATAACAAAACAGGTTGTAGTATATGATAAAAGTTTAAGGGTCTGTATTTCTTATAAAATCCTTAGAAGCTTTAAAAAAAAAAAGATGATAGATCAGTATGAATTAGATACAAATATTAAAACTGTACTGCCAAAATCAGGACATGCTCTGATATACTAAGATGTTATTAACTAACTCCTACCTATATATGTTGGGTACATTTCCATATCCAATCAGTCACAATCTCAGGATAATAGTTATTACTATTACTATACTAAAGGTAATTAGTTTATTCATTTTGGACAGATGAAAGACTGAGACAACACTGCTGAAATTTGTACTTTTACTTATGTAATATCATATAAGGTAATATCAATGATGTAAACAAGTGCAGATGACACTGAGTTGGGGTTAACTGGGGTTAATTATCAGATGGTCAGAGGTTTGTGCAAGTGCTTTAGCTGTTATAACCAGATGCAATTGTCAAATGATGATTTCAATATTTGTTAATTAGTGTGTCTGGACAAAAAGAATAAATATTAAATAAAGATTGTTTTTTTTTAGATTAGCTTATACATTAAGGCTAAATATAGAAAAATAAAGAGTAAATGAAGAGTAAATTTTCAATAAAAATGAAACAATTGAAAGAAAGAAATGATGATAAAGGTATTATTGGCCATTATGTAAATAGAATTAATTTCTTAAACAAAATGGCTCAATACCTATATACCTATCTGAAGGTTTGTGAATATATATATATATATATATATATATATATATATATATATATATATATATATATATATATATATATATATTAATTATTTAAATATTCTAAATCAGGGTTTCGCAACCCAGTCTTCAAGTACCCCCTAACAGTCCAGTATGTAGGGATTACTCTGTTGTGTCTAAAGTGTTTTATTTTTCTTCTAAAAACACATTGGACACAACTGGGTAATCCCTAAATCCTAGACTGTTAGGGGATATTTGAGGACTGGGTTGGGAACCACTGTTCTAGATCAGGCTTCCCCAAACTCCGGCCCTCCAGATGTTGCTGAACTACAATGAATGAGAATCATGGGAGAGCCGGAGTTTGGGGAAGCCTGTCTAGATGAACAAAACATATTGAATCAAACATCCTACATAACTCAACCACTATCAGACGACAATGCAGAAAGTTGACCACAAAAAGGAATTTCACAGCAATGTAGTAACATGATGTACCACAGTTAGGCTTACTAGTTCTCATTGCTAATGTTAAAACAAAAAACCCTGCTGCATATGCATTTTAACAAAATATAATAAAGCATGACTGTTATAGTACCAAAAAGCTTGTATGGATATAAAAAATTATATATTGATTTCCAAAAGAGCAAATAAATCTAATGTAGTTGATAAGTAAATTATGAATAACTTTGTTATCATATAAATAGCTTCTATGTTTGAATTCAATTCAATGTTATAGTTGCTGTTTGTACTTGCAATTACTTATTTATTGTCATGTGTACAATTCATTGTACCATATATATATTTGGTATACAGCCCTAGAAATAATGGTATAATTTGCATAGTATATATTATAAATCTACGTTTGCCCTACTGGAAGAAGGACTACGCAGCTTTTACTAAAATACAATATTTTTTTTTTACATATATCTTGGCCAGTGCTAAGAATCTGCAATGTAAAATGTGTGTGAGGTTTACTGTTTGAATATTATGCTTATTTATTCAGTATTGTTATCTGTTATTTAGCAGCTATAACTGCAAGCATAAAGAAACATTGTAATATTCCTTTCATGGATGCATTTGTAAAATATTCTATTAACAGCAGGTGGCAATCTTTGAAAACAAGATTGCAGTCGCTTGCTTTTCTGCTCTTGTTTTTCACATGCAGATGTTTCCGATGAAATTTGAAACACAAAAACACTGGCTTTTATTTTATCTTCTATATTAGCCAAAGCTTCCATTTTAATTTTTTACTACAGACAGATTCTAATTAATCAGATGTGATTTCTAAACATATAACAATTTCTCTTTTAACAAACGTATGTTGCTTGACAATTAATATTTTAGGAAGCTCATATGAAATGATGGGTTTATTTTATCGCTTGTATTCATAAAACCCTCTAGTACTGCAGGAAATTGGATTTTTTCTTTTTTTTTTTTTACAAATGTTCATTGTCATGCAAATGTTATACTGGCAAGATTGCAGCTTTTTATCTTGCTATAATTTATCATCTGTCTTTAAAATTATAATGATAATTAGTCATTTATATTTGTCATAAAACTCAATTTCCAAATACCTTAAGATTGGCAAAATGTAATGGAAGCGGTCATCCTACAAAAATGTGGGGTACAGTCTGTAGTGGGTTCTACCTTTTGACCACCTCTACATTTAAACATCTAATCCAGCCAAGATGATGCGTGACAAATTATCTACCATATGCCTTACTAGTGAGCAATATTTTTTCTCCTGAACACATGCATGGGACATGACTTGCTCAAGCTCTCTAAGGGCTCCTTGTAACATATTAGAGGACAACATCTACTACATTGATATATTCAGAATACGTCCTACTTGAACATTCACAATGTATTAGAATACATAAAAAGTAGCAGTCTCATACAGTCTCTCTCAAAAGTTATTAGCTTCACAATAAATGGTGTAAATAATTATTTGAACATTTGTTTAAACTAACAATTATATGGATTTTTAATTACACTCACCGGGACACCTCTGTTCATTACATCTCCTAGTATCCTCGCCAGATCCCTCACATTGATGTCCAGCAGTGGCGGCCCCTTGGCACGTTCTTGTTCGTTTTTCCCAACCACCATCACATGATCGTGAACAACCACTCCAATGGCCCCATTGATTCCACTGCCCATTAGCTGCAAGAAAAAATACATTGAGAAGCCGTCATTGTATGTGTAAATATAAGACTGTGTTTATGTGCGTAGTATTAATAAAAGTACTTTAAAAAAAAAAAGACTTTCAACATTTATATGTTTTGAACACACATAATGAATAAGAATTTCTGCATGATAATAAAATATGCAGGTAAATAATTAATAAGACAGTAGAAGGTGTTATTTCTTAAATAATCTATTCATCTATTCATTAATCTATTCACATTTTTATGAATTAAATATCATTAAATTTGTAAAGTTACAATGATTTTCCCTACAGGAGGGTTAAAATAAATAAATAAAATCACATTTTAAGAAATATTGTTTATTTAAATGAATTCTCTAATACATTATATTATTTATGGCATGAATTAACTGTGGAATTTCCTCTAGTTTCTGAAACAACAAATTATTGTAGTATTGAATGGAGCAATATGGAACCAATTTAATTATTTACCTGTAGTGATGTAGCGAACATAAAATTTTCGTTTCGTGAACGGCGAACGCAAACTTCCGAAATGTTCACGAACGGGCGAACCCGGCGAACCGCCATAGACTTCAATAGGCAGGCGAATTTTAAAACCCACAAAAAAGCCCTAAAAAACAATAAGGGGGGGGGAACCTACTGTCCCCCCCGGCCCCCACCCCTGAGTGGTGGGTGGGGGCCCTAAATAAAGAGAAGGGGGACCTACTGTCCTCCCCCTGGCCCCCACCCCTGAGCCCCCACCCAAATACAAGCTATCCCCTACCTACCCCCCTCACCCAAAAATAGTGAGGGGGGAATAAAATAACTAACCTGTAAAAAAAAGTTAAACTTACCATTTGACGTCTTCTTTTTTCTAAAATCTTCGTTTTCCAGCCAGAAAAAGGCTATCATGAAAAGCCATCATACCCGACGAACTTAAAATAAAATAAAAAACCCGAGCGCAAAAAAACCTGCCGAAAAAGAAAAAACCCGAGCGCAATAAAATAATCCATCTTCACCCATGGAGGGCTCCGTGCAAACTGAGCTACACAGGGTGGGAGAAGGCTTATAAATCCTTACCCCGCCCTGCAATTAGGCTAAGAACACTCTGATTGGTGGGTTTAAGCCAATCGGAGTGCTCTTTGTCATTTTACACAGCGTGGGAAAGTTCTTTGGAATTTTCCCACGCTGTGTAAAATGACCCAGAGCACTGTGGTTGGATGGCTTGAAAACCATCCAATCACAGTGCTCTGTGTCATTTTACACAGCGTGGGAAAGTTCTTTGGAATTTTCCCACGCTGTGTAAAATGACAAAGAGCACTCTGATTGGTAGGCTTGAAATCCATCCAATCACAATGCTCTGTGTAATTTTACACAGCGTGGGAAAGTTTTTACACAGCTGTGTAAAATGACAAAGAGCACTCTGATTGGCCTAAACCAGCCATTGTATAACAATGTTTGGTATTTAGTGAATATTCCCCTATATATTCCCCTGTATAACGATGTTTGGTATTTAGTGAATATTCCTCTATATAACAATGTTTGGAATTTAGTGAATATTCCCCTATGTAACAATGTTTGGCATTTAGTGAATATTCCCCTATATAACAATGTTTGGTATTTAGTGAATATTCCAATATAAAACAATGTTTGGCATTTAGTGAATATTCCCCTGTATAACAATGTTTGGCATTTAGTGAATATTCCCCTGTATAACAATGTTTGGCATTTAGTGAATATTCCCCTGTATAACAATGTTTGGCAATTAGTGAATATTCCCCTGTATAACAACGTTTGGTATTTAGCGAATATTCCGCTGTATAACAATGTTTGGCATTTAGTGAATATTCCCCTATATAACAATGTTTGGTATTTAGTGAATATTCCCTGTATAACAATGTTTGGTATTTAGTGAATATTCCCCTGTATAACAATGTTTGGCATTTAGTGAATATTCCCCTATATAACAATGTTTGGTATTTAGTGAATATTCCCTGTATAACAATGTTTGGTATTTAGTGAATATTCCCCTATATAACAATGTTTGGCATTTAGTGAATATTCCCCTGTATAACAATGTTTGGCATTTAGTGAATATTCCCCTGTATAACAATGTTTGGTATTTAGTGAATATTCCCCTATATAACAATGTTTGGCATTTAGTGAATATTCCCCTGTATAACAATGTTTGGCATTTAGTGAATATTCCCCTGTATAACAATGTTTGGCATTTAGTGAATATTCCCCTATATAACAATGTTTGGCATTTAGTGAATATTCCCCTGTATAACAATGTTTGGCATTTAGTGAATATTCCCCTGTATAACAATGTTTGGTATTTAGTGAATATTCCCCTGTATAACAATGTTTGGCATTTAGTGAATATTCCCCTGTATAACAATGTTTGGCATTTAGTGAATATTCCCCTGTATAACAATGTTTGGCAATTAGTGAATATTCCCCTGTATAACAACGTTTGGTATTTAGCGAATATTCCGCTGTATAACAATGTTTGGCATTTAGTGAATATTCCCCTATATATTCCCCTGTATAACGATGTTTGGTATTTAGTGAATATTCCCCTATATAACAATGTTTGGAATTTAGTGAATATTCCCCTATGTAACAATGTTTGGCATTTAGTGAATATTCCCCTATATAACAATGTTTGGTATTTAGTGAATATTCCAATATAAAACAATGTTTGGCATTTAGTGAATATTCCCCTGTATAACAATGTTTGGCATTTAGTGAATATTCCCCTGTATAACAATGTTTGGCATTTAGTGAATATTCCCCTATATAACAATGTTTGGTATTTAGTGAATATTCCCTGTATAACAATGTTTGGTATTTAGTGAATATTCCCCTGTATAACAATGTTTGGTATTTAGTGAATATTCCAATATAAAACAATGTTTGGCATTTAGTGAATATTCCCCTGTATAACAATGTTTGGCATTTAGTGAATATTCCCCTGTATAACAATGTTTGGCATTTAGTGAATATTCCCCTATATAACAATGTTTGGCATTTAGTGAATATTCCCCTATATAACAATGTTTGGCATTTAGTGAATATTCCCCTGTATAACAATGTTTGGCATTTAGTGAATATTCCCCTGTATAACAAGGTTTGGTATTTAGTGAATATTCCCCTGTATAACAATGTTTGGCATTTAGTGAATATTCCCCTGTATAACAATGTTTGGCAATTAGTGAATATTCCCCTGTATAACAACGTTTGGTATTTAGCGAATATTCCGCTGTATAACAATGTTTGGCATTTAGTGAATATTCCCCTGTATAACGATGTTTGGTATTTAGTGAATATTCCTCTATATAACAATGTTTGGAATTTAGTGAATATTCCCCTATGTAACAATGTTTGGCATTTAGTGAATATTCCCCTATATAACAATGTTTGGTATTTAGTGAATATTCCAATATAAAACAATGTTTGGCATTTAGTGAATATTCCCCTGTATAACAATGTTTGGCATTTAGTGAATATTCCCCTATATAACAATGTTTAGCATTTAGTAAATATTCCCCTGTATAACAATGTTTGGCATTTAGTGAATATTCCCCTGTATAACAATGTTTGGCATTTAGTGAATATTCCCCTGTATAACAATGTTTGGCAATTAGTGAATATTCCCCTGTATAACAACGTTTGGTATTTAGCGAATATTCCGCTGTATAACAATGTTTGGCATTTAGTGAATATTCCCCTATATAACAATGTTTGGTATTTAGTGAATATTCCCTGTATAACAATGTTTGGTATTTAGTGAATATTCCCCTATATAACAATGTTTGGCATTTAGTGAATATTCCCCTGTATAACAATGTTTGGCATTTAGTGAATATTCCCCTATATAACAATGTTTGGTATTTAGTGAATATTCCCTGTATAACAATGTTTGGTATTTAGTGAATATTCCCCTATATAACAATGTTTGGCATTTAGTGAATATTCCCCTGTATAACAATGTTTGGCATTTAGTGAATATTCCCCTGTATAACAATGTTTGGCATTTAGTGAATATTCCCCTATATAACAATGTTTGGCATTTAGTGAATATTCCCCTATATAACAATGTTTGGCATTTAGTGAATATTCCCCTGTATAACAATGTTTGGCATTTAGTGAATATTCCCCTGTATAACAATGTTTGGTATTTAGTGAATATTCCCTTATATAACAATGTTTGGCATTTAGTGAATATTCCCCTGTATAACAATGTTTGTTATTTAGTGAATATTCCCCTGTATAACAATGTTTGGCATTTAGTGAATATTCCCCTATATAACAATGTTTGGCATTTAGTGAATATTCCCCTGTATAACAATGTTTGGCATTTAGTGAATATTCCCCTGTATAACAATGTTTGGCATTTAGTGAATATTCCCCTATATATTCCCCTGTATAACGATGTTTGGTATTTAGTGAATATTCCTCTATATAACAATGTTTGGAATTTAGTGAATATTCCCCTATGTAACAATGTTTGGCATTTAGTGAATATTCCCCTATATAACAATGTTTGGTATTTAGTGAATATTCCCTGTATAACAATGTTTGGTATTTAGTGAATATTCCCCTATATAACAATGTTTGGCATTTAGTGAATATTCCCCTGTATAACAATGTTTGGCATCTAGTGAATATTCCCCTGTATAACAATGTTTGGTATTTAGTGAATATTCCCTTATATAACAATGTTTGGCATTTCGTGAATATTCCCCTGTATAACAATGTTTGGTATTTAGTGAATATTCCCCTGTATAACAATGTTTGGCATTTAGTGAATATTCCCCTATATAACAATGTTTGGCATTTAGTGAATATTCCCCTGTATAACAATGTTTGGCATTTAGTGAATATTCCCCTGTATAACAATGTTTGGTATTTAGTGAATATTCCCTTATATAACAATGTTTGGCATTTAGTGAATATTCCCCTGTATAACAATGTTTGGTATTTAGTGAATATTCCCCTGTATAACAATGTTTGGCATTTAGTGAATATTCCCCTGTTTAACAATGTTTGGTATTTAGTGAATATTCCCCTATATAACAATGTTTGGCATTTAGTGAATATTCCCCTGTATAACAATGTTTGGCATTTAGTGAATATTCCCCTATATAACAATGTTTGGTATTTAGTGAATATTCCCCTGTATAACAATGTTTAGCATTTAGTAAATATTCCCCTGTATAACAATGTTTGGCATTTAGTGAATATTCCCCTATATAACAATGTTTGGCATTTAGTGAATATTCCCCTGTATAACAATGTTTGGCATTTAGTGAATATTCCCCTGTATAACAATGTTTGGTATTTAGTGAATATTCCCTTATATAACAATGTTTGGCATTTAGTGAATATTCCCCTGTATAACAATGTTTGGTATTTAGTGAATATTCCCCTGTATAACAATGTTTGGCATTTAGTGAATATTCCCCTGTTTAACAATGTTTGGTATTTAGTGAATATTCCCCTATATAACAATGTTTGGCATTTAGTGAATATTCCCCTATATAACAATGTTTGGCATTTAGTGAATATTCCCCTATATAACAATGTTTGGCATTTAGTGAATATTCCCCTGTATAACAATGTTTGGTATTTAGT
Source organism: Pelobates fuscus (assembly GCF_036172605.1). NCBI lineage: Eukaryota > Metazoa > Chordata > Amphibia > Anura > Pelobatidae > Pelobates > Pelobates fuscus. The sequence continues at coordinate 175,003,840 of NC_086318.1, read as the reverse complement.
GAATATTCCCCTGTATAACAATGTTTGGCATTTAGTGAATATTCCCCTGTTTAACAATGTTTGGTATTTAGTGAATATTCCCCTGTATAACAATGTTTGGCATTTAGTGAATATTCCCCTATATAACAATGTTTGGCATTTAGTGAATATTCCCCTATATAACAATGTTTGGTATTTAGTGAATATTCCCCTGTATAACAATTTTTGGCATTTAGTGAAAATTCCCCTGTAAAACAATGTTTGGTATTTAGTGAATATTCCCCTGTATAACAATGTTTAGCATTTAGTAAATATTCCCCTATGTAACAATGTTTGGTATTTAGTGAATATTCACCTGTATAACAATATTTGGCATTTAGTGAATATTCACCTGTATAACAATGTTTGGTATTTAGTGAATATTCCCCTGTATAACAATGTTTGGCATTTAGTGAATATTCCCCTGTATAACAATGGTTGGTATTTAGTGAATATTCCCCTGTATAACAATGTTTGGCCTTTAGTGAATATTCCCCTGTATAACAATGTTTGGCATTTAGTGAATATTCCCCTGTATAACAATGTTTGGTATTTAGTGAATATTCCCCTGTATAACAATGTTTGGCATTTAGTGAAAATTCCCCTGTATAACAATGTTTTGTATTTAGTGAATATTCCGCTGTACTTAATCCACCAATCAGAGTGCTGTGACAGGTAAATGTAGAGACTTACCTGTCAGTCTCTTCATTTACCTGTCAAAGCAATCTGATTGGATGGCTTAAACCCACCAATCAGAGTGCTCTGAACCTAATTGCAGGGCGGGGCAAGGCTTTATAAGCCTTCCCCCGCCCTGCAGAGCTCAGTCTGCGCACGGAGCCCTCGCCGTGTGAAGATGGATTATTTTTTTTAGCACTTGTTTTTTCTTTTTATTGCAGCGGTTATTATGGATATTTATTTGGCCTTTTTGGGGGCTGAAAAAAGAAGATTTTAGAAGAAAGAAAGCATCGAATGGTAAGTTATTTTTTTTTTTTTTTTACAGGTTCTTAGTTAAATGTCCCGCCCTCATTATTTTTAGGGTGAGGGGGGTAGGTAGGGGGATCATTTTTTTTGGGGGGGAGGGGGTGACTAGGGGATTGGGGACCCCTAGTCACCTGGGGGGGACATTTTTTTTAGGCCCCCCACCCGCCTCTCAGGGGTGGGGGCCGGAGGGGAGGACAATAGGTCCCCCCGCCCAATTGTTATTTAGGGCCCCCACCCGCCGCTCAGGGGTGGGGGCCGGGGGGAGGACAATAGGTCCCCCCCTATTGGTATTTAGGGCCCCCACCACCGCTTAGGGGTGGGGGCCAGGGGGGAGGACAATAGGTCCCCTCCCCCTATTGGTATTTAGGGCCCCCACCCGCCGCTCAGGGGTGAGGGCCGCGGGGGAGGACAATAGGTCCCCCACCCTAATTTGTATTTAGGGCCCCCACCCACCGCTCAGGGGTTGGGGCCAGGGGGGTGGACAATAGGTCCCCCCCATTGGTATTTAGGACCCCAACCCGCCGCTCAGGGGTGGGGGCCGCGGGGGAGGACAATAGGTCCCCCACCCCAATTTGTATTTAGGGCCCCCACCCACCGCTCAGGGGTGGGGGCCAGGGGGGAGGACATTAGGTCCCCCCCAATTTGTGTTTAGGGCCCCCACCCACCGCTCAGGGGTGGGGGCCAGGGGGAGGACAATAGGTCCTCCCCCCTTTTTTTACTTTAGGGCCTCCACCCGCTCAGGGAGGGGGGACCCTTTTTTAAAAAAAAACAGTAATAGGGGGCAGACCGAACATTGCATATGTTCGCCAGGAACTATCCGCCAGCGAGACATTCGGGACATCACTATTTACCTGTCATCTACTGACTGGATCACATATGTAGGTTAAGTATCTACCCATACCTACCACACACTCAAATAAGTCCTGAGCTAAAAATAGCTAACTAGAGAAAGAAAATAGCAATATAAACAAACAGCCAGAAAAGCAATATCAGAGAAAATTATGATGTAAAAGTAGCCAATCAAGAAGAGGCATTACCAGCAGGTACAGCATCCACAAGGGCAGTGGATACTTATAAAAAAACAGAGAGGTAGACAAAATAACAATAATAGCTAATCAGATAGAGAAAATCACAATAAAGGCAGGCAAAGTGGATAGACAAATAAGCCCTATATAAATAGTTATCAAATGAAAATCGAAATTAGGTTTATTGTGTTGATTTTACTTAATTGAAAACTGATATTTCAAAACACATTTTTCAAAATTTAGGCACAAAATCTAGTCGTTGAAAAAAAAAAAAAGCTAAAAACATTAAAACATCTGTTTTGACCTAACTTATCACATTATATTATCCATTTCACCAATATTCACTAAAGTCAGAATAGATATGGGATCCATTAAGACTGCAAACTTCAGACATTGTTCACCCTATTTGCCAATGTCCAAATTTGGTCCAGTTTTTAGCAGCAGAAATCCCAATGTGATTGCTTCAAAGCAAAGTTGCTTCAAAGCAAGTTTTAAACATTTAGCAGATATTTCCCCACCATGGTAATTTGGGGCATATGGAGTTTCTAAACCTCCCTTACAGTAATATGGTGGTGATCTTGTTTCTTTTTGTGAAATACTGTAACTACTATGATATGCTGGTAGTGGATAATGATAGCTGGAGCTTTAAGACCATGGAGTACAAGAATTAAGTGCACTTGACCTGTAAATCTAGCACAAACGTACTATATGTAGAATTAACTATAGCTGATTAATTTTTGGACAGATATACTCACAAACAACACACTTTGGAGTTTAAATGTAAACTGTGCACGCATCCTTCTGTAGTTGTGGTTTGTGACTACATTACTCACCCTAAATAAAGCTCAAAGATAACACCAATAAATCAGACAAATCAACACTATTTTAAATTACTCTTAATAGAGCAAGCAGAGGAGGCTCCATTGCACTAATTCAAAATCAAGATTTAATGCATATTGTTATAACATGCATTGTTCCATACACCAAAAACCCAGTGTAGACTCCTATGTCATATACAACTTCCTAAAGAGTAACCTATTGGAATCTATGACTGACTGGTATTACAAAGTAGGACTGGTGAGTATGTGGAAACTGAATTGAAGGGCTGTGTGACAGTCGACTTCAATAGAACGAGGAGTGATATATAGAAAAATAATTAATTTATTTGACATATATTTGAGACTAAGCAAATTACAAGGTAAGACTGCACATTAAAAGTAAAAGATAAGTTGCTCATTTATCATAACCCCAGTCCACATATAAATATAATAAAGAACAGGAAAGTATACACATTGTACTATAAAACCTATTCATATTGTTTAGACTTACAGTGTATTTGCAATGTGGGAAAGCAAACTAAACTAGATGTCAATCAAAAAATGTGTGGGCTGCTGACAAATTAAGCAATGTAAATATTTTTCTCAAGTTGTTCTCAAGTTTTTCGTAAATGGTGAGCTACTGATCAGTGGCAACAAGTCCAACACTTTCTGTTTCAACCCTTCACACTCTGACGACTGATGTGGAGGGGGATGAGATCACCAGAACAGAAGAATTCAGGGTTAAACCCCTGGAGGTAAGCTGGAACCTTCTGCCCAGGAACCTTCTGGCACCATAGCAACTTTATTTTCCTTTAATGGCATTTAGATTATTGTATTGCATTCACTTGCAAAGTTTGTATAGGTCTTATATGTGGCTGAATTTGCAATTCTCATCTGTTCAACTCTAATGGCTGATTGATCTTGTGGGTGATTACATTTATATATCTTGAATTATAAAATATGTGTTAAGACTAAAATGTATACATGTCTAAATTGAATACATTTTTTAAGGTTACTGTTGTTATTATATGCATTATACAGTGCCATAAGGGATGTAATAAAGTAAAATGTGTAACAATCCTTTGGGGTATTCTGCCTAGTTGTACATTGAAAGTATTATATAGTAAAACAGAAACTGTAACTACTGATGCATGTTTTTCTACAGTTATTTAAATAAACATTCTAAACAATACAGTCACTCCTTAATTAAGTGATTTTGGGGCATAACTGCAGTTTTGCAGTTGAAAATAAGCCATTTCTTATAAATGACAGTGTTTACATTTTGCACTTTCCACACATTCTAGTTGCTGTCACATAGAAATGCTGTGTACAACCAGTACTTTTCTATGAGACGCATTGGATTTACAAGTTCATGTTGAGAAACCCTAAATTTGCAATCAGGGTTTGTTTCCACATATGTACCATGTGTCCTCAGTGCCTTTATATGAGAAGCATTTTATTGAATGAACATCATCATACTTGCTGATTTCAAGAATTGTACTTCTCTTTGTTAGAGATCTCTCTGTCTGTCTTATAGTTCATATTTTGACATATTTTCTAAGAATCCCTTACGGGACAAAATTTGTTTCTTGATAGGTTTCCCAGATGTATTGAGTTATATGCCCATGGATGGATCTGGAACACAATTAAGGTCACCATAAATGATGAAATTACCTTACCTCAAAGATTTTATTGTAATCAAGTGCTTAATGCAGAAATTAAGATTTCTAAGTGAACCCTATACAATGACTATAAATACTTGTTCATTATTTATTGATGAATTAATCAAAGTCCTAAAATATGAACTAAAATGCTAAAAATAAAATGTCAATTAAATAGGTAAATCTATTCCATGTATTCTTGCTAAATTTATAGTCATGCTCAATCCTCACAAATATCAATAATACATTAAGAATAACTAAAAATAAAATTGAAAGTAAAATAGTGTTGACATGAACATGAAATGCAAAAGTTATACCTATTTACATGCAGATATCATCACAACTCTGTGACAGAAAAGGTATCTACTTTAAAGTGCTTCATAGAATGTATATTTTCATGAACCGGGATGGAATCTATTTGTCTATGTAGGGAATACCCTTGATGTTGTATGTCTTACATGCATAGTCACAAGGTTGTTGCTGATATCATTGTTGATAGCCATGTGAATGATTGTTTGAGGGCAGCTTGCAGACTAAAACTTTTTTAAACAATTATTACCTGTTTCATGTGTTTTAAACATGTGAGAATAACCCAATGAGTGTTTCTTATACTGACAGAGTATTATAAAGAAGTGTTACAAGATTTTGCTACATAGATTTCGATGGAGAGGTGACTGAGCAATTAGACATAACTAAAATGATACTTGCAATATCTATCCATCTATCTACCTACCTACCTATCTCTCTGTATCTTTCTATCTATCTATCTATCTATCTATCTATCTATCTATCTTTCTAAAGCAATACTTTCAAGTTAATGTTAACAAGAAAATATAAGGTGACCTTTGACAAAAAAAAAACAGAATTGAGGAGATCATGATCTAATTTGAACAACAACAACAACAACAATACTGGAGCTGTTGATATCGAAAGGGGAACAACAGTTATGGGGATCTTACTAATTATTAGCAAAAAAAAAAATCTCTAGAGCATAACCTAGCTGACTTTTAATAAGCCTCGTAAACCGGTGAAGCAATATACACATATTTTCATTGTTAATAGCCTCACAGGTCACACAAAGGTCGGCTGTGCTTTTGGTTATCACTCACTAATGTGCATTTGTCTTGTTTTCTGACAACATAATGTTTCCGCGATATAAAATGCATGTTAACGCCTGCATCATAATTAATTTCAATAATAATGACCCTCGGGAATGAGGATGTCTATTTTATAATTATGTAAATAGAAATCTGACAACAACATAAAGCATACAAAGAGTTCATGTAAATGATACGTTTCCATCTCCAAATTGTTACAGAGTATAGCCATAAACCATGGAAGAGATACCCATTTAATAAAATAATTGCAAAAAGCTTAAAGAGTTGCTTTCATCAAATTCTATGCTAAATGGATACATTTATTGATGCAGTATACTCAGAGCAGATTATTTGTTGCATCAGCCTCATATTGTACCTTTTCAGTAATATCAAAATGTTTCACGCATTAAAATTGATGGTATCATTGTAGTCATAAAAATACAATAACTTGTGTTATGAAAACCTATTAAAGTGATACATCCCCACAATCATATTCCCTTTATGTCTATAAAAACTACATGAGGTAATATAATGGTTTTCATAACATTCCCTAAAGAAATGGCATTTATTAAAGACTGACCAAACATTTACCTGTACATTCCTGATTATGACATTCTCGAGTTTCACTGTAAGGCCCTTTGCAATCAGAACCACCATGTGATGCTGGAGAGCATTCCCTCTGCCGTTTCTGTGTACCATTGGAACAGGTCACTGAGCACTGGCTCCATGAACTCCATTCTTGCCATAGTCCATCAACTGAAAATCAGAAATTAAACATTGTGAGATTAAGAATTGTAACGCCATGCTGAATCAGATTATCAGAGAATATTTAGAATTATGTATCTAGTGTATACTAGACTATGTAGGATGCGCAATGACACTTTATTTCAGTATGAAAAAATATGAGATTATTTATGCATGAATTGGTAACTTGGTGGTCTATTTTTTATATTTTTGGGCTCAACATTATAGGATGATAATATATTATCTAATTAGCTTGAGAGATATTCTCTTATCCTGACAGAGTAATATAAAAAAGTGTTGCAAGATGTTGCTACCTAGATTTAGTTGGAGAGGAGATTGAGGAATTAGAGTTAACTAAAACGATACTTGCAATATCTATCTATCTATCTATCTATCTACCTATCTACCTATCTTCCTATCTACCTGTCTGTTTGTCTGTTTGTCTGTTTGTCTGTTTGTCTGTTTGTCTGTCTGTCTATCTATCTACCTTTCTATCTGTAAATTAACTGTTAACAATGGTGATTTATTGTATAATTATGATAGTTACACAATAATTTATTGTGTTAAAAAAATTGTGTGTGATTGTAAAAAAAATGTGTTTAAAGGTGAGATAATGTGAATAAATAATCTGAACAACTTCTACAAAAGTTCTGTGCGTTTTCCCAATGCACCACACCAAATGCAATGTAACACAAACAATACAAGGAACAAAATTCTCTGATATAATAAAATAAAGATTGAACTGTTTAGCCTCAACTCAAAGGATCATGCCTAGAGGAAACCAGACACCACTCATCACATGCAAAATACCATCCCATGTAAAATAATGTGAATAAATAATGTGAACAACTGCTGCAACAATTGTCTGGACTTTCCCAATGCATCGTACCAAACAGAACATAATACAAACAATATATACTATCAAAACAAATCCCATGAGAGCTAAGTGCTAAAATTAAACTTATCTAGAGATATGGATAAAGTAAAAGCATAAAAAAAAAAAGGAAAAAAGGAAAAGAATATAAATGGTAAAAAGCATGTGGATCATGAGAATAGTACACTCACATGGGAAAGAGCCAACAAAAGATCAGCTCTTCAAGGCAACACACAACCTGCTTCCATCAATATCACAACACAGACCCATAAGTATAAAACAGAACAGAGACTCCTATAGTGCAAAACTTTAAATATCTGTATACTAGAATCACAGCACAGGCATCAGCTCACCTTTTGAGAGTGGACATACACATAATACTAATATGGGTAGCACTATCCCATTTTGGTAACATGAAGGAGCAACACATAGAGTTCATGGAGTAAATATAAAGTGTATCAATATATATTGCAGTAAATCAAAATACACATAATAAATAAAATTAAAACATTAAAATCCATGGAGTGTTTTGATATTTTAACATATTGAAAATATCATTCTAAAATGTTAGGCCTCAATTTAATATAGTTATGGATAAGATTTTCAAATGATTTGAATAGTTTAAAATCATTTTTGGATAAACTTTTCACATGATTTTACAATATGAAAAACTTTTTAAATATTATTTTATATATTTACATTTTTTTGATATATTGCTATATTTTATATATTATATATGTTTTGATATTTTAATTACCTGTGCAATATTAACCCAACGGTTAAGCAAGATGGTGGTAGCATAATGCATTGGGAGACAGGTCATGGTTGAGGGAAAGCTGAATGCAACAAAATAGAGAGGTATCCTTAATTAAAACTTGCTCTATAGATTTAAGGGCATCAACATGAGCTTACAGTCTATAGGAGGTGGGGTATAAAACACATTAGGACAGGAATTAGCAATCAAATAAGGTGAGAGTGAAGCAGAGCTGGAGGAGAGAGTAGAGTACTACCCTTTAGGAGAGAGCAAGAGACAGGTATGTAAGGTAGAGGTTACTCTGGGAGGCCATAAGCTTTCCTAAAGAGATGGGTTTTAAGGCACTTCTTAAATGATTGAAGAATAGGGGAGAGTCTGATGGCAGTAGGCAGGCTATTCCACAGGAAGGGAGCCACCCGTGAGAAGTCCTGCACGCGTGAGTTGGCCGTATGGGTGCGAGCAGTGGATAGGAGAAGGTCACGGGCAGAGTGGGGAGACCAAGAAGGGGCATACCTATGGATCAGTGAAGAGATATAAGAGGGGCTAGAATTGTTCAGTGCTTTATAGGTATGGGTTAGCACTTTCAATTGACTCCTATAGGATGCAGGAAGCCAATGTAAGGACTGACAGAGGTGTGAGGTGTGAGAGGATCGACTAGAGAGGAAAATCAGTCTGGCGGTAGCATTCATTACAGACTGTAGAGTGGCAATACAACTTTTGGGAAGACCAATCAGGAGAGGGTTATAATAATCCATGTGGGAAATTACTAGAGTATGGACAAGCTCCTTGGTAACATCTTGCGTAAGAAAAGGGCGGATGAGGGCTATATTTTTTAAGATGGAATCTACAGGATTTGGCAACATACTGGATGTGAGGCTCAAAGGTGAGGCCAGAGTCAAGTATGACGCCAAGACAGTGCGCTTGCAAGGATGAACTTATGTAGATACCACTAACTTGAAGGCAGAGCGAAAGAGGAGGACCATTATTAGGAGGAGGAAAGACATGGAGCTTAGTTTTAGAGAGATTGAGTTTCAAAAAGCGGGAGGACATCCAGTCAGAGATGGAAGAAAAGCAAGAAGTGACACATTGCAGGACGACAGGGGAGAGGTCCAGGAGCAGAGATATATCTTGGTGTCATCAGCATACTGGTGGTAGTGGAATCGAAAAAAGGTAATAAGTTTGCCAAGAGAGCCAGTATAAAAAAAGATAGAAGGGGACCAAGGACAGAGCCTTGGGGGACTCCAACCAAGACAGGACGAGGGGAGGAGGTATCATTAGAAAAGGTGACACTGAATGAGCGTTGGGAGAGATAAGTCACAGAGAACAAGTGATTGAAGAGTTTGAAGAAGGAGAGCATGATCAATGTTGTCAAAGGCAGCAGAGAGGTCAAGATGAATTAGGGTTGAAGGTTCTCCTTTCATTGGGACAATGAGCATAAGCATACAGCCAAGACAATGCCAGAGTGGTTTAGTGATAACTCTGTTAATGTCTTTGAGTGATCCAGTTGGTACTCGGACTTGAACACATTTAAACATCTCTGGACAGAACTAAAACTGGCTGTATGTCCAACCCCACAGAGCTTGAGAGTATCTGCAGAGATGAATGGCAAAAATCACCCAAATCTTGGTGTGCAAAGCTTGTCTCATCATGCCAAAAAAGACTTGAGGCTGTAGTCGCTGCCAAAGCTGCTTCAACTCAGTGCTGAGTTAAAGGCATTAATACTGATATCAATGTGATATTTTATTTTTTTCTGTTTTATATGTTTGCAACCATGTCAAAAATCTTAAACTTTGCTTTGTCATCATGGGGTTTTGAGTGTAGGTTGATGTAAAAACAAATTATACAAATTAACTGTAGCAACTGAATACACGTTAATGTTATATTTCAGTTTTTTTTTCTCTTTAATAAATTTGCAATGGTGTCAGAAATCTTTTATTTGCTTTGCTGTTATGAAGTATTGAATGTAGGTTAAAGTGAAACAAATATAATAACATTAACTGCAGCATAAGACTCAAACATATAAAATTTAGAAAACAATTAAGGGGTCTGAATACTTTGTAAATGAACCGTATAAATACACTACATTGAGGCTTTAGTAAGCTTCAGATATTGCAACAGTTTTTAACACCCCTAACAGTTGGGAACCCTGTTAATATGTCACAACACATTGAAATCTCAAGAGATAACAACAGTACTTTAAGAAAATTAGCTAGAAAATAGCTTTTTTATCTTGTTTGCTTTCATGTGTACAATAAACTCTTTTTTCCCTCCTCCTTGCATTTCCAAGATAGTGCCATAGATGAGAAAGTGCTTAGAAAGTCTACTTTTTTATCTTTGTTTATTTTTAGTATTTTGGGGATGTAACAAAGTCTGGTGTACATTTCACCATCATTCATTTGAATTCAGTTGAATAATTGCCAACAAGCAGAAAAGTATTGCGAAATACCATAAAAGTTCAATACAACAATAAAGCACAAAATGGTATTACGGTTTTCTATCACATCCTATAATAAACACATAATAAATGCTTTATTTGCACATAATGTTAACAGTGTGGAATTTATGCATACACACCGAGAAGGTACAAGACTATTTTATAATATGAAGAGTAAAGCATATCCCTATTTCTTAGGCTGTAAATGGAGTCAGTACAGCTGCTATTTTGTAACCTGAAATAAAACTTAGAACCTATTACCACATGTTGCTATCCTAATCCATCCTCTGTAGGACTGACTGATATATGTTTATGCCAGCTGGCCTCAATACCTACAAACAATTTCTGTTGGCAGATTATGATTATGCCCATGTGTTATACTGGCCCCTTGCCAGTCATTTGGCCCCTTTGTTTTTCAAATATCTAGAAAGCAAACAAAGATGAATATCATAGCTAAGTCTATGACATGTATGATGCCTTTCCAATGTGTAGATATTGCTAAAAATATAATAAACAACTAGGAAAAAATACATATGAATAAAACAAATTCACATTATTTTTCTATTGCTTTCCTGCCACTTTATGTGAGTTTTTGTTATCATATGAAAAGCAATAATAACTCCATTCAAGCATTTTTTGCTTATAATTAATTTCTTATTTTTCCTAAATGTATGAATATGCCATAAATTCACCAACTCCATAAAGAATGTAAGAATGTTCTATGCAGTCTAAAACTTGACAATTATAATTTAGTGTAGCACTGAAAGTAACTAATATAACATATATATATATATATATATATATATATATATATATATATATATATATATATATATATATATATATATTAGTGTACTAGGCATAAACAGAAATCTAAGTAGTTACAAATGCACACTCATTGCGGCACCTCTGCCATGTTTGTAGTGTACTCAAGAATATGGAATAAAAGAAGTGTGAATCTTAATGTGCTACTCTATGGTTGCACCTATGTGCTATGTTCAGTTCTTGGTAGTAGTATAGGATACCATAGTAGGTTTGCAATAACTATTTTTTTTAAATGTCCTTTTTTTCTTGTTAAAAGACATAAAAACTGTTTCATAAATAATGTGATAATATCCGGATAATTACTCAAACATTTGCACGTGTACCTGCGGCATTTCTGCAACATTGCCAGTACACTTTTCTGCATCATAGGACAGATGCAGGCCAATCACATGAGTTTTTGGGCTATTTAAGCCCTCCCTGCATTCTCTACTTTGTTTTGGACAGCGATCTCAGTTGTCTCAACTGGAATCTGTTGAAACCACTTCCCCAACTTGGCGGTCACTGCCCCGAGTGTTCCTATCACAACTGGGGCTACTACTGCATTCACTTTTCACATCCTTTCAAGATCATCTTTCTGTACTTGTTATTTGTCCACATTCTCATGTTCCTTCTTCCTGATGTTAGTCGCATGGTATTGTAACATTCACCACAATAGCAGCATTCTGTTCCTTGTCTACCACCATGATGTCAGGTTGGCTGGCCAATAATTGCATGGCTGTCTGGATCTGAAAGTTCCACAGGTTCCCTGGCCTGTCATTCTCAACTACCATTTGTGGCATCTCCCACGTGGACCTGGGCAGGTCCAGCCCATATTCTGTACATATGTTTTGGTACACAATCCCAGCAACTTGATTGTGTCTCTCAGTATAAGTTGTTCCTGTTAACATCTTGCACCCAGCTATTATGTGCCAGATTGTCTCAGGGGTCTCCTTGCACAGTCTGGATCATGCATGGTGTGGGAGACCCTCGATTCAATTAATCTGGTGCTGAGTGCCTGTTTCTGTGCCCTGTTCCTGTGCTGCTAGGATTAGTGCCCTCATGCTGCCTTTCAGTTCTGCCTTTTCCAACTAGTGGAACACACACACACACACACACATATATATATATATATATATATATATATATATATATATGTATATATATATATATATATATATATATATATATGCACACACACACACACACACACACACACATTTACATACATATGTATTCAGTGGGTTTTATATTAGTAATAGCAGCATAAATATTTCTACACATTTGTTATGCGCTACACATTTTTATAATAACATACAATAATAAAATCAATTTTCAAACTATACTCAGAAATATAAATTGCCAGATTTTTTAAATACTAGAAAAGGACAATATTGTAATGTGTTATGTGTAAATTTATTAATTGTAAAGGAAATTAAGCAATTACATTTGAAAGAGCAAATAAAACAGCAATTCCTTTCCTAAACTTCAGACAGCTATCTTTTTTTCAGCTAAGGGCTATAATTGGTAGGTGGCCCACTGGGTATTGTCCTGCCGCTACTTATGTGTAATTTTGTTAAGGTATTGGTCATGAGATTAAGTCAGATTTTGTTCTGTTTAGCATTTTAATACACAATCTTTCACAAATTAAGCAAATAGAGCTAATGGCATCCACAATAAAATCAAACATACTCACACACAACAACCCAGTAAAATGTACAGGTCTTCTAACAGACAGCCAATAGAATGCAGACCTACTTTTAAAAAACTGTAAAACCTGTAAAACCTGCCAACCTGTAAAAAATATAGCCACTGACAACCATTTTATATAAACAGGTTCACACACAGCCATGCAGTAAAACACAGAAGGATGCTAATAGCCTGCCATAAAAATAATGAGTCTCATTCATTGCCACAGAAAAAAATAGGACAACAACTCTCATAGAGTCATAGGTGCAAGAAACAAACAGAACTCATATTAAACACCAAATCTTACACACATCTGCCCACTAAAACCATACCACAAAAGTAAAATACACAAACCACTGAATTATGGTTATTTGCTCAATTGGAAAACTTGGACAACTGACAGGTTCTCTAATATCTGAGGAGACTTTGGCCTAAATGTCCAAGCTGGATAGATAGTTGAGTTGGAGGAAACTTCCAATTCAGATGTTTTTTTTTTTATAATTTAAAATACCCTTAATAATAATGATTTAATTATTTAGTAATCTACAATTCAAATTTAACAACAAAGCCAACTGTAAAACATGGACTCACTCAGATATAGATAGCCGGACAGACTTAAAGGGACACTATAGTCACCAGAACAACTACAGCTTATTGAATTTGTTCTGGTGAGTAGAATCATTACCTTCAGGCTTTTTGCTGTAAGCACTATCTTTTCAGAGAAAATGCAGTGTTTACATTACAGCCTAGTGATAACTTCACTGGCCACTCCTCAGATAGCTGTTAGAGATCCTTCCTGTGTCATGGCTGCCTAAAATGCATTGAAACATTCAGTATCTCCTCCCTCTGCATGCAGACACTGAACTTTCCTCATAGAGATTCATTGATTCAATTTATCTCTATGAGGAGATGCTGATTGGCCAGGGTTGTGTTTGAATCATGCTGGCTCTGCCCCTGATCTGCCTCTTTGTCAGTCTCAGCCAATCTTATGGGGAAGCATTGTGATTGGATCAGGCCACCACTTCTGATGATGTCAGCAGACTGCTTGTTTTTTTTCTGAGGCAAACAAAATGCAGAGTTACAGCTCTGGCTTGAATACAGTAAGATGTTGCTATATTTATGGGGGCATGAGGGGCCCAGGGGGGCTAGATGTGGGTTTTAACACTATAGGGTTAGGAATACATGTTTGTGTTTCTGACCCTATAGTGATCCTTTAAGTTGAGGAGGTCCAGCTGCCGTTTTCAAGCCAGTTGAATAATTTATTAATTTATGTCAAGTTCATAAATTGGATACACTTTTTTAACATGAGATATAGTAGACATATATTTGTTTTTATAGTAATTTTCCTAATTGAAAAAAAAATGACAAGCTACTCCATTATAACATTGTAGGTAGATTCAATATATTATAAAAAACAAATTCACAAATTATACAAACAGGTGTTATTAAATGTATTTTTTTTTTATCTTAACAGATTTAGCTTTGGAACAAGGCACCAACATGCTGTCAGATTTGCATAGTTAGTCCAAAAATAGCCTTTTCACTTTGCCTAATTATAGTTCAGTTTCATACATTTAAACAATATGTCATCCAAGCCAACTATTTTTCTTTTGAATTATATGCATTTTGCATATTTACATTAACATTGTTTTGACCCTAACTTTATCAGAATGTGAAGTAATATGAAATATGTAAGTTTAAACAGGGGTTGTTTTATGTGGGAAGAGAAGATGTTCCAAGGTTGTATAACATTAGTATTATATTTGATGAAGCTTAGGTGTTTATTATTCTAAATAATAGTGGGTAAAAAATATAACCTGCTACAGTGATTTAAATCTACTGCTAAAGCACCACAGGAAGACAATTAAACCTTTGCCACTAGCGTAGGGGTTCTGGTCACAGCCACACAGCTCCATTCATCGACTGATTGAGATGAATTGGGATGTCTGTTAACAAAATGCTGCAGGACCGAGGCAGCAAAATGGATTGTGCATGGCTTTTGCTTAGCCCAGCACTGTATGCATTTGGTCTTAGGCGTGGAGTGGCCAACCCGGATTTTGTTAAAATGTCCTGATGTACAGTTGTGCTCAAAAGTTTGCATACTCTTGCGGAATTGGTAATATATATACAATTTAAAAAAAAAAACACATGAGTGAGCAGGCAAAACACATTTCTTTTATTTCTTATGGGATTCAAATTCATTTGTATGTTATAACAGAATGGCACAATTATAAAACAAAACACGGCAAAAAAAATAAAATTAAATGACACTTGTTCAAAAGTCTGCATAACCTTAGTTCTTAATACTGTGTATTTCGTCAATGACAGCGTACAGTCATTTGTAATAGTTGTCTGTGGGGCCCTTAATTCTTGCAGGTGATATAGTTGCCCATTCATCTTGGCAAAATGCCTCCAGGTCATGCAAAGTCTTTGGTCGGCTTGTAGGAAACGGACGTTTGTGATCCCTCCAGAGTGGCTCGATGATATTAAGGTCAGGAGACAGGGATGTCCACCCTAGAACCTTCACCTTTTTTGCTGTAACCACTGGAGGGTCAACTAGGCATTGTTCTTAGGGTGCTTGTTATGCTGGAAAGTCCAAAAGTGTCCCATGTGCAGCCTTAATGCAGAAGAATGCAAATTGTCTGCCAGTAGTTTCTGGTAACATGTTGCATTCATCTTGCCATCAATTTTCACAAGATTCCCCAAGCCTTTAGACCTCACACACCCCAAATACATCAGTGAGCCACCACTATGCTTCACAGTGGGGATGGTATTCTTTTCACAATATACTTTGTTGACCCTCTCTAAACATAGCGCTTATGGTTGTGACCAAACGGACGTTTGTGATCACTCCAGAGTGGCTCGATGATATTAAGGTCAGGAGACAGGGATGTCCACCCTAGAACCTTCACCTTTTTTGCTGTAACCACTGGAGGGTCAACTAGGCATTGTTCTTAGGGTCCTTGTTATGCTGGAAAGTCCAAAAGTGTCCCATGTGCAGCCTTAATGCAGAAGAATGCAAATTGTCTGCCAGTAGTTTCTGGTAACATGTTGCATTCATCTTGCCATCAATTTTCACAAGATTCCCCAAGCCTTTCGACCTCACACACCCCAAATACATCAGTGAGCCACCACTATGCTTCACAGTGGGGATGGTATTCTTTTCACAATATACTTTGTTGACCCTCTCTAAACATAGCGCTTATGGTTGTGACCACAAAGCTCTATTTCGGTCTCGTCATTTCAAATTACAGTGTGCCAGAAGCTGTGAGGCATGTCAAGGTGTTGTCGGGCATATTGTAACCAGGCTTTTCGTGGCATTGGCACAGTAATGGCTTTTTTCTGACAACTCGACTATGCAGCTAATTTTTCTTCAAGTATCGTTGTGTTATGCTCCTTGAAACAACCACACCATCCCAGCCGGATCCCAGCCTCTAGAGTTCGGCAGCCCAGGTGGTGTAGCGGTAGGCATAGGTATTCCCAGTTCTTCGGAGACAATTCCACGCTTGTGCGTGGTCCTTTTGTGTGACACCAGCAGGGTTCCTGGGGTCCCCCATCTGTACGCAATCCCAGCTGCGCGTAGCTGTAGTGTGATGGGCTGTAGGTATCTACGCCATTGCCGGGTGGCTCTTGTGAGGTCTTGGTAGACCGTGAGCTGGGAGTTCTCAAATGTGTATGGGGTTTTGCCCCTCAGAGCTGTCAGCAAGTGCTCTTTGTCCTGGTGTGACACACAGCAGAGGATAATGTCCCTGGGGGCAGCTGTTGGCATCTTGGTGGTGCCAGGCAGTCTATATGCCCCGTCTATAGTGAATTTTCTAGCCACTGAGGGCAGTAGTACCGAGGCCACTAAACGTCGCCGGTAGTGGGGCAATTCCTCAGCAGTAAATGTGTCAGGGACCCCGCGGATCTTGACATTGTTCCGCCTGTGGCAGTCTTCTAGTGCTGAAAATTACGAGGCTAGTACCTGGTGAGTGGACTGAAGTTTGCTCAGGGAGTCTTTCATGTTGGACATCTCTGTGCGGATGTCCTGTATGTCATCCTCCGTGGCACTGATGCAGTTTGTGACCTGCCGAACGTCCTTTTTTAACAGCCGCTATATCAGCTGCCAGTAATTCTTGTATGTCAAGCAAGTGGGTTTGTAGATCCCAAGGTGTGTGGCGGCTGTGCTATCCAGCTCCAGTGTGGCCTGTGTAACCTTGTGTTCCGTCTTGTCTGAGGGGGTCGCCATGCCCGCGTTCTCTCTGGCAGCCATATTGTTTGGCACCTGTTTCTGTAGCATGGTGCTTATGTCCCAAGAGTCTGGGACATCCCCATGTGAGGGATTTTGCTGTTGCACCTCATGTCTGCCGGAGTGGCTGTGGGGCTCTGTAGATGTTGTAGTGGGACCTCGGTTTCACCGAGAAGCACGTCTCAGCTGGTATAGGCCCGTGCTTTGTAGGCCCCAGACCTGCGCTTAGATTTAAAAAATCTAAAACAGAAAAAGGACACAAATGGCGCTAAGCTAATAAAATCCGGTGCAGCAAAACCACCGAAGTGTAATGTCACCACTTACACTAAAATGTGATAAATTCTGAAAAATAAAGTGATTTGCGCACACAGAAAAGACAAGTGTGAGTTTTACCTCTTACACAGGGTATTCTTGTATGTTCACACTACAAACAGTATGTATCACCTATATACAGGTAAATAAAATACACATAGTGTAAACTGTAAAAAACAATTAATGTTTTAAAAGTGATGTATATCATCAAATTTTCAGAGCCCATTTAAAGTTGGCTCTAGACTTATAACGCTTTTCATCTCACTCTTGAGATATCCAGTATTGGAAAAATGTGTACATCCACAGGAACTTGGAACTGGTAGCTTGCAGTGATGCTCCAAAAAGTCCAAGGCAGGTATGTAGTTAAAAGTGTTTTATTCCAAAAATTATTTTAAAATACAAAATATATATATATACACAGTAAAAAATATATATATATATGAGCAGCACAACGCGTTTCAACCTTTCAGTAGGTCTTTCTCAAGTGCATCTGGTTTTACAATGGGCTCAAAAGTCCTAATATATACCAAACAATCAATTAATTACCTTAATGATACTACACATCTGTGAATATGTTCCCACCCATGTCCAAATATGGTCACAGCCGGAAGTGTTATGCCACACTCAATATGGCTACATTTCCGTCTGTGTACCTCTATCCCCAGCCCCCCCCAACATGTCCGATATTACATTGAGCTATATCAGTCCGTGTGACTCCAATTAGCAATCTTTACGGTCCTCTTTTCGCCGCGTCATTTCCTTTAGTGACGTCGTGATGCGGTCCGATACGTCACTTCCGGTTATAGTTTTTCCGGTCTATCGTGATCTTCCAATCACTTTCGGCGCATAAATGTCCATCATTAAGAAGGGCAAAATGCCAGTAGTTCATATTGCACATAAATAGGAGGACAAACGTTAAAAGGAAGGGAAAAAACATATTAGTGTTGGAAAAAGAAGGGAAGGCATTTATGTTGGACATTAGTGGAGCATTTTAAAAAATAAATAATAAACAATAGGATGAGTAAACATATCCCAAGGAGATTCTTAATATTAGGAAATGCCACCATTACAAGGATATTACCCCCTCTATCTAAAAGTGCCATTTTGAAGACAAGATATATATAAGAGATGTATATAAAATATATGTGTACATATATTCCCTATCATAAAATGCTATTAATCTCAAAATCGATGTTGAGACCCAAAGGAGATAAGGTGCGTATTTCAAAGATCCACTTTACTTCTTGGGTACTTAATTTTTTAGGGAGATCCCCTCCTCTCCAGTGGGAATTCATTTTGTCTATAGCAAAACAGTTTAAAAAGCTAGGGTCTGAGCTGTGTTTCTCTAAAAAGTGCTTAGATACGCTGTGGCTTATAAAACCTTTTTTAATATTTCTAACATGTTCACTTATCCGTACTTTTAGTGGCCTCGATGTTTTACCCACGTATTGAAGGCCACATGTGCAGTTTAGTAGGTATATTAAATTTTTTGAGTGACATGTGATCATAGGTTTAATTTTAAATTCTTTTTTAGTGCTAAAAGATTTAAAAGCCATTACATGTTTTTCTTTTTTATCTGTGCTCTTACACGCATTGCACATCCCACAGTGATAAAAACCTTGTTGCGTTTTTGACCAATTAGTTAAAAAATTACTATCATTTTGAGGTGTAGGTTCTAAAAAGCTTCTGGTTAAAATTTGCTTAAAATTACTCGCTCCTCTAAAAATAAATCTGGGTTTTGGACCTAAAAAGTCATGTATTTCCTCATCCTGGCATAGGATGTTCCAATTTTTGTTAATAATCTTTTTGATCATCCCAACATTGCTGGAGTAGTCAAAAATAAAAGGGATCTGTTCTCTCCTATCAGTTGGCACATCACATTTTTTCTTATACTTCAGAAGGGGGGACCTATTTAATGCAGATATTTCTTGGATCTGAGTATCAAGAACTGTCTTATCATATCCTTTTTGTATAAATTGTTTCTTTAACAGGCAGGCCTGGTTTGCAAAGTCTTGTTGCTTTGTGCAGTTCCTGCGTATCCTAAGGAATTGCCCCCTGGGGACATTTGCCAGCCAGGGTTTGTGGTGGCAGCTGTCAACCTCAATATAGCTGTTAATATCGACTTGTTTAAAAAAAGTGCGAGTGGCTAAAACACCGTCACAAACATAAATATTAAGATCTAAAAAGTCAATGCTTGTGTCACTCACACTTTTCGTTAAACGAATCCCCCAATCATTTTGATTGAGAGAATTATTGTTTGGCACCTGTTTCTGTAGCATGGTGCTTATGTCCCAAGAGTCTGGGACATCCCCATGTGAGGGATTTTGCTGTTGCACCTCATGTCTGCCGGAGTGGCTGTGGGGCTCTGTAGATGTTGTAGTGGGACCTCG
This sequence comes from Pelobates fuscus, assembly GCF_036172605.1. Taxonomy (NCBI): domain Eukaryota; kingdom Metazoa; phylum Chordata; class Amphibia; order Anura; family Pelobatidae; genus Pelobates; species Pelobates fuscus. The sequence goes on along the minus strand of NC_086318.1, from coordinate 174,984,014 downwards.
GTTTCACCGAGAAGCACGTCTCAGCTGGTATAGGCCCGTGCTTTGTAGGCCCCAGACCTGCGCTTAGATTTGACCATATTCGGCGGCAGAAAGAAGGGCATTGATAAGAGTGGACCAGTTCCCCAAGCTAAGGGTGGTATCGCTGGGTTTGGATGGCCCCTGGTTTGGCCAATTTGCTGCAGATTATCATTTGACTTGCCAGAGCACAAAGAGATGGCATCTGCTCCACAGTGCTGGCAAGCTCCGCCTCCCAAAAATTCCACTTCTTAATGAGTGATTGAACAGTACTGACTGGCATTTTCAAGGCTTTGGATATCTATTTATATCCTTTTCCATATTTATAACGTTCCATTACCTTGTTATGCAGGTTTTTTGACAGTTCTTTTCTGCTCCCCATGGCTCAGTATCTAGCCTGCTCAGTGCATCCACGCGAGAGTTAACAATCTTATTGACTATTTATACAAAGACACTAATTGCCATTTTAACTTGTGTGTGTCATCTTGTGTGTCTGTAAGAAAAGTTTACATTCAAGAGTATGTAAACTTTTGATTAGGCCTATTTGGATGATTTCTGTTATCATTATGATTTAAAAAGTAACCAAACAACTATGTGATAATGAATGGCTTCATATAATCACTATCCTTCAATTAAATACATTTGCTTGCATGGTCAGTCATGTTTTCAAAATCAATGCCAAAATGTCACAATTTCTGCCAGGGTGTGCAAACTTTACAGCACAACTGTATCTGAGACTGATTATATACAGTGTCTTTGGAGTTGTTCACAAGTGGTTGCTGGGTGAGATGAGACAATGTTCAAAACATGCATTAAACATAAATATTTGGTTGCAAAACTGGAATATCAGGAAGCAGAGTCTGTATCTCATGGACATACACAGAACATTTTTGAAAGTGGTCCCTCATACATGTCACACTAATGGAGGATGCAGATAAATATGATGTCACCTCTCACAGTTCCAGTAACCTCCATCTGTCTAACCAATATAGTGCATGCACACACTGCATGTATTGGACCATCCATACAGAGATCTGTGTGTTTCAAGGGAAACTGGATTCATGACAGTAGATCATTTTATAATACGTTTTAACATATAAAAATACCTATGTTATAGTTTACTGGTCCTCAAAACACAAGTTGTTATAGCATTTTGTCGAGACATTGAAGACTGACTAAATGTTCTGAACTGGTTAATATATGTTGTAAATCAAGTAGTTTGCACCATCTACATATACTTAAGATAGTGTTTCTTGTATTGTACATCATTAATTTAAGTACTACCCAGATTAAACTAAACTTAGATGCTCTAGATATCAGCTACACCTCACTGACGAGGCCCAAAAGAAGGCCGAAACAATTGTTTGGGGTTGTTGTATCTCTTGTGCAGAGGGAACTTGCTGGCATTTCAGATCTGGACTGTCCGTATGGGTGGGATCAGTCTGAGATAGCTCAAATATGTTCTCTCTGAGCAAAGTGAGCACAAGTGCGCAAAAACTATTTTGAGACCTGAGTGGGGATGTACTGAAGGGCAAGCTATGGTGTCTCTCTAAGCTTTTGTCCGTTCTCAGAGGTCTCATCCTTTCTATTTTGTTTTAATGCATTAACTTGGCTCACCCCAAGTTAAAAGGGTAATCCAGACGTGGACCCCGTGCTCACTGTGCCTAGAGGGATATCAGCTAAACCTCACTGACGAGGCCCAAAAGAAGGCCAAAATGATCGTCTGGGGTTGCTGTATCTCTTGTGCAGAGGGACCTTGCTAGCATTTTGGATCTGAACTGCACGTACAGGTGGGACCAGTCTGATATGCTTCAGATATGTTCTGTCTGTAATGGCACAAGTGAGCAAAAACTATTTTGAGACCTGAGTGGGGATGTAAAAAAGGGCAAGCTAACGAGTTTCTCTAAGCTTTCGTCTGTTCTCAGAGTTCTCATCCTTTCCAATTTGCTCTAGATTATAAGGATGAACAAATGGGACTATAAAGAAAATAAAACATCACAAAAAATTGCTAATACTTCCCTTAATATCAACAGGGGTAGGCTGGTGTTATGGGAAATTTATATAGTTGTAAATGTAGAATACTCAGCTTGTGTATGAAATAAGTACTTTTCAGCAATTTTGTGCAAGGATGGCATTCGGGGGCACCAAAACAGGATAATTACACAGTTATTTACTTATTCACTCATCATAGAATTATTAGAAGTGTGTATAAGGTATAAGAGAGATTGTTAAATGTGTTTAACCCCTTAAGGACCAAACTTCTGGAATAAAAGGGAATCATGACATGTCACACATGTCATGTATCCTTAAGGGGTTAATATAATCATTTTAAACAGGTTAATGCTGAAAGAAAACACTGGTTAAAAAATCCTGGAAATGCATGAAATTTAAATTCCCCAAAATGCCAGCATATTGTGAAATAATAGTTCAGCAGTGGAAAACACAAAAATGGATAAGCGCTAAAGAAACAACTGACTACACTTAGGACTCACAACACTAGTATATGAGGTAGCACTCATATGTTATGGAGCTTAAACTAGCTTTAAGTAAAAATTCTTTGCAGCGGTACAATCCCCACTGATGGATATGTAACTTTTTAGGCGAATATCTTGATGTACAGGTATATATATGAAAGAGGAAGAAAATATCCAATAGTGCTCACTGTAAACATGAATATGTGATGCAGTACATGGACGCTCCAGAAAAAAACTGAGATTTCTTACATCATATGAAGAATATTCACTTCTTCTTCATTGCTGATCTGGCAGTGGCGCGTGAGTAAATTCAAACCTTCAGAGTAAAGGTGACTGAAGAAGAGAATGTTTATGCTATAACTAAGCAGCAAGTGGCAACCATGTGACAGCTGAACAGTCCTTTGATTAGGATCTGTTGCTTAAATGTGACTCCATGGATGATGGAGATGAATTTTTTTTTTTTACAAATTGCGTCATAGCCAAGTTTATATGTTTGCAAGACCACTGTATGTCTACTTTGAAAAGGAGGAGATCCTTTCAACAAATTATTAATTAAGTTGATATTACTGATGGGGAATCTCATATTCCCTTGCAGTTACAAGATTCAACCACCAATACTATATTGGAGATGTCACGCTCCTGGGACAATATGGCTGTTGCCGCTTCACTCCCCTATTTACTACTGATACTGGGTGAAGCGCTGGGGCTGGTCTCTCAATTTGTGCTCATTCTGTGTTATTACTTTGTTTTGTTTTTCTTTTTCCACTCTGTTCCCTCATATATAGGCATATCTACTGTGTAAACTCTCTTCGGTGTCCCTTTCCATTGTGCTCAGGGGTCACCAAGCCATATATTTCATTACTGTAAACTAGATAACTCACTTTTCAGAGACAGACCCTCCATGTTCTATTTTATAATGGTTCTCCTTTTTGCTGAAATATTGTTTTTCTTGTATATCTAAAAATGAACACTGTTTAAAAATGATCTTCTCAGTATGCATGCTTATCATTGTCATATGTATATTTTATTGAACATGTACTATTTGTGTGCTCATAAAATATATATATTTTTTTAAATAAGCTATAATTTGTAGTATTTCCTGCCGGTATTAGCTTAAATATTCCAGGAAATCAATCAGTCAAATGTGCAGATAGTTAAGAAAACAATGTTGTATGACTCCAGGTCTCACCAGGACAAAGGGCGATATTGCATGGTTTATGCTGAATTTCAGGTCCTCCACATAATCTTCCCCCATACTGAGGAGGGGTACATGTCCTCGTTCTTGTTCTTTGGCCTTTCCCACATGTGAAAGAACATAAACTCCAAGGTGACCACTCTTCCCAAACTCCATTTACTGTAGTAGAACAAAAGAATAAAAAAAGTAAACAAAGTTAAAACTTGACCTCTAAAACATTTTTTCTTAGTACATTTTTAACCATATTGTTCAAAACATCAAATAAAAAGAAATATAAGATTTATAAGAAATTATTTTACTGGATTCTGCGGGCTGAATCAAAAGTCATATGAGTCAAAAGTAAAGAACCAACCAAATATTTGTAGGATATTTAACATAACATGTAAAAGAAATACATATATATGAATACAACATATATTATGACAATAATAATAATAATAATTATTATTATTATTATTATTATTATTATTATTATTATTATTATTATTATTATTATTATTATCATTATTGAAATGCCCAATGCACATTTCCAGCATTCCTCAATGTGTTGCATGTCCCTTTAAACGTTATCTAATTGCTAGATAGAAAAAAATGAAAATGTTGCAGTATTACACTGTCACCTATTTTCCAATCTTGAATGAAAGCTCTTGGAAGAACACATGGTTTCTTTGCAGTAAGGTTTCTTTTTATCCTTTGAGAAGTCATACCTATAAAATTATCAGTTCTTTGGGAATGTTGTAGAACTGATGACCTCATCAATATGGTGACGTATAATTAAATAATTTATATAAAGTCTTGCACTATATAACGTTCAGATATTTGGTTTTGTTCACATCAGCATTAGAACCAATATGAAATCTGCTGTTTTTATATCAGTTTTAAAATCATAAGGGGAGACTCTCATGTTGCAGTAAATGTATTATTCCAAGGACAAATACATAAACAATTTACAATATATATATATATATATATATATATATATATATATCCTTAGTGAACACTCATAAAGGGCAATTTATTTTTTGTTTTGAAACAATATACACATCACATCTCATACCAGTTAGTATTTTACATATAGTGTGATATGTTGAGACCTTGAAAAAAAAAAAAAAGTTCATAAACACTTAATATCAAAATTATGTTTAGAAATCCATACTTGATAGTCAGTGATTTATGAAAGCCAAAATAGTCAAAGAATCCTGCTCAGTGTTCGAATTTTAGCAATTGGTATCTATTCATTATGCCAAACTGTTAAGTTGGCCTGTTTCATAACCACAAAGGATTATATTCACTAAACAGTGTTTCAATGTTTATTTGTTTTTTTCCAACTTTGTTATTTTGGACTAAATCTTGTATGCTACTTGATAACTCACTTGTTTATTATAATCTATCATGAATCCATCCATTTATTCATCAATCCATCCACTTATTAGTCTATCCATTCATCCTTTCATCCTTCTATCTTCTAGAGCAGGGTAGCCCATTGTAGATTTGCTTTTCTGGCCTCCTACTATATGACTTGACTTAGGATGAAAGATGGTTGCTTACTCTTGACCTTGGACTCTGCTTTTGTTCCTTACACATAATCTTGTTTATACTGTGGAGTAAGATTTATGACAGCTTAGGCACCTTGTTCATCTCAAGGATAATTTAAGATAAAGCTAAATGGGCTTTTGTAAATGGCTCTAAACCTCTAATGGGGTGAAGCTTTTAGTTTTGAGGTGAAAGGGTTGAGGGATCGTCACCTGCAGTGCAGACCTGGAGCCTGCCTTTGGACAAGTGCAGCTATCTCCACATATTTGACATCTTGGATGAAATACCATCACCATTGCAGAATATATATCCTGAGAGCAGAGTTCTTAGAAGCTCTACAAAGTGTGAGTGTTCCTTTGCATTCCTACATAATTATACCTAATTTATTTTAAATATATTGCATGATTGTGTTAATTTCTCTTTTCTTTAAAATATCTGACATTGAACAACAAAAAGACCCTGTTGACTTTATTCTACATTCCACTTAAGGGCTTAACTCTTTCAGGTGTGGTTATCTATTGTTTCCTTTATCTACAATGTAGATTCCCCGTGCTATGAAACAGCCCCATAAATTACCATGTAAGCAACTTCTATGTTTATCTTTGACAGTCTCTGTTCTGCAGTGCCCGCCTGCCAACGTCAAGGCAGACCCCCCTAAGCCGGTTCTAACACTGACCCTTCAGCCTGCTTCCTTGAGCTTCTGGCAAAGATAATGAGACAGAGAGGGGTATTTTTTATATACACCCCTATATACTTATTAACCCTTAATAGGGAACACATGGGATGGGTGGCAGCATTGTAACCAGGCTGTGTGTATATAAAAAATACCCCTCTCTGTCTCATTAGAGATATCTTTGCCAGAAGCTCAAGGAAGCAGGCTGAAGTGTCAGTGTTAGGACCCGCTTAGGGGGGTCTGCCTTGACGTTGGCAGGTGGGAATTCCCTCCAATGGCCATTGGAGCAACTAAATGACCTCCATTTGTCTAAATATACATAGGGATTAAGGAGAGAGCGCAGGTAACTCTTTCTTTTCTTCTGTTCTGCAGTGTTTAGTTATATCTCGCTTTACATTAGACAGAAGCATACATTTCAATGTGTTTAATTTATTAAATAAATGTATTGACTTGACTTTATTTGTCTAGTAATAAACGTCTATCAATGCTGCCTACTATATCTAAAGAAAAAGAATCAGCGGTATAACATGGCTCTCTAGTCAATACACTCAACATTCCTCTGGGGAGTAACTTTTCACACTGTCAGCACTTTTTGTATCAGATGAAGTATAAACAATGACTGATGATAAATTGTCCCCTTTCTTTGACGATGAATTACAATGACATCAAATAGCATGTATACTAAACTGAACTTAACCTATCTTTAACCCCTTGAGGACAGATGACGGATATATTCCGCCATGATTCCCTGTGCACATCCTTACCAAATCTAAAATAAATATATGTGAATATGTAGATTTGCAAATGTACAAAATGTAACATACTAATCACCACAATTCATTCACTGAAAGGGTTAGTAGGAATCTATGTTCATGTGTCATTCTGACACACACACACTCAATTTAAAAAAAAAGACTTGTTTTTGTTAATAAATATAAAATGTAAAAACATAGTTGCATCAAATGCTTTAATAACAATATATTTGTGCTTTAGAGAAAGAGATCAAAGAGATTTTCCATTTCCTGTAATTTCTGCAATTTTAGAACAGAAAAGTTAATATATTGAAATGTCACTTTATATTTGTATGATACATTTCCTATTTAATTTGAATATATTGATATATGGGCTAGACACTGAACAGTGATTCAAATATAGACACAAATAGCCAAGTGTGGAAAAATTCAGCAGCATAAAATCTTTTACAAATGCTCTCAGGTTAATCAAAGAAATTATAAGATGGTTGTCAATTTACCACAACTCAATGGGTTACAACCATTACACCCCTTCACAATTGGCTGATTTTATTTTTTTATTTTTAAAAGCATAACATTACATTTAAAACATTTAGAGGGTGTATAGCAAGCACATAAATGTGAGATAAAACAACACATTTTTGAATATTGTATTCCTAAAAAAAGAACGTTATACATTTCCAAGTTTTATTTATTTGTACAGCCTTTGCAAAAATATTGAGAGTATTAAATATTTAAGAGATTATATAATATTAATGTTGTGCTATTGTTTTTAAACAAGATTTGAAATAGTAACATAGAAGTAGAAATTCAGTTGCGTTTACACATAGGAGGTAAATCAGAAAAGGTTAATATTATTGGCATTGTACGCCAACTGTACAAATTGAAAAGGGGATTTAATAGCAAATGACACAAACTATTACAAGAGGTTAATGAGGACTCTGCTCAAATGCGCGATAAATAAAAAAACATACTGTATTTTAAAATGTATTTAGCATAAGTAAATTCACCATGTAATTTCAACTATACATTGTGCTAGCAACATCATTAACAATTTTAATTCCTGAAACTGAGTCAGGTCAGTCTTTTCAAGTCGACTATCCTCAAAATCTCGATCCAAACCAAACACTGGGAAAGAACCTGGAATAATTCTGAATTTATATTTTTAAGAGAGGTAAACTAATTTGAGCAGAGTTTTCATCAGGCTATTGTTCTTGTTAAAATCTACCAAATTTGTTGGCTCTAAAAATACTGCTACTACTGATAATAAAATAGCTATTTCTTAAACTTTGCATGATATATATAACCGAGTGCATATAAGACAATGTATAGGTGGGAGGATTATAGACCATGTGAAGGGAGAAAGTCTATGTTTTATATTTAGAAATGTTTTTATTTACAACTTTGTTTTCCTATCAATAACCTCATTGATTGGTAAAAAAAAAAAATATTTAAAAAAAAGTCTGTCCAGGTAACATTTTATTTTGTTTTGATTAAATAATGCTCATTCTCGGCATACTAAAATAAAAAAATACATTTGAACATTCACTTCCCAAAATACACAGATTCTGGAGGTAGTTTTTCTGAAAACTGCTTGGTAGTGAAGGGGATAATGGGATACCATCATCACATATACTCAGGGTTAAGTGAGAATTCTAAGTGAATTTAAAATTTTAAGTCAGGGTAGCCAAAGTGAAAGATTAGCTGACTTAGAGAAAATTTCCAGTTTGGTTATTTTGACATTAAATTTGAAATTTACTTTGAATTCTCACTTTAGTGAATAACCCTGTATGTTAAGGTTTTACAATTCAACTGTTCAGTACTTTGGGGCTTTATAATTTTTTTTATAAGCAACCTATCAATGATTGGTTGCTAACTGACGAATGGCTTTTAAAATCTTAGTCAGTCAGTATTGGAAAATGAGAAGGCATGGTTAAAAGCATGTTTTTGTTCAGGCCAGCTCATGTCAGTTTTCTTCCTCATTTGCTAACAGAGCAATCATCTTTTTTAAAATGTGAATGTTAGCTAAACGCACTCACTGTATAATTAATAAACTCCTACATAAAAATAGTTATTTGTGGAAGGTTAAAGGCACAATCCACTGCCCAAATTAAAAAGAAATAAACACAAATTTACTTTTCCGTAGATATACCCCCAATAAAAACATGCAGGGCAGGTGCTCTGAGCAATTGCCTGCTTCTTGAGGTTAGCTCCTCTAAGCTAAACAACCAGGAAGTGACAGGACTGGTTGTGTGAGTGACAGCTGATGGGTTGGGGGTGTAACAAAATTAATTTATAAAAGTGCCAATTTCTATTCAAATCTGCACTTTTTGTAAAATGAAATCAAGAAGACACACAAATAAAGCACTAAAGTGAACTGAAGTGTTTTAGAAGTCAGGAGTGTCCCTTTAAGTAAGGGGTGGGAAACCTTCGGCCTCCAGATGTTTTGGACTACATTTCCCATAATGCTCTTACAGCCATAATGCTTGCAAAGCATCAAGGCAGATGTAGTCCAAAAACATCTGGAGGGTGAAGGTTCCCCACCCCTGCTTTAACCCCTTAAGGACTGAGCCGGTTGTACAAGTTGTGATCAAAACAAAACCTGGCATATGCGCTTTATGTCTGTCCAACCGTAATTCACCTCTTTCATATTAAATGCACCCAAACTAATTATATATCATTTTGTTCAGGAGAAACAGGACTTTCATGTCATATCAAATATTAATATATTAAACATAATTTAATATGAATAAAATGTAAAAAAATTATGAAAAATTAAGATTCTTTTTTCATTTCTTTAGTATTGCTTGGCATTTTAACTGTGAATGTTATAATACTGTTAACTGTTACTGTAATAAAATGCACATATTTGTATTCAGTGAAGTTTCATGATTAAAATAGTACCCCAAGTACAGGTTACATTACAACTAATCACAACAATTATATCAGTGAAACTACCGTTTGTGTGTGAAAAATGCAAAAACTGCACTTTCACAGACAATATCATTGTTGTGATATGTTTTATGGTTTTGAAACACTAATATTTGTGTTCAGCGAAGTCTCCCGAGTAAAACAGTACCCCCCTATGTACAGGTTTTATGGTGTCTTGGAAAGTTACAGGGTAAAATATAGGGATTGTGAAACATATTCTCTGCACTTTCTGACTGTCCCTCAAATTGTAATTAATGAAATGGCTTAAGCATGTAAAAATATTATATTACTATAAATGTAGAATTTAAATATATATGTATATATATATATATATATATTTATTTATATATAAATATGTCTATATATATATATATATATATATATTTTTTTTTTTTTTAAATATTTTTTAAAATATTTTTAACGCTATTCTAAATGTATTTTGAATTAAATATATATGTATATTAATATCAAAATGCAGTTAGAGTGAGTATACAGTTATATATTTTTTTAAAAATTTAATTTATTTTTTTCAATTCTCTTATTGATCATTTTTATTTTATATATATATATATATATATATATATATAAAATAAAAATAATCAATAAGAAAAGTCCATGGGACTTACCGGGTCCCCGGCGGTCACAATCATTGGGGGCTACGTGGGAGCTCAGGCTTATTGATTATTTTTATTTTATCTATCTATCTATCTATCTATATGATAAAATTATATAATAAATATATAATTATATAATAAAAGAAAATTGGAAAAATGAAAGTAAATTAAATTTAAAAATATATATATATATATTTAACATAATTGTAAGTGTATTTTAATATAAATATTAATATTAAAATACAGTTAGAATAATATTTTATGTGTGTATGTGCATATAAAAGTAGTTAGATCATATACATATACATATATATATATATGATCTAAGCACTTTAATATACTGTATTAAACATTTTTTTTTACTTTTCATTACTTTTAAAACATTTTTACAGGCAGCAGGGAGACAGCCTGAGAGCTCAAGCAGTCACCCTGCTGGCACTACATGAGCCGACTATTCCGGCCATGTGATCGCAAGGACCCCACGATCACATGGGTCGGATTGTGCAGAAGGGGGTTGCCTAAGCAAACACGCAGCCCCCCAGAATGCGACTGCCGTCATGGGATCGGCGGGGACCTGGTAAGTCCCCTGGACCGCCCAAAAAAAAGAAGACATAGAATGCCTGCCGTCCTTAAGGGGTTAAGGAAACGTCAAAAATTATTTTTATGTTTTAATTCCATTTTACACTTTTACTTTACAAATTATTGTAAAACAGATGTACAATTTCACAGAACATTTTCCCTTCAGCCATTATCTCCCATTACAAGCAACAATTTGTTAATTTTTATTTTTAATAAAATTAATGGCACCTATTTGCTATAAATTAAAATGCAGTGATACATTTACATGGCCTTTTAAATATTCTTATAACACAATGTATTCAATGTTTATACATAAAACAGCCCATACCACTGCAAAAGTGTCGTGTAATAAAATTATTCATTTTTATGCACAGCTGGAAGGAAAAAAAAATAATAGTTTAAAAGTGTGATGTATTTCGCCATAACACAAAGTAAAACATATGTTATTTTCCTAACAAATGGCCTTTTTACGCAAATGCTCTGTAAGAAGGCATCCAGGAAATTGTACAAAATACATAAATTACAGCATATCTTATATGTTAAAACCAGCTGCCACATTTAGAAAATTAAATTTATTTGGATTAGTGCACATTTTGCTAGGGTTGCTCAAACAGATTATTTTAATCAAATGAAATGATTCTGTATGATTCATATTTCCATTGCATTTTTTTCATGCAACTTCCTTATACTATCGAAGAAAATGAGGAGCAAAGTTTAAAAATACTGAAGGTAACACAAATGAACCTATATTGCATCTTAACATCAGTTTCTCTAGTAACCAATTTACTACATATTGGCATGTGCCATTAAAAGATTATGTTCTTTAATTGTATCTATGCTTACTAAGCAGTAAATTGTAGGTATTTGTTTACTATCGTCCATTTTTTCTTATTACATAATTATACATGTTATATAACTCATTACCAAACTAACTGTTTAGTGAATGAACCCCTTAGCAAAAGAGTTCTATCCATGTGGAATTATGATATTGCAGTGGGCTGCTTCACCACAAGGCAAATGGAGCAGCTGCCAAGGGCCTGAACATCCCAGAGGAGTCCACAGCTGCCTGTGTCAAGCACAGGGGAATCTAATATGGAAATAAACATGCTTTTAAAAACCATGTTGCAGATCATACTATGTTGTCAAACCAAGTTTAAAAAAATATATGCATATATAACTGAGGAATTCAGAGATCAAAGTATTAGGTTCATCCATAAAGCGTGTCAATTTCTCAGGTTATGCACTAAGAACCAAAAGATTTGCTGACATCTGTCATACACCATTGGATGCACAAAACTTCGTTAGTATTTTTCTTTACAGAATAGTGATTAAAGTTTGACATTGCTTACATAATAAAAATACAACATATAAATGAAGTGGTTTTGGTGTATAGATTGTGCCTGTTTTGTCTGGCAATGTTTACATGTTGTCTAATAAACATGCACACTAAAACATCAATAAATAAAAAGCACTTTTCTATTAATATGTTTAAAAACACAAGTACATACAACATATAAAATTATCATACAACTCTGATCAAAAGTAGCACCCGCAATGTATGCTGCAACAATAGAGCAGAGATCCCTGGTGTTTTGTTAATCTTATATATTACCTATCTCAAGGTCCCAAACATAATGCCACCAAAGACAGAAACCTCCTCTCAAAAAGAAGCACATGATTCAGTGTCTCTCTATAATAAGTACTGGATTTGCAGAGTGTGGGGATGGCCACATATGTGCTACTGGGTCACTATGTTTTTTTATGATAAGCATGATAAGCATCTGACTGGCCCAAACGAACATGCATTAAAAATAAATATTCAATTCAGTGTTGTGTTTTATCAGCTCGGTTTAGTTTTAATTTAAATTAAAATAAAACAACACGGGGGCGGAGCCAACGCTGAAACGGAGCAGACGCCATTTACTAGAGCTCCACACGGCCAGCGCAAATTGTAAGAAATATCTGCACACCCGCAGCCCATCAACTAAAACCAACGACTGATACGACCCCCTGACACCAGGCTGAACACACCGATGCCTTTTTTTCAAAAAACGGGCACGAAAAGCCGCACTAAGGGAACGGGGGCCTACCGCACACGCGACCAGTACCTCACCAGGGAGCTGACAGCGTGGCTTGACCGGAGCCCGCAATACACAGAGGCAGACTCCCACACGTCAGAAGCAATGGGACGGAGGTCTCACAAACCGGCCACAAGTGCTCCCACTCCACACAGGGACGTAAGCAGCTTGCTGCACACCCCTCCACTTGCACAGATACGGGCCCACACGGAGGCCTCACCAGAAAGGTCTGAAGATGGGGACTCAGTACTCAGCACTGCTACATCCATCACGGGCAATGCAAAACTGCAGACTACTGATGATCTGACACCAGCGACGAAACAAGACATCCAGGCCATGCTGGTGGGACTCCAAGGTAACTTACAGAAGATGTGGCAAACTGATTTAAAAGGGCTAGAGGCAAAAGTACAGGCGGTATCGGCCCGCACTCAGGCCACTGAACGAGAAACTACAGACCTTCGCCGAGACCTAATCTCACTAACAGACACAGTAGCCCAGCTGCAAACAACACAGGCCACCATCTCCAGGCAAGTAAACATGCTAGACGACCGGGGTCGGAGGAAAAATGTCAAGATCAGGGGGATATCGGAGTCAGTGCCATTGGACGAACTGCCCCATTTTATCAGGCGCCTGGTGGCTTCCCTCATCCCTAACAGGCAGGCAAAACACTTTATATTTGATGGTGTATACCGCATAGCCAAGCCGCAACGGGCACCCAAATCAGCCCCGCGTGACGTAATCTTGCGCTGCCAAACCTTAACGGATAAAATAGCCCTAATAACTGCCATGAGAGGGAAAGCTCCATACCACTTCGAATCACAACAAATCACCTTCTTCCAGGACCTATGCAGGGACACACTAACATGGCGCAAGAGCTTGCAGCAAGTGACCGCTGCCCTACAGACAGCAGGCCTCGTCTACAGGTGGGCAACCCCCAGAACGCTATGGGTAACGAAAGACGACCAACACTACAAAATCACCAACGCAGAAGATGGACCGGCCTTGCTGACTACGCTGGGGCTTCCTGCCAACGACTTAGGAGCAGACACTCCGCATCCTGGACCTGAGACGTGAACCCAGGACTATACAATAGACATTTCGTTTAAGTTCCCTACCAGGACTTTGCCTTTTTTCTTTTTCTTTGTTTTTATTATTATTGTCCTGTTTTGCTAAGTAAGATACATGTTTCCCTCACTATACCAAGTTCACTTGCCCCCTCCACGATAAGGGACTGCATGTCCTTGTAACCTTAAGACAACAAAGCAACACACCGCTCTGGCTCCCCCTCCCCCCTAATGCCCCGGGGTCCAGGGACATAGCCATCGTTGGAGCACACATTCGCAAACGATCTCACATCTCTGACACACATTCTCCCTCCACAGCCCCAAGAGCTCAGTCCCACGACGACACCGATACCCACGCTCTATAACCCGACTCCACTACACATAGACGACATTTTAATCCCTATCCCTTTTACTGCTACTCAACTCTCCATACACCCCTTAGTCGGAAAGGGAAAGGGAGCTTACCAGCATAATCCCTGTATCAGACCCAATCGCCTTTGGTGCAATGTACCACGATGACGCCTACCACACACCCTTGAGACACAGGCAACCAACTTGATATAACCAACCAGTCCCGTATAATTAAAATGTGCACTGATCACCCGTGCTCCAACTGCGAGATGCACAGACTACTACTATATTTTATACATGTGCTGTTGTGGCAACCCAATACAATGTCTGTTACCTTAAACTTGCACTGAAAAATAAAGATTTACAAAAAATAAAATAAAACAACACTTACAATCTGTGATAAAAAGGGCTAATTATTTAATTGTCAAATTAACCCTAAGCACCATAACCACTACAGCCATGGAACCCTCCCAGTTTAATTTGTCAAATCCACCTATCTTCTGCAGGATAAGCTAGATGTCTTTACTGAGCTAAACCTGATAATTTCAGCCAATGAGTGTGGCCCTGCATGGCCGACTCAGCTCAATGCATATGTAGACAGATATGTACTGTGTTGCCGTACATTATCTGAACACATTTAGATATCGAGTTAGGGAGCCTTACAGAAACCAAGAAACAACATTAAAGCTGCTACCACTATGTTTTTATTATAGTGCATACAAAGTCATTTTAGTTATATTGTTTTTTGTACTGTCATTTTAACCTGTGGCTAAATCGTGCCCAAATACATTGAACACATCATTTACCATCATTAATAATAATAATTCTCTGCAATTTAGGAACCCCAGGTGTCCACAGTGCTGCCAGCAGGGAGACTGCCTGAACTGACAGACAGTCCCCCTGCTGGTGAAAAAGTTACAAAAAGTTAAAAATAAATAAAAATAATTGCACTGCAAAAATACTAAGTAAAAATAAAAAAATTCCTATTTTTAAATTTGTAAATGTACACTTGGTACCAAAACTGATAACCAGAAACATACTCTCTTTCAAAAAAGCACAAGTAAAAAACAGAGTACAGCTATCCATTGAAAGATATTTCTCCCATGTGCCCTAACAGTTGACATTCTCTGAAGGTAATCAAGCAGACTGATTCAGGTATGATTATTTGCTGATGACCACACACTCCTGCCTCAAATGTCACTTTGCCTCTAAAAAATATTAGCTGATGAGTGTTGTTTAAGCTAATACAATCTAATTGTTATTGATTGTGGTTTTTAGCAAACTAGGTAACATTTCCTCTTCATTTATTTATTATGTATATAATAAAGTACAAAATCTCAAACAGAAATGTCTCTGGTGCAGATAACTGTACAAAATCTTAAATGTAAGATAATTATATATTATATCCTAAAAGTGTCAGGCACATAAATCTATCTATCTATCTATCTATCTATCTATCTATCTATCTAATTATTATATATTGTATTATATATTGTATTATTATATTACTTTAATAACCATAAATAAAACCAAATAGTTTGGTATAAAACAAATGTTGGGATCTGTGTTAAAGTCTGACAATATGTTGTTTTGTTTTAATTTTTAAATGCATACAAATATGGCTAAAGTACAGTTCTTTAAACAAATAATTTTAGATAGATGGGTTGAAAGACAGATAGATTAGATAGATAGATTAGATAGATAGATAGTACCCATCCTGAAAAAAGTTAGTGGAATCCACATCAGTCCATACTTGCAAGCGCACTGTCTTGGAGTTATACTTGATTCTGTCCTCACCTTTGAGCCTCACATCCAGTATGCTACCAAATCCATCTTAAAAACATAGCCCGCATGTCCCCCTTTCTTACACAAGATGCTACTAAGGAGCTTGTCCGTGCTCTAGTAATTTCTTGCATGGATTATTGTAACCCTCTCCTTATTGGTTTTCTCAAAAGCCATACTGCCCCGCTACAGTCTGTAATGAATGCTGCCACCAGATAGATTTTCCTCTCTAGTCGGTCCTCTCACACCTCACCCCTCTGTCAGTCATTACATTGGCTTAATGTATCCTAAAGCAGTCAATTCAAAGTACTAACCCAAACCCATAAAGCATTGAACAATTCTAGCCCCTCTTATATCTCTTCACAGATCTATAGGTATGCCACTTCTCGGTCTCTCCACTCTGCCCATGACCTTCTCCTGTCTGCTGTCCGCACCCGTACGGCCGACTCACACTTGCAGGACTTCTTGCGGGCGGCTCCCTTCCTATGGAATAGCATGCCTACTGCCATCAGACTCTCCCCTAGTCTTCAATCATTTAAGAAGTGCCTTAAAACCCATCTCTTTAGGAAAGCTTATGGCCTCTCAGTGTTACCTCTACCTTCCATATCTGTCCCTTGCTCTCTCCCAAAGGCAGGGCCGGACTGGGAATTAAAAGCAGCCCTGGAAAAAAATATTTACCAGCCCTGATAATGCGTCGCACCAGCATAGTGTGTAGATACAGAGTTAGAAAAGAGTACTTAAAATTAAAAATTATTACTCTAACGTGAAAAAAGCACTCATAGGCTTCAAAATAAACAAAAGTGCTGATTTATTTTAAGCAGATGTGCATGTAATCAATGTTTCAGTCCAACTACCTTGACATATTAAGGAAAGCTTGGTAATGGGACTGAAATGGTGAATGTATATAGGGCACAACTGTAAAAAATTGATGTTATCTTGTTTATTTTGAAGTCCTGTGGGTGCGCTCTTCACTTTAAATATGTTATTGTGCTGGAGTATGCACCTAGCAACAAGACTCAGCCAATATCTGCTCATTACATATGGTACATATTAATGACATGTCTCTGTGTATTATGCATATATAAATGTACATTAATATATGTGTAAATATAAAAGGCATACTTATATATATATATATATATATATATATATGTATGTGTATATATGTATATATATGTATGTATATATATATATATATATATGTATATAACTAATACACACATTAATATACATGTCATATACCAGTGGAGGGTCCAGAGCCTGATTCCGGGAGAGGCACTTGTAGATAATTTAAAGAAAAAATCCATGCACAATAACCACTACTGCTCTGTGTAGTAGTTATGGTGCAAGGAGTGCCGGTACACCCTCACAGAGTAAGTAGTCAAACCGAAAGAGAGAGGGCGTATACCGCGCTTATTGATTTAAATGTAAAATATACAAAAAATACATACATATGTTCTTGGATATTCCAATTAATCGTGACCTCAAAGAGAAATAAAAATAAAAAAGATAATAGCGCAATACAGCAAATTTTGTCTTGAAAATAGGTGGTTAATAACTATGTACAGTCCACTCACATGAAAATGAGCTATAACAGAGCTCTACTGTGCAGCGCTTGGACGGTACAATCCCCGTCTTTGGATTAGTAGTAGTTGCCGTAGATGTTTTCAAGGTGCCATGTGTGTAGTTGGTATAAAAGAAAAGATAGCAGCAATATGGTGAAGTAAGTCCAAATGGAAAAATAGATAATAAATAGTAATGTACTTACACTTTCCAGAGCATGTAACCTGCTCTAGTGTAAACAGCTTAGGTGGTATGATCCCCACCAAGGATATACAGGATACCAGGAAATGAAGATTATAAGTCTAAAAAGTAACTTAAAAGTATACTTTAATATAAACAAGCTAAACAATGAAATATAAAATATAGATATAAAATATAGTCCCACTTAACGCGTTTCGCCTAATCGACTTCTTCAGAAGTGTGGTGTGATGTTCTGCTATTAGTCTAATTGACTGCTGCCTGGTCACTATAGTGAGCGTCTATTACCTTTCCTTTTTTAAGTAGTCAAACCATTTAAGAACAGTTTGACAACTTACCTGGGGTCTGCTGGGATATAGGGCTGTAGTAGGGTATAGGAGCAGTGGTGCAATGTGTGAGGGGTGCAGTGTGTGTCAAAGGTTCAGTGTAAATATGGGGGGGGAGTGTGTGAATGCGTAGGGTGTGTGGGGAAATGTTTGTATGGGGGGGCTGTGAATGTGTGTGTGGGGGGCTGTGTATGTCGGTGGGGGGCAATGTGTGCATGGGGGCAGTGTGTGAATGTGTATGGTGTGTGGGGGCAGTGTGTCTATGGGGCTAGAGTTCACTCTCAACACTGTGACCACCAGGAATTCATGGTGGTCGCAGTGGTGAGAGTGAACTCTAGCCCATAGCTCCAGGGCTAGAGTTCACTCTCGTGAGAGCCGGAGCATTGCCGTGGTAACCGCGGCAACGCTCTGTGCTCGTGCGAGAAGGACGCAGAGGAGCCGGCTGCCTGCATGGTGCCTGTGGAACGGGGAGGGAGATCGTCTGGCAGGGGAGAGCCTCGTGGGGGGGTCTCCCCTCTCCTTCCCAGTCTCTCTCTTCCCCCTCTGGCCTTCTCCCCCTCCCCTTGTGATTCTCTCTCCTTTCTCCTTCTGTCTCTCTCTTCCCCTCTGTCTCTTTCTCCTCCCTTTCCCTGTGGCACTCTCCCCCCCCTCTGTCTCTCTATTCTCCCCCTCTGTCTCTTTCTCCCTCCTTTCCCTGTGGCACTCTCTCTCCCCCTCTGTCTCTCTATTCTCCCCCCTCTGTCTCTTTCTCCCTCCTTTCCCTGTGGCACTCTCCCTCCCCCTCTGTCTCTCTATTCTCCCCCCTCTGTCTCTGTCTCCCTCCTTTCCCTGTGGCACTCTCCCTCCCCCTCTGTCTCTATTCTCCCCCCTCTGTCTCTTTCTCCCCCCTTTCCCTGTGGCACTCTCCCTCCCCCTCTGTCTCTCTATTCTCCCCCCTCTGTTTCTTTCTTCCTCCTTTCCCTGTGGCACTCTCCCTCCCCCTCTGTCTCTCTATTCTCCCCCCTCTGTCTCTTTCTCCCTTCTTCCCCTGTGGCACTCTCCCTCCTCCTCTGTCTCTCTATTCTCCCCCTCTGTCTCTCTATTCTCCCCCCTCTGTCTCTTTCTCTCCCCTTTCCCTGTGGCACTCTCCCTCCCCCTCTGTCTCTCTATTCTCCCCCTCTGTCTATTTCTCCCCCCTTTCCCTGTGGCACTCTCTCTCCCCCTCTGTCTCGCTATTCTCCCACTGTCTTTCTCCCCTCCATCCCCCCCACCCACCTGAGAGGAGTCAAGGGGGCCGGCCGTGTTCCATGCTGCAGCCTCGCCGGTCTGGTGTCACTCCTAATGCTGGGGGCTGAAGGAGGAGGGAGCATGTCTCTCTACCATGCTCCCTCGCGGTTCTGGTTCCTGTGCTGGGAATTGTGGGAACCGCGAGGGAGCATGGTAGAGCATGCTCCCTCCTCCTCCTTCAGCCCCCAGCATTAGTGACAGGAGTGCCGCTGGACTGGTGAGGCAGCCAACCGGTCCGGCGGCTCCAGTGCGGAATGCGGCCGCCGGCCCCCTCAGAGTGTGTGCCACCGGACCGGCCACCCGGTGGCACATACAGAACCAGCGCAGCCCCCATGTGCCGCGGCCCACCGGGAAATTTCCCGGTATCCCGGTGGGCCAGTCCGGCCCTGCCCAAAGGGCAGCACTCTACTCTCTCTTCCAGCTCTGCTTCACTCCCACCTTATTTGATTGCTATTTCCTGTCCTATTGTGCTTTATACCCCGTCTCCTATAGATTGGAAGCTCGTTTGAGCAGGGTCCTCTTCAATCTAATGTTCCTGTAAGTTTTCTTGTAATTGTCCTATATAGTTAACTCCCCACTCTTATAATATTGTAAAGCGCTACGGAATCTGTTGGCGCTATATAAATGGCAATAATAATAATAATAGATAGATGAGAAAAAGTAAAAGGGAAAAAAGAGGAGCAGTAAACAATATATATTTATATATTTAAGGCCAAAGGCCGAAGGCCTGTATTTGTGGGAGGAGTTAGCGTTCCTATATAAACGCTACTCCCCCTACCTTGCCGTATACGTACGCTGTTCACCCCACCCACCTCACCCTCTTAGACAATTCATTCGGTTGGGCCCCCTTTTACAGGCCTACCCCTACGTCGGTTCCGGCACACCACACCGACTTAATTCCAATCACAAGGTATTTCACAATACGATATTAACCGACCACAAATATACAATATATAAGTATATGTTTTTACTGCTCCTTATTTTTGTCATCTATTGGACACTTGATCTGTGAATAAAATCAACATTTATTTAACATTTAAACATTTGTCCTAGCCATCATTTATTTTCTGTTTCCCATCAATCATTTTTTTTTTTTTTTTTTTTTTTCACCATTGGCAAAATTTAGAAACACAAAGTAAAACAAACATTTTCAGCATTGAGCAGCTGATTTGGTGATTTGGGTACATTTCGACTAAGAGCTGTGGAATTTGACTGATCACCCGATTGCCCCAAATTCATATGAATTGCAGATTGAGCTGAAACGATTTCCTAAGTCTAATAAATAATAACATAGAATGTAAATAGAATAGGATGGCGCAGAAATATGGAGAAAATAAATTAAACGAATGAATGCAGCAACCTACAAGGGGATCTGATACAATTCACCAAGTAAGAAATAAACCATAAAAAGTAGGTGCGCAAAATAGATATATCCCTTTAAACAATAAAATGTGCAGAGCATGCAAACTTGTCATGCAGTTAACTATAAAAACGCAAATACAAACACATATTGGGATAACACCATATATCAAGTGACTTATGCAGGAAAATGCACACTGATAAAAAATAAATGATTAATACTTGCACAGGTCTGCTCAGATGGTCCGATCTGAAAATATAAAGAGACACAGACCTAGTGCAATATTGTTGAAAAAGATAAATATAGCTAAAGAGGAATGTTCCAAACTCACAATTGTGGAGTGGTTGTAGTACCACTCTAGACTATCTGGCTCTGGGAGGATCAGTCCCCTGTAATCGTAGGATCCGATGGGTAGACAACTGGAAGCAATCACTCGGTATCCGGTCCGTTTAGAAGTAAAATTCCATTTTATTTCAACATAAAAAATGTGTTTAAAAATAACATAAAAGTATATTCCTGTCGCTAGTTTGAGAGTTCAATAAGTCCAGAGTTACGTTTTCTGAATAAAACGAAAGTAGTAGTTCTCTTACTCTGTCTCCGACTCTCCCAGCCAGCGAAGTTGCGACAGGAATATACTTTTATGTTATTTTTAAACACATTTTTTATGTTGAAATAAAATGGAATTTTACTTCTAAACGGACCGGATACCGAGTGATTGCTTCCAGTTGTCTACCCATCGGATCCTACGATTACAGGGGACTGATCCTCCCAGAGCCAGATAGTCTAGAGTGGTACTACAACCACTCCACAATTGTGAGTTTGGAACATTCCTCTTTAGCTATATTTATCTTTTTCAACAATATTGCACTAGGTCTGTGTCTCTTTATATTTTCAGATCGGACCATCTGAGCAGACCTGTGCAAGTATTAATCATTTATTTTTTATCAGTGTGCATTTTCCTGC
Source organism: Pelobates fuscus (assembly GCF_036172605.1). Classification (NCBI taxonomy): domain Eukaryota; kingdom Metazoa; phylum Chordata; class Amphibia; order Anura; family Pelobatidae; genus Pelobates; species Pelobates fuscus. The sequence goes on along the minus strand of NC_086318.1, from coordinate 174,962,297 downwards.
ATAAGTCACTTGATATATGGTGTTATCCCAATATGTGTTTGTATTTGCGTTTTTATAGTTAACTGCATGACAAGTTTGCATGCTCTGCACATTTTATTGTTTAAAGGGATATATCTATTTTGCGCACCTACTTTTTATGGTTTATTTAATAAATAATAACAACATTTTGTTTTTACAAAAATGTCATCCATGATTATAAATAAATGGATTTAAAAAATATTCAGCCATTCTCCCCTTGAAAAAATAATAATCCCTAAAATTAATGAGGGTCTCTGCCAATGGCCCCCTTTCAGTACGCACCAAGAATGTATGTATTTTGGGATGGATAATTACTAATTCAATGTAATAATGTACTTGTAAATATGGAAATAAACATATCCTCTCTCTCTCAATTTCATATGAGGTTCAATAAATAAAGAATTAAACCAAATATTTTGGTAGTAAATAAGCTCTAGCAGTTATCCTTGAAATTAAAAAATATCCCACATAAAGACAATAAAAAATACATTATAGTGGATGGTGGGAATGACAAAAGCATGTATTTAACCCCTTAAGGACACGACATGTGTGACATGTCATGATTCCCTTTTATTCCAGGAGTTTGGTCCTGAAGGGGTTAAATAATTGCCTTGTCCTTTTGCACATGCAACTAATATCACAATAGCCTCACTAAGTATAAAATATGTTTCGAAAATAAGGATTGCCTTTTGTGAAAGTGTTTGTAATAACTAATAAAGCATGTTAGCAATGCTGCAGAATCACTGACAAGTGAGTTAGTTATTTTTAATTAAAACAGAACAGTATAAATAAAAAAACATTATTTTATTCAGATAGCCAGTGTAGCTTTGCTACCTAAGCAGACCAGTCATTTCCTACAACAGAACCAAATTGGTAGACACATTCCTTTTGTTACTCCATATGTGGTTAGCTTTTAAAGCAGATCCAAACTTTAACTGAAAATGGTAAACACTCTGCCAAGCCTTTCTGAAGCTTTTGTAGAATGCAAAGAGAATATAGTCTGCACTGTAACTTTAATATAAGAGATAAGAGAAAAATACACTCGGGTCACTGGATGAGCGTTTTGTACAATATTCAATGTGTCAAGAAGCTCTCGACTGCAAATGGTGCATAAAGTTTGCCAACATCAGCACATTTGCAGATCCGGTATGAAGCTTAGAAACATGGCTGAGTGCTGATATTGTATTTAGATAGCTCAACCTGAACTAGTAAAGAAACAGAAAGGAAGTATGAATCAATGATTTTACTAAGCAATTTGTGCTCCTATTACAAGTCATAATCACTGGAGCTCAAAGGTTTGAGATTTGCAGGTTCGCACTGAAAAATAGCAATATTTTTTAAAGGAACAGTGTAAATAAAAAATAACAAACATGCCATTTAAAATATTTGTAATGGTAATGTACTTTTTTTCTGTTTATTTTAATAAGATGTCTCTAAGTCATACATAAAATCAAGAAAAAAAACATTATTATTCTGTATTATCATTGTTATTACTTATGCATGCAAAGTCATACATATAAATGTAAACTGACAATATTTTTCATGTTGTATTTTCTGGTAAAGACTATAGTTTTATAAGTATCTATAAATATTAGTCAGTGATAAAGCAATAATATAGTACTGCAGTATATTTCTGTACACAATTTGATAACGTTTTCAGGACATTTTCCTTTTCTCATGTGTAAAGCAAAGGTATGACAAAATAGAATATATATATATATATACAAAGATTTGTGATACTCTTGTATAGTATTAAAGGAACACTATAGCTGTAGAAATGCAAACCTGTATTCCTAACACTATAGTGCCCCTGTCTCTAGTTAGATTTATGGCCCTCCCTCCATTTGCCATAGATATATTTTTTTAAAAGCTTTTTACTTACATTTCCCCCCCTCTCTCAACTCTCTTCTTAATTTACTTTATTGTGGGTCCCTGGTTAACTGAGAGGTTTGATTAGGATTGGGTAGATATCTATGATGACAAAATGTGTAATATGGGAATTTTAGCAAATGGCTCAATAAAGATGGTTTGCTGAAGCTTAAATTACACCCAGTTTGCGACAGTGATTTATCTCTATGTATCCTATGGGAAGTACATTGGGATATCAATCGCACTGAGTGAGTGAAACTATACTCTGTAATCAAGGGGATTAGCAGTTGGAGCACACTGGCATATTTCCCATTTTCTAGGTAAGATGGAAACCTTTAGGGAGGTTTTCTGCTTAGACAATTGTTTGGGTTAATAAGTAGCTGGAAGAAGGTCAGGGAAGAGTAGGGATTAACATATGTAGAAGATAGGTGAAATGGCAGCCTCTAGGTGGGTCTCTGAGTAAGGGGATGTGGAAGGGGATGTGGAAGTTTATCTAAGCAATTATTTAGCAGCAAGCTTTTACATGGTTGAAGGCAACAGGTGATAGTAGCAGCAAGTGGCAGGAAACAAGATTTCCTTGGCTATTTAATTGAATATATATTTACAAAAAAAATTTAATGTATCCATTTCCAAGAATGAGATGCTAAACTGTTGCAAAAAAAGGTATAGAATATAAAATTATATTTATATTTCAACTTTAAAGGGAAACTATAGTCACCAGAACAACTACAGTTTATTGTATTTGTTCTGATGAGCAGAATGATTCCCTTCAAGCTTTTTTTTGCTGTAAACACTGTATTTTCAGAGACAATGCAATGTTTACATTACAGCCTAGGGATACCTCCACTGGCCACTCCTCTGATGGCTATTACAGATGCTTTCTGGGGCACTGAACGTTCCTCATAGAGATGCATTGGTTCAATGCATCTCTCTGAAGAGATTCTGATTGGGCAGGGCTGTGTTTGGCTTGTGCTGGCTCTGCCCCAGATCTGCCTTTTTGACAGTCTCAGCCAATCCAATCCTTTCCTATGGAAAATCACTGCTGATTATGTCAGCCAAGTAGACAGATCAGGGGCAGAGCTAGCAGCAGCAGACAGGAGCAGGTATGATTTTACTATATTTAGGAAGGGCAAGGGGAGGTCAGGGGGTCTAGATTGTGTTTTTAACACTATAGAGTCAGGAATACATGTTTGTGTTCCTGACTCTATAGTGTTCCTATAAATCTTGCAATAGAAGCAGGATATCAGACTAGTTATAATTAATAAACTCTGTTTACACTCTTCCACCTTTACACATAATAAGAATATCAAATTCCCTTATTACTATGGGTGAGTTATAAGGTATATGTCTGTGTGTTTGGGGCTAAATAACAAACTTTTAATGATCCCAGAGAATGGCCCCTACTCATTCCACCAATCCATGTGTGATTAGGTCAAGGAAATAAGAAATTGCTTAGCAGGGGAATATAATTTAATAATATTAAACCAAGTAATGCCTTATCCCTATCCTATGTCTCAAAGGATTAGGGCAATAGTTAAACAGTCCCTCCAATGGCAAGAGGCCCCTGATGTCCTAGCCACAACAGTGAAATTAAAGTACCCTCCCTAGCTCCTCCCATAAGTACTAAAATGTGGGAAATCTAATAAAAAAAACTTGACAGAAAAGTTACTTGTCAATGTCTTCATTTAAGATATTCTAAATCACATCTTTGTCTCAAAAATCATGACTAAACAAATGTATTGCTCCAAAATTATTCAGACTGCTTGGAGAATGCAAGTGTAATGTACTCTTCATTTGGTATGTACCTTTATATGCCCTTGCCAAGTTGAAGAGGTACGCAATGACAGTATTTCTGTGGACAAGTATAATCCAGTGGTGATGCTATTATTCATATGAAACCACTCCACAGAAAACCAATGCCTTTAGTCATATATTTTTATTTACTACATATATTTTTATTTACTACACGGTTACTTGTAGTTATTTTTTAGAAAACATATTTTGGTTTCCTGTCGAGTGGTTTTATTCCATTTGGAAGTATTTCTCTTTCTAATTTAGAAGCTGGATATACAAGCTAGTAAATAGCAGGTTGGTATCCTCTGGACACATTGTTCCACCCCTCCCAAAAAACATTGGGCTCTAGTAAACTGACTTAATTAGGGGAAATTAATGTATGCCACTTAATTAATTCGATATATTTATGAAAACGTATCACAAATGTCAAATCGCTTGCTTTACAAGAGGTTTAATTGAATGAGAAATAGTTTAACCCAATTGCAGCGTCTATTACATTTTTAGTGGTAACTTTTTTTTCAGTCAAAACAGACAATCTCACTTGTGTGCTTGCCATAGCACTGATTATAGAGTAACATAATTATCTCTGTCAATTTATTGTGTGAATTCAGCCTGATATAGATGCAAGTGACCATCTGCAGTGTGAACTACAATACTTGTATAGTAGCTATAGTTGGGAATTTAGATGTAAATGAGGTGAGCTGCAGACAGTATTGTTAATTAAAAAGAGGACTTAGGAAAAGCACTTGAAATCAGTTATTGAACAAAGGTTTGAGAATTAACAAATGCGAGGTACAGATCAGTAGTGTTATAAAACTAGGGAGATAGTAGTAGGGAGACGCCTCTCATAAAATAAAAGGAGTCAAATGTCAAACTGATTATGAATTGTCCTTTAGTGTACTTAAAGCTTTCATTTATTTCAACTATGATTGATAATGTCAGTATGTTGAAATATTCGCCATGACAAACGTAAGATTTTAAAGGTATGCTTGTATGTGAATCAAGGCACTAAAGCTGATTTTTTTTTATTTTTTTACATTTTGCCACAACCAATACAATTTATATAAGTATAGCATTGTGATGTTTGAGTAGTCACTAATTACACTTTCAATCAGGTCAGGATGACTTCTACTCCTGTTTTGTCAGTCTGTTTTCTCATTTCCTTTCCTAACCATTTTTATGGTAGCTAAATATTATTTTGAGTACTAAGCTCTGTCCATTGACATGCCAAATTAATGTTATGAATCAATATTAGGAATTACCATTAGGTAAATGCTCTGCAAGCAACACTTTTAAAGCAAATAAGCCGGCAAGTAGAATTTATTTCTGGTTTTGTTTTTTACTATTTTTACGGAACAACTGATTTGGGGTCTATGTCATCCAGAGGTGTCCAAATAACATTTTCCAGGGGAGAAAATTTGTACTGTGTATAGGTACTGTCAGTCTCATACCCCATATTAAAGGAAATGCAAATTTCAAGGGTTCACTTGCCTCCTCTTGCACCCCAGCTATTGTCAACAACCCCACTGGAATAGTCAGAGATGTGTAAAACTACAGTCTACTTTGAGGATATGGTAATTTTACCTGCTTTGCTTTGTATTGTGGTGTATTTTCCTTTTGCTCTTATGGAATTTATTAAATATGACATTTGAATCATGCACACTTCAATGACTGAAGTCTTATAAGATCTGAGTATAACACTTAAAACATTTACGAAGATAAGCATGGAAACTTGTAGCAGTGGTTCTAGTGCATTGTTGTAATAAGGTGCAGATCCTCTATTTTTGTCCAAACCATTTACCCAAGTATACCCAGGCACCAAAGCACACCTCTTTGCTCTCAATGTCATAGTGAGGAAGTTATAAGTCCTCATTAACCCCTCTTTGGCACTATAGCTGACAGAATCTTAACTCTGTCTGAAAACATTAATATCTATTCAGCTGAGCAAAAACAGCTGTAACTCCTGCTGCAGCCTAGCCCTGACAGTATGTCATTGTATGGAGCGAGAATGTAGCTGTAGCCATATGCAAATAGCACCATAACCACTACAATAAGTTATAGTAGTTATGGTGCCCACAGAGCCCATTGTCTCTTTTAAAACACATGCTTTCAGATCTGTTTTAAATCACAAAACTATAAAATGCATTGAGAAGAGAGTTGATAAAGTGACTGAACACATAAATTGTGTCTGATAATCAATGCAATTTTTAAATTTGCTTTATTGGGAAAAAATAGGTAAGGACGTAGAAAGGAAGACTAAAGTTAAAGAATAATGACTGTGATTTTTTTTTTTTTTTTTAAAGAATATAAAGTACATGAGACAATACGTCTCACAAATTAGATACATAATTAATTGAATATGAAATGTAAATGCACCTTTAGAAAATAATTTAAAAAGTGGTCTAAAAGTGGTAATAAAGAAATGAAGGTACTTTGAAATGTGTCTAGGTCCTTAAGACACATCAAAGCCAAATGGCAATATTTGTAGATTAGCTTGGCCAATTTCTTTAGATAAAATCAGTTAAGTCAGGGCTGTAGGCAAAGTGAAAAAGAACCCGAAGGAAGCCACATGTAGTGTACTCCAACACACCAGCTATCTGCTTCTCAGTACACTGGCTTAGCTGTACAGATAACATCTTTTATTAAGACTAGTTCAATCTGCAATTTTTATCAGAGTGAAATATTAACTGCTAGGAAGAGCTTTCCTTTTGTTATTTATATCTGAATGTCTGGTATTTTGTTAAATAAAATTCAATTTGCGCTTTATATTTTTTAATTATTGGAAAATAAAGATATAGGTGCGCATTCACTGTAACGGACATTAAATATTTATTTTTAGGGAAAGTCACTATAGATTTCACAAGGGAAATAAATAAATTTTAAAAAAAAGGACATATATTATTCTCCAGATATTACATTCCTGACAATAGCTGTGACACTTTATCCTGCTGGAAATAGCTCTTAGAAAATGGGTAGACGTGGTAATAAAGGCTTGCACATGGTTACCAACAAAGTATGTTTTTGTCAGTTAGCTAAGTTAATTCCTTTAACTTAATGCCCATTTTTATCTAACCAATCATTAAAGGGTAACTATCACTTCTCTGGAATATACCTTATTGAGTAAAGCATTAAAAATCACATATACATCGTTTAACCTTTTTTGATGAGATGCCCACTTTTCTTTTACATTTATATTAAAGATGTATAAAATCACATCATAATCCAGTTAAGACAAAGCAAAGTCAGTGCAAACAGTGTAAATACAGTATTTAATTTAATTTCTCTTCTTCTCTGCTTTGACAATGAGTGACACGGAGCTAAAATGGAGGCACGTTGCAGAATGGAGATGTGTGGATTTCTGCATATAATTTTATTTTAAACTTCACAAATACACATGTATTAACATACAGTTAAGTAAACATAATATTAAAAACATGAGAAGTGACAGTTACCCTTTAGGAAGGCAGTTTTGCTCACAGAATTGACTTTAATTGGATTTTTCAACTGTTTTTCACAACATTCTCTGTAAATTCTAGAAACCTTTTTTGCATAAAATTCCCAGGTCATTTATTCTCAATCAACCATGTCCATCACATAGTTAAAGTCACTTAGATCACCAAGTGATCTGCTGATGTCGATCTGGGTGGATATGCATTTTTGGAAGCTGTTGCTAGTACTTGGTTCACTATGCTTGCTAATGGGAAGGATGGTGGTGGTATTAATAATAATCTAATTGGCTGTGCTATTCTGGTACTGGTAGGAGATGATGATCCAACTGTTTGCCTGAAATGTAATGGTATGATTCTACTGCATATAGAGATGGGCTTAGACAAGTTACAAGTGCATAGTAGGTGCAGTAAATTGTGGACTGGTGCCTCTGCTCTCCATACTACCCCTTTCTTCTTCTGTGTCCTCCTGAATTAAACAAATGGTGGGTGAAAGAGCAATATCATAATTTCTTCACCATCGCCATGACCAGACATAGGGGACACTATTTGGGTACTTTGTTCTACCTTCTTAGTAAAGAGTGGATTTGATGACACCAACAAATTGAAGTTTGTGCATTAAAGCTATCTTGTGAATAAAAAAAAGGTTTTAAAGCCAACCGTTTTTTGATGGAGCTTTGTATTCCGACTAAGTATCTCCGCAATGTCAGCTCCCTCGCTGCTACCAGAGACTCTGGAGCGATTCAGACACAGTTGTCGAAGCTTGACTGGAGTCTCTGAGGATCTCTTCCACTGGACAAGGCTGCAGCAGTTACTTATCTGGAGACCTTCTCTCCTGTAAAGCAGTGATAATAGCTTTTTCCCCTGAAAATTAGTTGAGACTGAATGTAGGGGGTAGAATTATCTTTACTGCACAGCATACTATAGCTATTTAAACACAACAATGCTGACTCTATCTGCAGGGGTCTTTCATACAAAGCAATGTACAGTACAATTACATTGATTACATTATCCTGAGCTAACACAATTGGCTCCGTGCTGTGCCCCTAAAGTCCTAGAGCCACAGCACAGAAGATGGCCGCAAGAAGCCCCTTTCTCTAGACTATACCACCACACAATATATATCCCTGGAAAGCTAATCACTGAGCACCCTTGCTTCTAAAATAGCACCCTATCAGAGAATCCATGCCAGAGTCACAGCCTGTTAAGGTTTTAACGAGTCTCGGCTATACTCTGATCCATCCAGGTGTTACAGGCATGCAGTGGCTCCTGGTCTCACAAAGTAGTTCCCGGACCTCGGGGGAAGGTATCCCAAGTATTCTCAGATGCATCCTTGCCTACCAACTTCCCTGCCAAATAGATTTCTATTTGAAAGTTGAGGGAGGGAGTGATACCCACTTAAAGAATGACCGGACCTCAGAACAGTCCAAGGAACATTTCCAGAGTGTTTCAGGGTATCTCCTGGTCAGGCGTTCAATGTGTATAACAAGTCCAGGTGGCTGGGAAGCACAGTAAGCATCCATGGACCCATACCCATCCCCACAGTGACAATAGACATTTATAGTCCCAAAGCCTATGGGCAGGAAGTTGGCCTTCAAGCCTCTCCAAAATTCTGTGGCACGGGAACTTCCATCACACTTTTCAAGTTGTATATGGAAGCAGGCTCCTTCCCATGATTATTTTTTAACCCAAGATACCTTCATTTCACAGAGGTTAAATCTTTACCTATAATCATGGAGGTATTCACAGTAGTGGATTAATAACTGATACACAAAAAATCCTCATGAAGAGCATACATTCTATAGTATCACTCTAGTAAAAAAAATGCTAGAATTTTAGAAAGATCATTAGTATAAAATAAATACAAATAACTGTTTTTACTGTCACATGAAGTAACTAGCATATTTCCCTCAAGTTATCTAAGCATTGCTGATATTTTGAAGTAGAGGCTTTTGGAAAAATCACACAGGTCACTCCACAGAATATAAAGACTTAGTGAGAGCCCGGTCCAAGCATTGTCTCTTGACTTTCAGGCAACTTAAGCTATTCCTCATAAACTCATAAAAAAGGTCATGCGGACAGAAAACCCTAATGATCCAAGGAAAACCAAAGTATGAGGAGTCAGATTTATGGCCAGCATTGCATGCATTAGGCCTGAACAGGCCACTGTTTATAATAAAAGAAGTGCCAAATATGTCAGTCGAACTTTGTAGAGTTGTGTTTTAAGATATGCATCTCCATGCTCAAAGCTATGCCAGCTATGATAGAATGGAAATCCAGCAGTGTCTTTCTAGAAGAAATAGCTAGAAGAGTAGACTTGTCAGAATCAGTGTAACCAAATGGACTTTTGGCATACAGCCTCTACAAAGACTATGCCATTTGTGGTAATGGGAATGTTACCAAGTAAAGCACACAGTCTGTCTGTCTGTCTGTCTGTCTGTCTATCTATCCATCTATCTATCTATCTATCTCTATCTTTCTTTTTTTTTTTAACAACCTGCAATATAGCTATCTTGCCTTGTCCATAAACATACTGCTAAATAACAAGGTTAAAAAGGTTAAAATCTGGTTTAAAAAAAAAACAGCATAAATCGAAAATAAATATATGTTTTAGTGTAAAGTATTATCAAGTTTACATTACTTTACCAAAGACTGTCTCATAATATAAGAATTATAAAACAAAATTTAGATGAATTGCTTAATAATAAATTGCCTGGTCTTAAAATTTTGCCTACAGAGGAAGACATGAATTAGAAATATTAGAAAATGTTAAGTGGAAGGTTCATTCAGCTTTAAAACATAAGAATATTTAATGTGTTTGTAAAATCATTTATACTGTATTGTTTTTGTTTTTTTAACAAATATCCATAGTGTAACTTTAAATATGCCTTCACATATTTATATTTTTTGTGAGCTTCAATGTCTATTAATGTCTGCTTTAAGGATCCTGTATACTGTGGGAGTCTACACTAACATTCTAGCAATGTATGAAGGTCATCGGTCTGACAAACTATGTTATTGAAAACACTCTAATTAAGCTATACATCAGTTTTTAGGTTGCTCATTTCATACAATTTCTCCGCTTTTGAAAATGCCATCAATGTGTATTGCATTAACAGACAAAAGCAGGAGCTTGCTGAATTAAAGTTAAATTGACATATTTTTGTCTATTAATCTTTAAATGCCTAAATTAACCTTGACAGCTTCTAAGACAAAAAGCAAAGACTCCAGGAAACCGATATATGTCCAAGTACATTTTTTAATTTGAAGAGCATTACACTAGAGGAAAACAATACAGCGTCAAGAAAAATTAGTCAGATATATTAACCTCTGTTTCTTTGAAGGAAATGAACTAGCACCATATGATATATGTATTTTCATTTGCACAAAATCAAATGTTATGTGACTCATTGTACTCGGTGTGCACTGCATTCTGACTGACATGCTCACAAAATGCCATTCTATTGGCTAATGACTATTTGAAGCAGATATGTAATTCATTATCATAAGATATCAATATATTCTCTCTTGTCATTCATTGTTCGACCCAAGCCTGGAGGGTCCATGGTGGTGAATGCCAGATTTTCACTTGCCAATAGCTAGTGGTGAGTTTAAATTTTGATTCCAGCTATATCATTATTTCTGACAAGCACCGGGCTATAACTAATATTTTACTGGAGTGCAAGCATTGGACAGTATTGTATATATATATATATATATATATATATATATATATATATATATATATATATATATATATATATATATATATATATATATATATATATATATATATATATTTATATTTATATATATATATATATATATTTATATTATTATTACCTAAAGATCTTAAAAACTAATTTATTAAGTGATTTATATATATATATATATTTACAAGTAGTTACAAGCAGTGTTTGGTATATAGGTGCTGCTGATAAAAATTTATCATATTAGATATACCATATTTTTCCGTGTATAAGACGCCCCATGCAATTAAGAAATACATATTTTAAGCATAAACTTTGATCTTTTAGAGGTGACTTCCTAGGAGAACAACACACTTCTCATTCGTATGCCTCCCCTTTGCTACAGTACTCTGTGAAGTTAATGGCTCCATGGTGCTTGCCGGGAGACTATAGCTCCGACAATACAGCAGGTGGTCTGAGGGCATGCTGGGACATCACATTATTATTTCCTCTGCTCCCCAAACCCATTTTCTCCCCCATAAATATAAATCAGAAAGCAAGACCTACCTGAGGCAGAGAATACCTTAATGTGGCTGCTCCTTTTATGGTGTGACATGTCTCAGGAGCTCTGTTGGTGGTAAGTGCTGATGTCTGCTGCAGCATATAGGGTCTATATAGCTCTTATAGGGTCTCTTCCTCCTTACCACAGCATTCAGAAGTGAATTAGTGGGAGGGAGATGAGGTATGTGTGAGGGCTTCGGCACACTGAAATGTGGCAGGCGCTATCTTGGCTTGGTCCCGCGCACAAGTGTTTTGTTTTTTTTAACCCCTGCAGTGACATTCCGTGTATAAGACGACCTCAATTTTAGACTAAAACAATTTAGAAAAAAACATAGTCTTGTACCTGGAAAAATACGGTATTTAATGTTATATATCTCTGATTCCAGTTGTGAGAATGGTTAAAAATCCCAGATTTTACTATTAACATGACGTAAAGTCATGATTTTATTAAAGACACAGAGGTGAGTATTATGCATAACTCTTTCTTTAATTCCCTCAGCAGCAAAGATAGAGAGGAATATAAATATATCAAAATGAGAAAAAACTGTATAGCAACACAAGCAACCAATCACATAGAGGAAGTGACTATAAAAAGCTTGTGTCTCCCAAGATCCCCCTCTTTGTGGCGAAAACCGAAGACCAGTAACCACAAACTGAACTCAATCACTGGAACCAATAGGAAACCAGATTGGAGCGACAACTTCAAGCTAAAAGGAGGACAGAGAAAAATATGGTAATTTTCAAACTCCAAACCGGAATACACACAAAACAAGCCCAGGTAATCAAACCAACAAAACAGAATACCTGATTAATAAATAGCCATATCATAAAAATCCATAGAAATAACCAAAACATATACAAGGAGAAAACAAACCGAAAACTTACCGAATCATCCAAATGTTGTCGCATCACAAATACCTCCATAATCTAAAGGATGGGTGGGAATTATACTCGCCTCCGAGTCTTTAATAAAATCATGACTTAACGTCATGTTAATAGTAAAATCTGGTAATTTTATTAACGACATGGAGGCTCCTATTATGCAGGTTCAAAGCTGAGCCACCACTTGAGATGCAATGTGCTCAATCGGTCTTGAGTAGGAATCACGGAAAGTTGATTCTCACAACCAATCAGCAGCCCGTAAAATATCCTCTAAAAGACAACTAACCAATAAAGCCTTAGATGCCATTGCTGCCAGCACTGATTGGGGTGTAAAATTGACATATCTATTCCAGCCAAAGCTAACAGCCAACGAACCCAATGCGCCAATGTAGGAGTCGACACTGGGAGATGAAGAGTGCAGAAGGAAATGAATAGAGGGTGAAGATCCGGTGAGGGTAGGGATTGAGTAGCATCCAGATACGTCTTCAGACATTCTACTGGGCAGAGTGCCGGAATACCCTGGAACCTAGGGTAAACAAAGAATTTTGAGGCCGACTTCGTCCTCCTGGAGATATTAAAGGAGATACCCTCCGGGTAAATGTAACAGCATCCCAATCAAGTGCCCTGACATCTGACACTCGCTTGCAGGAAATCAGGCAGAACAACATCACCAGCTTAACGGACAGTTGCTTAAGCATAAAATCCCAATTCGGATACCAAAATGTCAAGAACTGTAACACCACACTGACATCCAAAAAGGCAAAGAACCTAGCTTTAGGTGGATCCGGATCCAGAAGGAGATTCCGGAAGTTTGTAATCGAGCCTGGGTAATCTATCACCATATCCAGTAACCGAGGGAACCACAGCTGCGATCTCCACTGAGGAGTGACCAACACCATCGTACAGTCGGTGGACCAATTTCTAGAGCATGCGCACAATCAAGTTGAAATCAAGGGGAAATATGGGTACTCACCATAAGGGCATCTGCCTGACATGACATCTTGAGGGTAGCGAGAGTTCCATGGTCTCCCTCTGGATGGGAAGAAGGTTGGAGCCTTGGCGTTGTGGAATCCCCACATAGGAAAGAAGGAACGACGGGCAGGTGGACGGCTCCTGAAAATACTCTGTTCATATTCGCCTGGGCCTTATCAATCGCCATGAACGTCTTCACGTAAGACCAGAGGTCCTTGACGAAAAACAGCATCTCTTAAGCAGTGGGACCAGGCTCTGATATGATCATATTTGCTAAGTTAGGGTCAATCTTTAAGATTCTTCCAGTGTTCGGCCAACATAGCCGTATTGGCATTGCCCAGAAGGCAGATAGCTTGCTGAACCCAGACGATGGCTACTTCCAGGTCCAACTCCGATTCACCCACCTTAACGGAGTCAAGCATCTCATATATCTTTGACAAGTTCCCCAGCGTGTCCATGATCTTATCCTGACAGCTCTTTAGAGAGAAGTGAAGACCCTTCTTGGGCTTCCAGCCTGAGTTGTTCAGGAACTGGGCAATTTGCAGGTCTACTTCAGGGGTTTTACTGGCAGGGTCGGGGACGGAAGGCCCGGGGCATTCTGCATGCAGCTTACTGCACCCTTCTTTAGAGAGAGGGATGTGCATATGATGCGCTCTATACTGGGCAATATGCCCGGGGGTTCCCACTCAGCCGACCTGGGTTGATGCAGCCTGAGCGAAACTATCCTGGGCGGTAGCGGCAGCCACAATAAGGGTTGCCGCGATAGGGGGAATGTCTTCCTCACTATCAGCCTCATCATAAGAGGCATACTCCATAGCCTCAGAGTCAACCTCCTCACTCCAGTCGGTATCCAACCTCTCTTCATGGGACCTAGCCTCTTTCCACAATCTGGCCATTTTTGCCCGGTCCAGGGCTCTTTTGCGCATTGGGAGCGTGCCATCTTTGACCGCCTCAAGCGTGTCCATCATGGCAGGCAGTATCTGCATTGAGGATTGGAGGTGAGGTGTTTTGCCTTCACTGGACACTTACAGGCCCCGGGCATGGGAGGGGCAGAAGGAGGTCCAGTACCCAGGAAGGCAAGGGCAGCTGCCGAGGGCAGCAAACGGGCCTGTACTAACATCTGGGATAGCGATGACTTCCTTGTGGGAAGTCAATTATCTGGCCCTCAGGCCCATCACACTTAGACTGCATGGTGCAAGGAAATGTATGAAAGGGTGGCAAGGTGTAACGAATATACTATGATGAGAGGGTTTAGTAACCCACAGGAAGAAGCAAGGTACAAAAAACCTGCCTGGTGGTGTTCCCACGGGACCCAAGAGCTGACAGGACCGTGTAACAGGCAGACCGGGTGAGAGCTGTTGCAGCGAGGGAAGACGTGAAAGAATATCCCTAGCTTGAGTCATTGTGCAAGTTTGACATAATCATGCACAAGTAGCTCTGTGTCACAACCAGACTACATTTTTAAGCTAACAAACAACACCTTGAATTAGGTAAACAAGTAGAAATATGTAAACTATATAGAATTTATAGTGCCAATTAAATTAATATGAGTGAAATAAAAATCATCTCCAGTCTTAGGGATATCGTCAAATGTTTATATACACTGGCCATTTCAATTAAACAGATAAATATTTATTTTTATTTTTTTGCTGGAGCAACTAACCTGTGCTTATCATCCATACTTTTACAAATACATTAGAGAGTAAAGATGAATGTCAGAATAGTCCTCCCATTATAGGAGAATATTAGGAATTTTATTTCCAGAAATAAAACACAGACTTGCCGTGATCTGGCTGTCGCTGTACTGTAGAAAAAATTTAGAATTGTATGTAATAATACTTACTAATAATTAAGAAATAAGATAGCATCTAAAGATGTATATTGTGTTAAAGCTATGTTTGTAAATACTGTAGTTATTAAGTTAAATGTTGTACTCAATTATGCACAATAGCCACTTAATTATCTTGCTCCGTTGCTTCTGAGCAAGAAAAAATTATATAGTCAAACATGGCTGCTCATTAAATCTAGTCACGGGGAGACTGCAGAAGCAACATATCATGGTCATCCCACTAGTTCAAAGCCTACGAGTGGCTTATGGTTACAGTCTGATCTGGAGAATCTTTGTTTCATGCATCTAAATCAAATTTTTTGATAGCGAGGAGAATATATACCACTCCACTACTGGTTCTGTCACTGAAGGGTAAACCGAATACGAGTGAGAATAAAAGTACAAATGCAAACATTTATTTAATAGATTAACTCTAATCTGTTAGATCATAGAAATTAAATATACTTTTATATGCTTGTTGGGTATATTATGTGTGATAATAGCATAAATGCATACCCCCAAAATGGGTGTCCTGTAAAACAGGACATCAGTGGTTTAGGTAAAAACAAGCAGGTCAGTCGCATCACTGCCCAATGAGGGTAGATCTATTTCAATGTTCTCTGCGTGGTCCAAGCAGGACACCAGGGAGCTAAATCGGGACGGCAGGACATAACCATAATGTAGGCACAATCTCACTTAAACTATGCCCTTCCTGTATATCCTAGTACCTTCTGTCAATTTAATTATGTCATGGTAATTTAGCAGGGTTTAAGAGAGCTCCCAAAGCACTGGAGTTCAATAAAAGCTGTGATGCTCAAATAAGATACAATACAATATCATATGACCATGCTTCTCTCTTGTAAGACTTACAATTGTCAAATGTTCTGAAACAGGATGCTGCTCACTGTACATTCTACTAATCAGCTCAGAATATTATTGTTTTTATTTTGTATTTTTGCTCCTTCTTTGTCAGTTCAATAATTGAGTTATTCAATGAAGAATTCCAGTCATTTTGCCTAGGCCCTTGATATCCCATGGATAAGAGGACTTGCCTAGAAAAGCTTGCTTCTTAGACTCTAGTATATAGAAACGCAGGTAGCCTTAAAAGTAGGGCAATTTATTGTTACATATGCAACATTTCAGCTCACTGGAGAGTTTTTATTAAGCCTTTATAAAAAGCATAGTTACATTGGTAACACACCCACTCACACAAACACCCCCAACACACACACACACACACACACACATACAAGTTATGCTAAATATGCACATAAATATTTTCATTTGTATGATTCAGTCCTAAATCAAGTGCATTCACCCAATGATCTAACCATCTATCCTGTTTCTCTATCTATCTATGTGTGTTTTAATTTACATAGTAAATGCTCATATGAATATGTTACAAAATAAGATCAAACCTGAAAACCTGAAAAAATGTATATATATATATATATACAAATACTTTTTTGTGTCCTGATGAAAGCTCCTGTGAGGAGCTGAAATGTCGATCTCTGTCTTCGAAATAAATGAAGATTTGATGTGCTGTCAACCCTTGAGTGCCGGTATTTTTTGTATCCTATATATATATATATATATATATATATATATATATATATATATATATATATATATATATATATATATAATTACATTAACCATTGCAGTCTGTATCACCTTTAAATTGTAATAACTGGTGATTGGACTTTGTTACTTAAAAAGGTTAGTGTATTATCAACACATAAAATAAAATGTAAATTATCCTTTTCAGGAGAGGGTCATCAATTAATTATTTTTTACCAAAGTGCTATTGCTTTATCAACAGTTAATATGCATTTAATAATTTTATATCATTGCAAATGCAATGTTATTCCACTGTTTGTTGTAATTCACTATTAATTTGAAATGCTATGTGCTCCAAGTGCTGAAAGTGAAAACAGGGAATTTAATAAGATCTACTTGACATGTTTTCTAAAATACACTATTATTGATATTTTTTTTTTTTTTTTTTTACAAATATATATGCCTAACTAGGATTTTTCTGGAGTTATTCACAATTAGCACTAAAAATACCTAAATGCTTTTTTTCCCCCATATGCTAGAGAGTACAGGGATCTTTATTCCCAGTTTGCATGCACTGTGCATAATAATGATAATAATGTACTTTAGTAAGCATAAATTTGGAAAATGTAAATTATTCCTTAATAGCATGACATATAGAAAGAATGAAGTAGAATGCTTGTTCCCTAATTAAGATCCCTAATGTGCAGATGCAAAAAAGTGTATGCACCCCATAGCGAGTTCTGCAATCTTTACCTTGAGCACAGTATGCATTTACTCCAGAAACGTTCATTATCAATAAGATTATTATGCAAATGTCTGTTCTAGGAAATGATGTGCTATAATTGTGTAACATACATATGTAGAGTTCATGTGAAAAACATTTTAAGGGATAGAAAAAAAATCTTCCTATATTTAATGTACTACTAAATGTTATGCCTTATAGCTGACTGTTCTCATATAATTGGTGAGAGTGATTGGAAACTGCTTATAGTTTTTTAAAGAAATTACCCATTGTGTTCTGTGCAAAATTATTTGTGTAAATACAAATATTTGGTCTGACATAAGGCACAATGGTATATTTGTGTATAACATTTTATTGCAAAGTGGGTTACTAGTTGGCGGATTTCACCTTTGAATATATTGAATGCTATCTCTACTAAACAATAATGTGATTTTTTTCAAAAAAGAAATTAACATTTATTCACTGACCACTGAGTTGTGGTGAATTTGAGTTGGAAATGTCCTGCAATATGGACTTTCTTTAAACTTGACACATTTAGATAAAATGAAAAATAAAAGATTGTCAACTTATCACAACTATATCATTAAACAATTTCCTAGTTCTTAAAATGAACAATCTTACTGCAATTTTTCAGAGGTTCATACATTTAGGAACCTCTATTTGGCCTCTACCCCATTCCTCTGTCACAAATATTGAACATTTTAACCAACTCTATATTTCATTTTGTTCCTGCATTGCCTGTGATGCATTTTCATCCATCACTCTGTACATGCGCCTATCAAAAAAGTATTCAATGCTGCTTTGTTGTCATTCAATGCCTATATGACCTGATGCATATGGACTTGTTATTTGTCTCCCCTCTATATCATGTTTCGTATTCTGTTACCTACTCTTCAATAAAGTTTGATTAAAAAAAACATAGATCTCATTAGCCCAGGGCCTTTATTTTTTTCTTAAAACTTCTTAAATGTTTGATTATTACGAGCAACACATTGGTTTTGAAAGGGTTCACATATCTCTCAGAAACGCAGATGGTTACAGTTTATGTAGGGATTATTGTTTTATGTTCTGAAAGACTCAATTTAGATTTAGGTCAAATGAATTAGATTATTTTTATATAATCATGGTTTTATATTAGAAACTGAATACGTATAATTTTACTAACTATTAATACAGATGAAAACATACCTAATGAAAATTACACGACAGCTATCAATTTTTGCACTGTAAAAAAAAATCTATAAAAATGACAACTATAATATAAAATTAAAAAATAATTTATTTAAAGATTTTCAGCCAAAATCTGAAATTGAAGATACGTGAATTAGTTTAGGAATACATTTAAATATTAACCTTTGAATGCACACATAATCGAGACATAGGAGAAGGAAAAAATATTGCGTACATTTTTGCATTATATCTTTTTACAACATTTAAATTTGTATTGATCTGCGTCTAACACTACCTGGACAGAGGGCAGTGTTATTGCAAACCCTTGTTTCTCTTAAAGGGCTGCTGCAGTGTGTCCCGTAAGGTGGTACACAAGTTCTGGCTCGCACCTGCGACCCTTGACCACAAGTAACTGAACATGTACTCCACTGGGACCACTCTTCAACACCAGATTCACCTGTATGCAAGACAACAAATAAAAATGAATACAGCCTTAAGTATCAATATGCATTTGTATTTTTACTCTGATGATGTATCAAGAAAATGTGAAAATTACATGTTGCAGTGAATGTTGAAGGGCAGAATATCAGTTTAGAGATAGAGGTGAAAATGTTTCATTTTACAAGTTTACAAGCAATGTTTAATTAAATAATAAAATCATAATAACAGTAATAATAAAGACATTGAAAAAGGACAATACAACACATACCTATCCCACTATTAGTACATGGTGCAAAAATGGAGAACGTGCAAAAATTGTCCATTACTTGAATAGCTCCTCCTCTAACCTTCAACATAGGCAATACATAGTTAATGTTAATATAATGGCTCACTGGCCATAGCCCATCTACACTAAAATGTAAAATTAATTAGCAAAACTCATGTATTTATTTATCTATTGGTATCTGTCATATAACATGTAACCTGTTTCAAGTTCTATACATTATAAAGTTACAAGGAAGAAGAATTAAAACATATTTTGCTACTTGGGGTATTTATTAAACTGTGATTTTTTGGGGAAGTGGTAAATAAATTGCAAAAGAAAAGCCAGTCAAAATTGAGAATTAAAAATCAATTTGGCTAAGACTAAAAATATTGGGTTTTTCAAACTAAATTACCGGTAATCCAATTGTTTTCAACACACCGAAGCTCAATAAAGATATACACAAGATATACTTTTAGTTGGTCTAAACTTTGATTTATTAAGTTCATTTACAGAAGCACTCATGTATAATTATGTTTATTAGCTAATAAAAGCAAGCATTTTATAACGATTTTAATTTTGGTGACCTCATCCATCATGTTTATTGTAGACCTATATGTTTTATTTTCATACTCTAGTCTTTCTGTGACCAACATATTCTGTACTCCTACAATAAAACTGAAAAATGGCCCTACAAAATATTTAGTTAATTTTAAATGTTACTATGCCATGTTGCTATATAATAATATTAATTAGCAGTCTCTGAAGAAGAACAAAGGTTAATCTAAATTTGAAGTTTAAACTCTTTGATTTTGATCTAATTCACAAAGTGATATGTAATGTGGCTATAAATAGAATATCACAATTTAAAAACTAAAAACCTTGTAAATGTTTAGTATTTTAGAATTAATAGTTACCCATTTGAATAAAACATTTATTCACTTAATATATAGCATATAATTTGATTATATGTATATATATATATATATATATATATATATATATATACACACACACACACACAGATAAGTGTATGTATATGCAGGGATCAGTATACATATATTTGGGATATAGGGATTGTCAAGTAGAAATTCCCCCCTGAATGATATGCTCTGGCTTGTGGTAGAGCATAACTTTTAAGGTCTGGCTAGCAACATAAGACTACATATTTTAAACCCTGATTTAGATCTATATATGTAATTATACAATTTATTTTTCCTCACATTATATGGAATCTTCTGGCTAAAATACATCAATACTGGATATATATATATATATATATATATATATATATATATATATATTTATAAATATCCAGTATTGATGTATTTTAGCCAGAATATTTCATATTTATTTATTTATTATTGCCATTTATATAGCGCCAACAGATTCCGTAGCGCTTTACAATATTATGAGAGGGGGATTTAACTATAAATAGGACAGTTACAAATAAACTTACAGGAACAATAGGTTGAAGAGGACCCTGCTCAAACGAGCTTACATTCTATAGGAGGTGGGGTGTAAAACACATTAGGACAGGAATTTACAATCAAATAAGGTGGGCTGCCCTTTTGGAGAGGGCAAGAGACAGGTATGTGAGGTAAGGGTTAGTCTTGGTGGCCATAAGCTTTCCTAAAGAGATGGGTTTTAAGGCACTTCTTAAAAGATGCAAGACTAGGGGAGAGTCTGATGGCGGTAGGCAGGCTATTCCATAGGAAGGGAGCCGCCCGCGAGAAGTCCTGCAAGCGCGAGTTGGCCGTACGAGTGCGGACAACGGACAGGAGGTGGTCACGGGCAGAACGGAGAGACCGAGAAGGGACATACCTATGGATCTGTGAGGAGATATAAGAGGGGCTAGAGTTGTTCAGTGCTTTATAGGTGTGAGTTAGTACCTTGAATTGACTCCTATAGCATACAGGAAGCCAATGTAAGGACTGGCAGAGGGGTGAGGTGTGAGAGAAACGACTAGAGAGGAAAATCAATCTAGCAGCAGCATTCATTACGGACTGTAAGGGTGCAGTACGGCTATTGGGGAGACCAATCAGGAGAGGGTTACAATAATCCATGCGGGAAATTACTAGAGCATGGACAAGCTCCTTGGTAGTATCTGGTGCAAGAAAGGGGCGGATGCGGGCTATGTTTTTAAGATGGAATCTACAGGATTTGGCAACATGCTGGATGTGAGGCTCAAAGGTGAGACCAGAGTCAAGTATGACGCCAAGACAGCGCGCTTGCAAGGATGGACTGATGTTGGTACCACAAACTTGGAGGGAGAGCGAAAGAGGAGGATCAGTATTAGGAGGAGGAAAGACAAGGAGCTCAGTTTTTGAGAGATTGAGTTTCAGAAAGCGGGAGGACATCCAGTCAGAGATGGAAGAAAGGCAAGCAGTGACACGTTGCAGGACGGCAGGGGAGAGGTCTGGGGAGGAGAGATATAGCTGGGTGTCATCAGCGTACAGGTGGTAGTGAAATCCAAAAGAGGTAATAAGTTTGCCAAGAGAGGCAGTATAAAGAGAAAATAGAAGGGGACCAAGGACGGAGCCTTGGGGAACTCCAACTGAGACAGGGCAAGGGGAGGAGGTATCATTAGAAAAGGAGACACTGAATGAGCGTTGGGAGAGATAAGAGGAAAACCATGAGAGGACAGAGTCACAGAGACCAAGCGATTGAAGAGTTTGAAGAAGGAGAGCATGATCAACGGTGTCAAAGGCCGCTGAGAGGTCAAGAAGAATTAGTATGGAGTAGTGGCCTTTGGATTTAGCTGCGATTAGGTCGTTAGTAACTTTGATAAGGGCAGTCTCTGTAGAGTGGAGAGGGCGGAAGCCAGATTGAAGAGGGTCAAGGAGAGAGTTGGAATTGAGGAAATGAGACACACGGGTGAAGACAAGTCTTTCCAGAAGCTTTGAGGAAAAAGGGAGCAGGGATATGGGACGGTAGTTAGAGGGGGTGGATGGGTCGAGGGATGTTTTTTTTAGTATAGGTACTACAGTGGCATGTTTAAGGTCAGCAGGGACGATGCCAGAGGAGAGCGAGCAGTTGAAGATGTGTGTTAGAGAAGGCACGAGACAAGTGGAGAGAGATCTAATAAGGTGAGATGGGACAGGATCGAGCGGGCAAGTGGTGGGGCGAGAGGAGCAAAGAAGAGCAGCCACCTCTTGGTCAGTAGCTGGGGAGAATGTCTGAAGGGTAGGAAAGGCATGATCTATGTGTGATTGAGAAACAGAAAGGCAAGGAGGGGAGCAGAGACTGGGCCCCTTAAAACAGCATTAACACCCAGCACTCCCAAGCAACCAAGTCCTGCTGAATCTTCAGAGCACACATATAATGTGTGTGTATATATATATATATATATATATATATATATATATATATATATATATCCAGTGTTTATGTATTTTATCCAGAAGATTTCATATAATGTGAGGAAAAATAAATTGTACAAATTGTGCATATCTACTGTACGTGACATGTTGAATAACCAGAACGACTGCTGAATCTTTGCATTTCTGACTTGATTTTGCTGCAGAACAAATAAAGTCCTAATAAATGTTATTTGAAGAGAAAACTATTATCTTCAATGTTTGCAATGCCTGTTGGTCAGACATCAGTTCTGCAAGCAAATGTAGCTGGGTGAGCTGCTCTTTTAGCAACAGAAGAAAGAATAAGACAAAATGCCAGCAAACATGAAATACCCTCTGTGATTTCCTGTTAAAAACCCTTTAAAGAAAAAGAAAAAAAGCTGAAAGTAGAAATGTCACCTTTTTTATACTTTCTCTGCTACCATGACATATACTTTGAAGTAGCGATGCCTTGTCTGCTGGAGCCAATAAATGATACCTAATTATGTTTAAGGGCCTCTTTTACAAAGGGATTTATCAGCATGCATTATGCTAGTTATTATTCATTTATTATTTTGCTACAGACATGGATTAGATTTTTAATATTTTGTCATGCTCTGTATGCTGAGTGAATTTTTACAATATGAATTCCATATGTGATTTATTTTACTGTATTACAATGACTGTGGTTCTGATTACGAATTTGCTATAAAAGAAGATGTTCAATGTTCTCTTGAATCTAAGATTTGTGTTCTGTCGGGTCCATGCAGAAATTCCAATTTATTTCAACGAAATAGATAAAGCTGGGTGTAGCTGTTATAAGTGCTGTAACTGCTCACATAAGATGTTTTTTTAAAGCACAATGCTGATTAAGTCTAACAAATTTAACTACTTTTGATTTATTTTCAGTCGAACTTCGCGTCTAATAGTGACACCCTTTTAATAAATTTGAGCTATTAGACTGTGAGTGTTCGGATATTGCACATGGCTCCAATATAACAAGTTTCACTAAGCATAGCCATATTGCAAAATATCGCTAAATGAAGCATAATGCAATGTCAACGTGAATAATGCTTTTACTAGCTTTGAATAACAGTAATAAAATGTATAGGTTGAGGAAAAACTGAATTTCTTTGTTGTCTTGAGTTTTGTTCAATTTTAAAATGGAGGCTAGTCAGAGTTTAATATGGTTGAAATGGTTTTCTAAAGTAGCAGCTTAATGGATGTTATCAAACTACAAGTTCTATGATCCTAAGCCAGACTATGCTCAGCTATATTGTAACTAAAACGCATGGTAATTGTAGTTCAGCAACAGGTAAAGTAAACATATTGACTAATTCTTTGCATTGGACATTTCATTAAACCAATCAAGAGTGAAAGTGATTAGGCGTATGCTTATACTGTATTAGACAGATTATCAAGGTCACTATTTTGCTCAGGTGTTTTTTTTGTGATGATATAGGTTATATGTTATTATTCTTGATACAATCCATTTTTCACATATGCTATATGGTGTTTATAGCTAATTTCTCTATTGTGCTCTTTTATAATTTATTTTAAATAGTTTAGCATTATTATTAAAAATAGTAATTATGATATTTGGACAAGCAAGGATAGTAAATGGGGTTTTGTCATAGATAATCTATACATTTAAGATAGAAAGAAAAATATACTGCGCATTATTTGTCTTTCTTTATAGTCTATCCGCCATTTAAATACAAGTAATATGAAATAATCTGATGGCCTCAACTACAGCAGGACCTCCTTTTGTTTTCACAACCAAAATACTTGATTATGTGTTACAAAGGTAAAATGCTATCTTAGAATTATTGTTGCTCTTTTAAATAAATATAGAAATACATTAACAACTATAAATAAATAATATAAAATACTGCTTAATGAAATATAAATTGGTGGGATAAAGCAATGGGCAGGAAACTTGCAAAAATGTGGAATTCACCCGAATAAAATTCCTGTTAATTGATAAATCAATTACAAATCTCTGAACTGAATTTACCTGTACAGGTGAAATAACAGGTAAAATGATTTGGAATCAATGTGTTCAACAACTTATTGGAATTTTTTTGGGTGAAACGGCTCAAATTGTTTGTTGCACGAGGCTAATGAGTAGGGGTCCTACAGATCTTGTTATAAATGAACTCTACTGTGGGACATGGATTAATGTTTACAAATAGGGGTTGTTTAAACAACCTATCTTTTCCATTGAGTAGTGAAATTATAAACAATAAATGAAGAGAAGGGTGATCCCTGTCTGAATCAGACAGAAACTGAGCTTTTTCATTTTAGCCATTAACATTTTCTTATATCCCCTTGATGAGCAGGTTTAAGGGACATCTTTTTTTTATAGTAACATTTAAATCTTTTTTTACTGTCAATTCATCTTTGCAAATAAGTATTTTTAAAGGTGCAGTTTTCAAGCTGGGGCATTCAGAGTAGACAATGAAAATGTTAAATGGAAAAAAAGAGCTCAGATAAATTTTACGGTAAGAAAAAAAAGTAGGATCCTATTACCTGTTGCTTCCCCTTAGAGGATTGATCATTTCCTTATTTTGTGTTTAGTGCTTCGAAATTGCCATGGTGTGAGGAGCGTGTATCTCGAGATAAAATGCTGCACATATAGAGATAATTGAGGTTTCTACCAAAGTCCCCCTTCAGCAGCATCATTACCCAGCACAGGAGAAGAGCTCCGGGCAGGCTAATGTTAATTATGAGCATACAATAAGTTTGCTAATGATGGACATCCAATGATTGCACTGTTCCTTTCATCATGACACTCTCTGGACCTGTCTTAATTTCTCTCCCAGGCATGGGTGAACACCAATGTTGCTAATTAACTAGGTCAGGGGTAGGTAACCTTTGGTACTCCAAATGTTGTTGTGCCTATATTTCCCATATTGCTCTTACAGCCATAATGCTAGCAAAGCATCAGGGGAGGTGTAGTCCACAACATCTTAAATTCCAAAGGTTGCCTGACCTAGATCCTTCTGTAACACGATGAAAGGCAGATCGTGCTGCATAGCAAACGTGGTGCTGGATCGAAACCATATTACTTTATTTTACATCTAAAAAGAAGTGGGAATGGCAGTAGGAAGAGTTGCAACAAACTGTGTTTTATTTAAATTATTTTAACTTTGGAAAGGTAATATCATTACATAACCATTTTGTACCTAATAATTTGACTAAAAAAGCTCTAGCCTTTAACAAGGAAAAACATCTTTATAGGTTTTATGATGTTCAATAACAGTGTGCTATTAAATGACATCGATATTTATTATGAGGTGCTCGTGAGTGAGTTTCAAGACTGTATCTACTCTGCAATATTTCTCACAGCATTATTAAATTATACTTGTAATTCTATACATACACAATATGGCAATATAAGCTGAGGTCTTTTTAATGCAACCTTGTTTTACAAATATTATAAAAGTACTATTCAAAATATTACTACTATTCTAAGTTCTCTGTTTTATTACATATATACACAAAGTGTTTTATGAGCAAAACAGCATGTTACATATATCGGTTAATATTTGCACAGAAGAGAGACTTTTCTTCATTCATTTAATTATCAGAAAGTGGATGTTAAAGTAAGTGAAAAATGTTATGAGAATCATAAACTAAAAAATATAAATGATGTAACAATGAAAATCAATGTTAACCTACACCTACCACTATACCACAATATTATATAAAACAAAGTATTGGCTTGTGGGCGTTGCCTATATAAAGGGCAGCTACCATAGCAGTTATTAGGGCAAATAATATTCAGAAGATCCAAGCAAACTGAAAATAATTGATATTCTCATAATCTCACCTAATGAAGCAACAAAGTGCTTAGAATGATGTAAACAAGTATAATCATTCATTCTGGAAACTGCTTATGTAAAATACTTGAAATATGGAAACTCAATATA
This sequence comes from Pelobates fuscus, assembly GCF_036172605.1. Classification (NCBI taxonomy): domain Eukaryota; kingdom Metazoa; phylum Chordata; class Amphibia; order Anura; family Pelobatidae; genus Pelobates; species Pelobates fuscus. The sequence continues at coordinate 174,935,790 of NC_086318.1, read as the reverse complement.
GAGCTGAGATATAATTATTAGTGTGATAATTTCCTTAAAATAGTTTCAAAGTAGCCTATTACAAAAAATTCTATTAACCAAACCTTCACACATTGCCTTCAATTAGTGAGTGTGGATCATCTGAGACTAAGGAACCCAATGTACAGCAATGGTAACTATAACTAATTACAAAGCGTGGATTAGCTCATTAAGTGGCATTTGTGTTACCGGCTGAAAATGAGGGTTTCATTTTCAATTCTATTAATACAATTACTTATTAAAGGCAAAATTCTAGAATATGTTTAAAAAAAAAAAAAAAGAATTGTCATAATAAAATAAAACCACATAGGCATTAACATACATGATGACTAGTAAGTGTTACTTAGTGGATGGATGAGCAGTTATTCTTGGTAAAAGTTGTGAAGCATGAGAAAGGAATCAGTGTACAGTCAGCAAATGCTGTTTCATCACTTTTGACAGGGCAAGAGCTTAATGTGGCATTTTAAAATTTCTTACAATGTCTACATATTGATTTATGTTACTTCTTTTTTTTTTACAAGGAAGGCAAAGGTGTTTAACATCTGTTAATATTCTGTGCATTTCATGCTAGAGAACAGGTGTCATGTAGTTAACCCCTTTATTGCGAGATTAATCTCTAGACAGTTTTATTCTGCATCTTATAGGGGCTTAAGACATGACAATATAATTTATTCAAATAAATAGTAAAATAAATATATACAAAATGTAATATTTAAAATAATTACCCATTATTTTAAATATCATGTTAATTTTGACTTTTGTTTATCATTTTATTTTACACTGTCAAAAATAACAGTTTTTTGTTTTAATACAAAATAATTTATTTGGGTAAGATTTATGTTGGCAGTTTTATTTCATGCATACAATTTTGTAGACGTACATTGATTTTTAAAGGGTCTGCAGCATGGAAAGGTTAGTTAGCGGTAAGCAATGGATATGCCTCTTTAGTTTTAGCTACTTCATTTATGGAACTGTAACTGGTGAACAAAAAAATAATAAATGATTAAAAAAAAGTATCAGCTTAGAAAAAACTGACAAATATGCAAAGGATTATGGAAGCATGCAGTGATTTTGCTAGAATTAAGTAAGTAGAAACAGTAAGTAGAAAAAAATGTAACTAATTTTTTTTACCAGTTTGTGCCATAAATTTAGCAGCATCACCTTGTTCCTGGGGCACTCTTTTTTCATGAACAGATCTTGGTCGCTGACTTTTAATTGTATGATCTCCAATCATTCCAAATTCTAAAGACAGAATAAAGGTTTATGAGAGCTTGTGTGTAGACATTTCTCAAAAACGTTACAGCACTCTTGTCTCATGCAATATGTACCTAAACAAATCTCCATTGGAGTAAAACAGTTTGTAATGCAAATAACATTCGGATTGTCTATGCTCATTAATGAATTATAGAATTTAACAAATTTTAAAGCAAAAACAGTCAAGTCAAAGGTACTGCATAAATATAATTAGCACAAAAAAATACACATCACAAAATTATGGGCAAATATATATATATATTATGCAAGAATACTGTGAATAATGCAAACTTTTTTTATTGATGGTACTCATTCATATGGTCACAGAGTTCTGCATAATAAGTATACGTTTAGAAAGACTATGCCAAAAAACAAATATGTCAATTTAAAATAAACATTGGATTGCCATCCAATGAAATAATTATTTTACAAAATAATCACATGCTATAGTTTCACAGAATGTATATTTTATATGTTGCCAGTTAAATATTTCCTAAGAATGATATTTACATAATAAATGTGTCATTTATTCAATCTAGCAGCTAAACTTTCAGTAGGAGGGTATAGTAATTAAAAAATTCCCCCAATTCATATTCAACCTACATGCTGAACCTCAAGATCTATTGTCAGCTTTTTGTGATAGTTCAGATACTTTTTTTTTTTTTTTTAAACAAGATAAAGTTCCATTTATAATAAATTGCTTGTATCTCATGAAAAAAGCACAAATAAGCCACGGGTTGCAATGCAAGAAGAGGTAATTTGTGAATGCATAGGCCACAAGTGTGAAAGTTTCATGCAGCAAAGGGAGAATGACAATTTTAGATGAAAGCAAGAGGAAACAAAGCTTTGCATAATTCTGCATAAAATATGTCTGTAATGTGATAATAAATAATTATCTTGGGGAAATTACCACTACGTTGTTAATTGATGGTTTGTTGTTGCTAATGCTATGCTACTTTGAAACTAACTGCTACAATTTATAAAAAAAAAAGCCAAACCCGTGAATATAATCTTTGTGGAAAAAAGGGTGGTAATATTCTGTATATTTATACAAACTGCCAAACGTATGCGAGCATTTTACAATAATATATAAAAGTATCCATCTGAGCAGAACATCTATTCCAACATGGTTCTTGCCATACATTTAGAAAATATGGTTGCGAAATCATAACAACTAACTGTTTAGTGTGATATGCAAAATAATCATTTACATTTTTGTATTGAATGACCTCAAAGTACATTAGGAGCCAGTTATGACTAGTAAAAAATATCTAAAAATGTAAAGGCTGTGATTTGGAATGATAGCAATATAGCCTTGTCCTTGATTTTAACATTTAAAAAAGCATTGCAAGGTGACCTTGACTTTTAGTGCATTGTGATAATAATACATTAAAATATGCACAAATGAAATAAAAAGCTGTACACCATTACAGTTCCAAATTCCAAATTTCCAAATTTTTGAGCTTTTAGCTTTTGTGGTGAATCCTGATCAAACTAAAAAGGGGCTCTGACAATCAGAATTAACTAATTAATTTATGAGAAGCTCGGTATATTTCACTTGCCTGCTCAACAGAGTATATATATATATATATATATATATATATATATATATATATATATATATAGAGAGAGAGATTTTTCTTCTTTTAGTATCACTCCCATTTCCATTAAAGGGGTAAGCTCATCTGCCACATCAACACTAACACTAACAATTCCCCTTGCTTCATTAAACTGAAAGGTAAAATCTCTAACACAGACAGGGGTGTTTTTTAGACAGAGAGTGGTATTTTTCTAAACACCTACCTTTGACGTGCCAGGTATGATTACCCTTCAATGCCCATTGGAGTGATACTATAAAACCTCCAGTTATTTAAATGTACATAGTGATTAACATTTCCTATGTGTTTTATTGTATGTATTGAGACTGATGTGTACTATAGTCAATGCTGCCATATTTTATTTTATTACATATAGGATGCCTATCTGTCTAATTATGACTGCATTGTGACTTTGACTACACATGCCATGATGCAGGCTTCTTCTCAGTAATTTATGAATGAGCAAATAAAGTGAGATGAGATGCCCAATGTACAATTTTTGGATAAGTACATGCGTGGGTATAGAACAAAGCGTAATTCCCTCCTGTGACAATGGTAGTAGTAAGCAAGTTTATGCAGGTAGACAAGTATTGAGAAACGTTTTGTATAATAATGTATACAAAGAGCATAAGATGTTATGGGTGCCCCATGAAACAATTTAAATTTTTATTTTCAAGATAATCTATAATAAACTGAAATGTAACATTTAAACTAAAATATTTCCTCAACAATATATTTATTGTTTGTTATATTAAAGAATCTACCCATAGATATTTAGCTTGTCAACTTATGCCATCCACCCAAATCTTTGTCAAAACTGTGTGCACTTGAAAAAACAAATGACGAGAGCCAGCTTAAAGTATCCATCTTAAAAGATAGTGAGTTGACCGTGACAGCTGCCTATTGGATGTTATATAGAGCTAATTAATATTTGACTACTCAAAGTTGAGTGCCATGGGGCAACCAATCAGTATCAAGCATTTCAATGTTGTAATATTTATACAAAAAAAATCCTCTACGGTGTAAGGGTAGGAAGATAACGTTGTCACCAATGGTGTATGATTTGAGATTGTCTTGTTTTAGTGCATAATATTATGGGAGGTTTTTTTTTTTTTTTTTTTTTTTTTTACAAAAGTAAGAATTGTTAGCAATTCAAATTGAATTTCAAATTTAAGGTCAATACAGCCAAACTGCAAAAGTTCTCATTGACAGCTTTGTTACTAGTTGAGCTACAACATTGGCCAACTTTGGCTACTACAAATTAAATTTGAAACTCTATTTGCTTTCACTTTTAATTCCTAACTTTACTCACTTTAGTGAATAACCTTGAACGTTTTTATTCATTTAAAATCTAGAAAATCTTAGTAAAAGAATGTTTCCATGTTTTTTTGCTTGGTCGGGCAATTTAATTATAACTTTTTTCTTGTTTATACAATTTATAATGTGAATTAATACACATTTAATCATAAAGCCCATTGATTGCAACTAGATTGTCAATTAGAATTACAACATATAAAAATGTTTCACAGATTATACAATATTAGGGATATATCTAATTTGGACATTATAATAGGTGAGTATTTCATCTTTATATAAAGTATGTTTTCACAAAAGGCATGAACAAATAGGTACTTCTGTGTGAGAATATTAGGAAAGATTATCATTTTGTGTCCTGATAATCATCATGAACATTAATACTTTATATCAATTTTTAATGTTTGTGGCTACTACTACCTGAATCTCTGTGGCAAATTAATGGAAGTAAGTGCCCTTGTATTTAAAGCTAGGCTATTCATACTTGTAAAAAAAAAAAAGACAAACTTTAATCTATACAAGCTGATGAAAAGTGGGTACTAAATTACTTACGGACTAGTAAGATTAACGTATTTGTATTAAGATAATAAACAAGGGAGTAATAATTACCAATAGTATATGTAGCATCACATATAAAAAAGTAAACATAAAAAACATATTTCATGTATTCTATCAAAAACCATCACTGAATCAAGATCACAATATAAATGTTTATGCAATGATATGAACCTATTTTCACTTATTTTCAAACAGTCAATCTTTCCATCAGACGTGCTGCATTGCTGTCTAATGACATCTCAACATGAAAGATCAAGGTTTGTATTTAGCCTATTCATGTAGACGTTCATCATATTTCTGACCAACTGATCTTACTTTCACTTTCGAAGGTGGTTAGTTTGTCTTTGAAAACATACTCAATCTAAACAGGAAACTATCTCAGACTCTCATTTAATTCTAGAAACTTTATAGATCTAAATCATTCTTTACATCTACAGAGATCACAGCATCTGAATTACTAACTTAGTCTTTTTTCCAAAAATTTTCCAGCATCTTTTAATGACATAAAAATATTTATTATTTTGATTATGTGACACATTTTCACATTTAACAATTTAAAAAGCTAATAGGCTTTATACACACTTGTACAATCCTTGAATTTCAGACACAACCTTGGCATCTTAAACTGTACTACACTCTTCCTACACAACACCTTAGGACTAATCTACTGATTTAATACTTCCAAGTCCTCCTTTTCTTGCTTCCCCTATCTTTCTCTTGTGCACCGTGAGTTGTTCTATATCTCTCCCCTTATCTTTAACCACCTTCTTTGTTTTTTTACAGGTTTATTTCTACACTTACTACTACTAGTGGGATGAGTTATATATCCTAGTTGACCACGGTGGTGAAAGTAACCTCGTCACTGGCTTCTGGAGGAGCCTGCTTGCCACCCTCGTGCCTCAAGACTATAGGCCATGCAAAAAAACTCATAAAAGACTGTGTTCATGCCATTTCTCCATGCTGTTCGGAAACCACATAGACGCACAAACTATGGACCACCCGGGAGCTTGTTAAGCCCTATCATCGCCTCATATCGATTCTAAACGCAGTGTTCTAAATGTTCATCTGGGTGGCCGCCATTCGTATGAACGACAACGAGGGGGAGGCCATCTTGTTCACTCGGATGCAAGCAGCTGTGTTTGGGCATCAAGCTCATGGAATTAAAATCGGACACTGAAACTCCCGAACACCACTGGACTTCCATAATCGCCTGCGTTCGGTTCTATACAACCTGAAGGGACACTGTTCGGTGGAAACATTCCCACAAATGGGGTAAACAAGCTACCTGCTGTAATTATAAGTTAAGTTCAGTATTTTATGCACTTTTATACTCCCGAAAGAGACCGACCATTAGCATTGATTTCATGGAACTGTTTTGGGCATAGGACCATGTGTGCGGTCGGTCAAATAATTGACTTCCATGGAAAAACTGAACCACTGAACCGATCTGGGTGAGTTTTGGATATGTTGGGCACCCAGATCAGGGCTATCCAAGAATGTAACTTTTGTGGGCTTTCTATGGATTTTGGGGGTACTTTTGGGATATTTGTAAATTGTATGTGTTTTGTACCTGAGAAATCATTTAATTATATGTTTGCTTCTCAGATAATTATCTCTCAGGCACACAATATCCTGGGAGGGATTTCCCTGTATTCTTGTATTGAAAACCCTTTGCAGGGGCTTTTGCAAAAAAGGGCATGTGTGGCCTTGAATAAACCAGAGGACTCCCAGCATTAGGCCTTGGGGGGAGCAGTTATACTGCTATATCACTTGCTCTTTTACTGGCTGTACAGTGATACTCTCTTGGAGGAGAGATCTTCCCACTGGGAGCTGGATCCAGGTGTTTGGTCCAGGGTGGTAAGGGACGGCGAGACTCCAGCCAAGCTGAGGCGGCTTTGGGGCTACAGTGGTTATGGTGTCTGGTGCAGTGCTTATGGTACTTGGTGAGAACTAGGAAGCGTGATTGGCAGAAGTACCCAGTCCGGGTGCCAGGCGGTCCGCCACAACCATTTCCCCAGTTAATCCCACACAGTGTTTTTGTCATATCTGCTTAGTTTCAGGTATCATTATAAAACGCATGAAGCAAGAGAATGTTTGACAATTGTTTGTACATTTTAATTTGCTTTGAAATTTATTTTCCTATCTATGATTCTATGGTTATAGGAATATCTACCTCCTTTAATCACTCCTAAAACTGTGTATTTTTATTGATGTGATAGAATTGGAAAATGCTTTAATAAAGAATTTTAAAATAATAAGAAAGCTTTAAATTCTAAAAATATCTCTAAAAAAAAAAACCCCTGCAACAAATATACAAATATTATTATATAATAAGCATCATGCTCATAATAGGATGTTTTTATTGACACTTTTCCTATTTGTGCTTATTTGCTTATTTGTGTCTAAATATTGCTTACTGTGCCATCATTTTAGTTTCTTGTTCCAGTTTTTGTTATTTCAGTTTACAAATATGTAATTTCTTATGTTTAAGAAACAGGTGCAACACTGTGCCTTTACATTTTTTTTTTTAAATTCCACCACTGTCAGAACAGTGGGTTTTCTGAAATAGTTAAGCAGTTTTTCATGGTCTATCGTTCTGTTTATGGAATAAAAAAAGCTTAAATGAAAAGTAGTCAGAGTTATTATAAAATGAGAAGTGACTCACGAAATCTAAAATATACAAATTGTAGACTATTTCCAATTCTCACCATGGAATATTATCTGGTGAAAACAACCAGCATAATGTAAACTATTTTACTAAGTGGGGCAGAGGGTCTGGTACAGGGTAGGGGGGCTTGGAGGGGCTGTGGAATGGTGGGGGGCTCAAAGGGCTATAAAAAGGTGGGGGTTGGGTGGCTATGACAGGGTGTAGAGGGGGGTTAAATGGCTGTGACAGGGGTAAGTGGGGTGGAGGGGCTGTGACAGGGTAGGGTGATGAAGGGGCTGTGACAGGGTGTAGAGAAGGTTAAATGGCTGTGACAGGGGTAAGTGGGTTGGAGGGCTGTGACAAGGGTAGTGGGTGGAGGGCTGTGACAGGGGTAAGTAGGATGGAGGGGCTGTGACAGGGGTAAGTGGGTGGAGGGGCTGTGACAGGGGTAAGCAGGGTGGAGGGTCTGTGACGGGGTAAGTGGGGTGGAGGGTCTGTGACAGGGTAGTGGGGTGGAGGGCTGTGATGGGGTAAGTGGGGTGGAAGGGCTGTGACAGTGTAAGGTTGTGAAGGGGCTGTGACAGGGTGTAGATGGGAGTTAAATGGCTATGACAGGGGTAAGTGTGGTGGAGGGTCTGTGACAGGGGTAAGTGGGATGGAGGGGCTGAAACAGTGGTAAGCAGGGTGGAGGGCCTGTGACAGTGGTAAGTGGGGTGGAGGGTCTGTGACAGGGGTAAGCAGTGTGAAGGGCTGTTAGAGGGGTAAGTGGGGTGGAGGGGCTGTGACAGGGTAGGGTGCTGAAGGGGCTTTGACAGGGTGTAGAGGGGGGTTAAATGGCTGTGACAGGGGTGAATGGAGGGCTGTGACAGGGATGCATGGAGTAGAGGACTGTGACAGGGGTAGTGGGGTGGAGGGCTGTGACAGTGGTTAAATGGGTTGGAGGGGCTGTGACAGGGGTACATGGGGTGGAGGGCTGTGACAGGTAATTGGGGTGGAGGGCTGTAACAGGGTTAAGTGGGGTCAAGGGCTATTACCAGGGCAGTGTGGTGGAGAGGGAGTGACAGGGGTAAGTGGGGTGGAGGGGCTGTGACAGGGGTAAGTAGGCATGCATGCATATTTAAATATATGCAAATCTAAATTAAATTGTTGTATGCCACATTTGGATATGAGCTCTGGAAGAGCCTATTACTAACTGTGTATATGCGACTGCTGTTTTATAATGTGCCCATGAAAGCTAATGAGTAGCCCAATTTTGTTTCCTCAAGCAAGTATTACAATGTATAAGGCTATTTATCTCATTGTACATGAATTGTTTATGAATGTTACGATTAAATTATCTTCAGAACAAATATTGTTAATATACAGATTTTATTCTCTATAGAGTTGCACTTTACTTTTTTCTATTTGGTTTAACTACACTGTGTGCAGAATTATTAGGCAAATGAGTATTTTGACCACATCATCCTCTTTATGCATGTTGTCTTACTCCAAGCTGTATAGGCTCGAAAGCCTACTACCAATTAAGCATATTAGGTGATGTGCATCTCTGTAATGAGAAGGGGTGTGGTCTAATGACATCAACACCCTATATCAGGTGTGCATAATTATTAGGCAACTTCCTTTTCTTTGGCAAAATGGGTCAAAAGAAGGACTTGACAGGCTCAGAAAAGTAAAAAATAGTGAGATATCTTGCAGAGGGATGCAGCACTCTTAAAATTGCAAAGCTTCTGAAGCGTGATCATCGAACAATCAAGAGTTTCATTCAAAATAATCAACAGGGTCGCAAGAAGCGTGTGGAGAAACCAAGGCGCAAAAAATAACTGCCCATGAACTGAGAAAAGTCAAGCGTGCAGCTGCCAAGATGCCACTTGCCACCAGTTTGGCCATATTTCAGAGCTGCAACATCACTGGAGTGCCCGAAAGCACAAGGTGTGCAATACTCAGAGACATGGCCAAGGTAAGAAAGGCTGAAAGACGACCACCACTGAACAAGACACACAAGCTGAAACGTCAAGACTGGGCCAAGAAATATCTCAAGACTGATTTTTCTAAGGTTTTATGGACTGATGAAATGAGAGTGAGTCTTGATGGGCCAGATGGATGGATTGGTAAAGGGCAGAGAGCTCCAGTCCGACTCAGACGCCAGCAAGGTGGAGGTGGAGTACTGGTTTGGGCTGGTATCATCAAAGATGAGCTTGTGGGGCCTTTTCGGGTTGAGGATGGAGTCAAGCTCAACTCCCAGTTTCTGGAAGACACCTTCTTCAAGCAGTGGTACAGGAAGAAGTCTGCATCCTTCAAGAAAAACATGATTTTCATGCAGGACAATGCTCCATCACACACGTCCAAGTACTCCACAGCGTGGCTGGCAAGAAAGGGTATAAAAGAAGAAAATCTAATGACATGGCCTCCTTGTTCACCTGATCTGAACCCCATTGAGAACCTGTGGTCCATCATCAAATGTGAGATTTACAAGGAGGGAAAACAGTACACCTCTCTGAACAGTGTCTGGGAGGCTGTGGTTGCTGCTGCATGCAATGTTGATGGTGAACAGATCAAAACACTGACAGAATCCATGGATGGCAGGCTTTTGAGTGTCCTTGCAAAGAAAGGTGGCTATATTGGTCACTGATTTGTTTTTGTTTTGTTTGTGAATGTCAGAAATGTATATTTGTGAATGTTGAGATGTTATATTGGTTTCACTTTGGTAAAAATAAATAATTGAAATGGGTATATATTTGTGTTTTGTTAAGTTGCCTAATAATTATGCACAGTAATAGTCACCTGCACACACAGATATCCCCCTAAATTAGCTATAACTAAAAACAACTAAAAACTACTTCCAAAAATATTCAGCTTTGATATTAATGAGTTTTTTGGGTTCATTGAGAACATGGTTGTTGTTCAATAATAAAATTAATCCTCAAAAATACAACTTGCCTAATAATTCTGCACTCCCTGTATGTGATACCATTTCAAATTGTCATCTTAACTTTCTGTTTAATACCTTTTACATTTTTAGCAACAATTTTTAACCCTAAAGATACACTTAGTAAGGATCTATGTGTTATATCAACAGAATGAGTGTGACATCGTCTACATAACTGCTTTCTACAAAACAGTATTTGTTATATTTTATTGTTTTTATTTTGTAACATGAATCCTTGCTGCTCTTGAAAGCGCCATCTACTTAAATGTTTATTTGTTTCAATCTACTTTTCAACTGCCTGGTTAAATGCTCATTCTGGAATCCAGTCTTAGAAAATTCATACACTATATTTAGAGTACCAGGAGACAGGTGTGACCAAAATATAAATCCCTATCAGGCATTGAAGTACATTGTATGCGTGTATGCGTGTATGTGTGTGTTTTTGTGTCTGCATGAGGGTGACTTTGGATGATGTTAATTCTATTAATTCTATTAAATTCTATTAAATCTTCTCTATGATACCTTCATACTACTTTGGGACTAGGTATTTAACTCAGATTTCCACAGTCTGAGTACAATGGAAATTGGTTAGAACTCGAGTTACCAATCTTGTCCACATTTCACATTCAGTACCACACGAGTTAACAGCTCATTGTGCTGCTCTTACACCACAAAAATGACTTTTTAACCCATGAAACTATAGTAAATAGCCTCTTTGTTTCTGCGTATTTTTTATGGAACACTCGCTCTGTACTTAGAACCTTTAACTAACTAATATACACCAGTTAGGTTAATGGATTTTTGTTGTAACTATGAAGTGAAACATACTAGTACAGCATTGGGTTTTAGTAAATTGATGTGTAGGTCGATAAAAAACAAGCCAAGCTGGAAAAATCCAGACACATATTCCCACCTTTATTTAATTTGACCTATAGTTTGTTAATATAAGCCCCAGATTCCATATTTCAGTTGCTAGAAATATAGCACATTTTATTTGTCCTTTCAATGCATAATTTCAAATATGCCTAGAGACATACTGACACGTGTGCTTTAGTTCAGAAGTGTTTCATGTTATTTTGAAGTATTGGACTTTTTCATATATTCAGTCCTACTGCTTTTCTATATACTGAATAATTATACTCTCCTAGAGGCTTCTCTGTGAAGTGCGTAGACTAGACTCGGAGATCCATCCGAGCAGAGGTAGCTCATTGGAAATTTCCAGTCATTGTAAAGCAGCACCATAATCAATAATAATAATTAGACTTAGAAATTAATTTTGTTCCAAACTGCAATTTTGCAGAAAGTTGGCCAAAATGTACCTGATTAACAGACCATTCAAAATTTGCAATGCTGAATATATTCGGTCCAGGATCATGATTCTGAACTTAGCTCCAATAAAAGATGATTGATGGCTAGGGGACAGTCACTAAATGTTGATTTTATTCAGATATGAGAAATACAAGGATAATATGGAGGAGCAGCAAAAAAAAATATATAAAAAAATTCTATATTTTATATGTATATATTTATTAAATATAAAATATAAATACCCTAGATATAAATATATATGTGTTTTCCTGTTTTTCCTGTTTTTACTCTATCGGTTAGTTTTGCTCACTTAATCTGTAAACCAAATGGTGTGAAGTAATGCAAAACGTTTACATAATATTATATGTTGTATATATTTTACAGCACATTGATTGGCCCATTTTTGTGCCTTTTCTGTTCTTTAAATGTAGTTTCCAAATCAGAATGTCAGTTCCGAAATTCTGTTGAGCGAACTGACGTTGGGACAAAATTCATATCTCTCAAAAATGTTCTGCTTTCAGGAAAAATGTTTGCACACGTCGAGGTACTGTGCACAAGTCAACAAGAATAAAACTCATGGCAACCAGCAATATGAGTGAGTATATTACATAGCTCTCTTTTCTTATGAAACTCTAAGCAAAGTTATAGCCTCAATGTCACAAAAAAGTATCCAGCAATGCCCCTTCCACTGGATGTGTAATTGACGTAAGTAGTGCCTCTCATTTATCTGCCTTACTTAATAAGTGTATTCATTTGATTTTCAGCTGATTTTATTTTATATAATGTAAATATCATGCATGATTACTGATAGATGAAGATGTTTTGAATGCTTGATGGTGCCCCTTTAACAATCCTACATACCTAATCACTGTTACCTATTTGACTATTACTCTTAATTCAACTTAATTTACATAATTCAAAAAAGTTAAATACTTTTTGTTAACCCTTTATTTCAAATGAATAATATACAAGAGACGAAGATTAAGTCCATATGATTAGAATCTACAGCATTAATTAACTAAATAGTTGGTAATGACCTGAATTAGGTGGACCAATAAAAACAAAGCAAAATAGAACAAAATTAGTTGCTAACTCATCTTAAATCATTGATTCATTTTTAGATGCAATATGTAGTGGATACATACTTACAATTTGTGAATCGTATCAGAAAGATAGATTTCAGGTAATGGATTGTACTCATAATATATTAAGAGACTTTTCACCCACTCACTAGCCAATGGCGATTGGAAATTCAGTTGTAGCAAATTCCTATTTAGGTATTTCATTCAGCAGTACCAAGCCCTCTGGCTAACACCAGAAGTGGTCAGAAACATGCTGAAAAGACCACCCACACTGCACATAACTTCAATAAATGTGTGATGCTGAATGTGTCTATAGGAACCAATTTGTTTCATTAGTTGCTATGTGTCCTGTCCCTATACCTCAGGGCACGCATTATGAACAAGATAAGAGAGGAACAATTGTCCGGCCATCTACACTCTTTGTCATTTTATGACTCACAAACTGACTTCCTCTTCCCGTTTACAATCTATATCTGTAGAGGAGATAAATTAACCTTAAAATGTATGTTAATAACGGGGGAGAGGATTAAACAGGAAGCAGAATGAGTGTACATATCTAGGGAGAAGGAGGAAAAAAGGACAGGAGTAAGATGGAATGGGCATGGATGGGGAAAAAAGAGCAATGAGATAAATGTTTGGCTGGTTGAATACGCTTATGAGATGAACTAGGTAAATAGGGATGCAGAACCAGAACAATGAGTAAGCGCTAAATAACACAGATTAGCAGCAACCCTATAAGGGAATCCCTCAAGAACCCTTAAAATAAAACACAAGAGAGTACAGGAAAGGGCTGCGTCTGGATAACACTTTAAATAATACGAAAAGTCCGGATAAAATCAATGAATAAAAGGAAAAAGTCTTATCTGGCAATGTCCATTGAAATCGTATTGTATGATGGTACTTGGTCTGAAACAGCAGTCTTGCTTATTATCTTCCTTATGGGACGTCTCATATGCAAGAGATAAGAACAAATACAGAGCCAAAATAGTGTAGTATATCTTAAAAAAGAGGAATTCCTGTATTTGTTCTTATCTCTTGCATATGAGATGTCCCATAAGGAAGATAATAAGCAAGACTGCTGTTTCAGACCAAGTACCATCATACAATACGATTTCAATGGACATTGCCAGATAAGACTTTTTCCTTTTATTCATTGATTTTATCCGGACTTTTCGTATTATTTAAAGTTTTATCCAAGCGCAGCCCTTTCCTGTACTCTCAAATAGGGATGTAGGGAGATACCATTTGGGAGAGGCTTGACATGTGGAGAAGAATATATCTAGTATGATGAATTTAGTGTATGACTGGGCAATAAATTGGGGTTACAATTTGATGCATTGAGAATATAGCTAGAGAAAATGTGGGAGTACACCAAAGGAATTAGAAGCTACATTCTTCCAGAATAGGTAAGTAGACCGTTAAAGGAATACTCCAAACATGTAAAGCAATTCAGTTTGCTGAAGCATTTTATGTGTGAAAGTGTGTCCTCTTTTACATTTGACAAAGAGTTCAGATTTTATTAGAGATTGTCTCTTTTTTAAATTAACCTTGTTATACTCCCCCATCAGGCAACCGGTCCTGTTACTACTGTTTTTTTTTTATCCCCATTTACAACAAAAGTCATGAGTCAAGCGTGACTGTCTTGCAAAGCTTTCTTATTGAGCTGCATTGGGAAGTCTATGATCGAAAACCATAGGATGTCTGAGATGTGAAAATAGGGAGGGTGGGGGGGGGGGGGGGAGCTTGTAATGGCTGCATACAGTAGATTTATAGCTTTTGCAAAGGGGATATACTCCCAATGGAAATGTACAAAATTAAATGCAAGCATGTTTTGATACTAAAAAGTGATATATTTTTTATTTTATTTGGGCCTTTAAGACCCACTCCTCCTACTTCCTTTTCGACAGCCCACCTGTCAGTCATTGTGGAGGTGTATGCTACAAAAGGTTATTTTATGATTATGGGAATGGGGATCTTAAAATTACATAAATAGGCCCCTTCCACTTGCACTCACCAATGGACTTCTAAATACACAATAGGGGGTGGACAGATCACTGCCCATCAACCAGACCCCATCCGTGGGCATTGGGTGGTGCTAGTTTACAAAACAAATGGCAGGGGTCATGCTTATATTACGCCTGTAAAACCTTGGTCAGCAGGTGCATCTAGTAAAATATTAATGGGAAAGGACTTAGTGCCCCACCCACCACCCCTCATCCATTGGCGGCAGGAGGGGGCCCTGAAAGTAAAAATTGGTGTTCCCCCTTTTCCACCAAATAAAGGTTGGTTGGAGCTCATTTAAAAAATTGTATTGCCCAGCCCCCCAAATAATGGCATGCCCCCTCCCCTCTCCTGCCCCCTGGGTGACTAGGGGTCCCTGAATCCATAGTCATGCCCATTAAAAAAACAACAAACATATTATAAAAACATTTGCTAATATATACAAACACACTAAATGAGAAGGAAATTATAGTTGAACTAGTAAACAGCAGAAATGCTATTTTTCAGTTTTATTGTTCTCTTGTACTAGAAGCTAGGTTTTGAAGGGGTTATATCTGTAAAACTGTGTCAGTCCCTTTGGTACTTAAATGTACACACAAGTTACTGGTACATTCTACCAGAAAGTCAAACCAATTAAAGTGCTAAAGAAATAAATCACAGCAGTTCCTGAAAAGTTATATCTCTTCAAGTCTGCGTGTAGAGATAATGCCAGAAAATTCGCATCGTTTGGTTCTATGCCAATTTGATTTAATCTAGCACATCAAAATATGTTTTATTATATTATGGGAAAAGATCATAACATGAGGACATGGAACAGCATTACTGGTTTTCTCCTCTTTTCTCTGTTTCTAGAATATTTAGCATATTGAACTAATGCCAAATTCATATAATCTCCTTGAAATTTAACTGTATGACAATAACTTTGCCCCCCAAAATTGTTTTTTTTCATGACTACTTGTTTTAGTGGGTCCACAAATATTACTTTTTACAAAGAACATCGGAATATGTTTATAAACAATTAAGAATTCTTTCACTGTACACTGATAAAAGTAGGAGTCTGGCCAAAGCCACAGGTAGTAGGACTACCTGCATTAGGTAGCCAAATATTGGCTCTGAGTATGTTGCTGAAAAATCTTGCAGTAATAAAGAGGAATGGTGGATATTTCATCTGAAAAGAAAACATTTCTGGATTTCTGAGTGGGCTCTAATCTATACTCAGGGAGAGCAAAAAAACAGGGTGCAAGAGAATACTGAGAACGGACAATACCCCAGATTTCAAGCTGGTTTTAGCTCATCTTGAGCCATTACAAAAAGAACCAGGTCCATTTGCATATCAGACTGATCCTACCCAAAAGACAACAGATCCAAAATGCAGGCTCTCTGCACGAGAGAGACACCAATCCCAGATGATCATTTCAACCTTTTTAGGCATTGTCAGGGAAGTATAGCTCATATCTCTGTAGGCACCATAAACAAGGGGTCCATGTCTGGATTATTAATTAGGTAAAAAATAAATCAGCAAAGGACTAATTCCGATCACCACTGTTATACCTTAACCGGACAATTAAATACAAAAATCTCATAAAACAGAATAACAAAAAAATAACAAAAAAATAAATAAAAAAGGCAAAAAGTGTATCCACAAACTAACTGCACTGAATGGCCAAAAAGATGGAATAACCTCAATATAAAGAATATATATATAGAGGTCTGATCACTAAGTGAAGGTAGGGTGGATACAAATAATATACCAATAAACACAATAATAATAATAAATGGGAAAAAAATATATATCTGTCCTCGGTGTGGGCCCCCACCTGAGGTAGATATAACCAGAAGATGAATAAATGAGATATATAAAAATAAAAGACAAGAGACAAAAAACAATAATACTAAGTGAAATAATATAAAGTGAAAAAAACCAGTAATTGTCCGGAAGTCCTCCCTGGGTATGCAGAATAAAGGTGATGTTGGGCGGATCAAAGAGCAACCAGATGAACCCTCGTTATGGGAACTCCAACTCTCTCACACTGCGGTCGGGATCTTCAAAAAAGACCACAGTGGAGGTGAAGCCGTGAAGATGGACAAAGTAGGTGCAGAGTGGTACAGCAACCGCCCAGACATGTTAAATGTGATATCTGTGATTATTCCCACTGTGAGTTTTGTACACAACAAGGCCATATATATTTGCACTTGCCCCTCAAAGCCACACATTGCCAGTCCTTCCCTTAATACATGGTATATAGAATCACAAACATCCAGGTTATTAAAGTGAGAATTCACAATAGCTGAAGCTATGCTTCCAGTGGTTATTTTGGCTTTAAATTTGAAATACACTTAAATTCGCTCTGTTTTTTTACACTTTTGTTTTTGCCCCCATTTTTCATGAGCTGAACTCAAAGATCTAAGACCTTTTCTATGTACACAAAAGGCCTATTTCTCTCAAATATTATTCACAAATCTCTCTAAATCTGTGTACTTCTCCTTTGCCGAGATAATCCATCCACCTCACAGGTGTGGCATATCAAGATGCTGATTAGACAGCATCATTATTGCACAGGTGTGCCTTAGGCTGCCACAATAAAAGGCCATTCTAAAATGTGCAGTTTTACTTAATTAGGTAGGAACAGGGGGTCGGAGGGGTCGAAAACCAGTCAGTTTCTGGTGTGACCACAATTTGCTTCATGGAGTGCAAACACATCTCCTTCGCATAGAGTTGATCAGGTTGTTGATTGTGGCCTGTGGAATGTTGACCCACTCCTCTTCTATGGCTGTGCGAAGTTGCTCGATATTGGTAGGACCGGGAACGCGCTGTCAAATACGCCGATCCAGAGCATCCCAAACATGCTCAATTGGTGACATGTCTGGTGAGTATGCTGGCCATGCATGAACTGGGATGTTTTCAGCTTCCAGGAATTGTGTACAGATCCTTGCAATATTGGGCCATGCATTGTCATGCTGCAACATGAGGTGATGGTCGTGGATGAATGGTACAACAATGGGCCTCAGGATCTCATCACGGTATCTCTGTGCATTCAAAATGTCATCAATAAAATGCACCTGTGTTAGTTGTCCATAATATATGCCTGCCCATACCACAACCCCACCGCCACCATGGGCCACTCGATCCACAACATTGACATTAGCAAACCGCTCACCCACACAACGCCATACCCACTGTCTGCCATCTGCCCTGTACAGTGAAAACTGGGTTTCATCAGTGAAAAGAACACCTCTGACAGTTTGTGCAGAAATTCTTTGGTTATGAAAATCGATTGTTGCAACAGCGGTCCAGGTGGCTGGTCTCAGACGATCTTGGAGGTGAAGTTGCTGGATGTGGAGGTCCTGGGCTACTGTGAATACATGTGGCCTGCGGTTGTGAGGCCGGATGGATGTACTGACAAATTCTCTGAAACGCCTTTGGAGACGGCTTATGGTAGAGAAATGAACATTCAATTCACGGGCAACAGCACTGGTGGACATTCCTGCAGTCAGCATGCCAATTGAATGCTCCCTTAAAACTTGCGACTTCTGTGGCATAGTGCTGTTAGATAAAACTGCACATTTTAGAGTGGCCTTTTATTGTGGCCAGCCTAAGGCACACCTTTGCAATAATCATGCTGCCTAATCAGCATATTGATATGCCACACCTGTGAGGTGGATGGATTATCTCGGCAAAGGAGAAGCGCTCACTAACACAGTTTTAGACAGATTTGTGAACAAAATTTGAGAGAAATAGGCCTTTTGTGTACATAGAAAAAGTCTTAGATATTTGAGTTCAGTGAGTGAAAAATGGGGGCACAAACAAAAGTGTTTTGTTTACAATTTTGTGCAGTGTATGTATATATTATTAGCAGCTGCTACTATATATTATATTTGTCTATCTATCTATCTATCTATCTATTTATTATTGTTTCTTAATTTCCTTTGTGTTTTTGTGGATTTTTCTCAAAACATTTTGTTTTTTAGATAAAAGAAAAGTATTTTTATATATTTGAATAACCCTTTGACTTCTAAAGACATTTACTAGAAAACTGCAGAACAATATGTGTGACACATATGGCACTCAAAGTATTAAAAATGTATTGCAAATTATATTTGACTAATGACTTACACTACCGCTGCTCTGAAACAATAAATTATGCTTAAATATGAAATTATTACACTTGACAGAACAGAAAAATCATATTTTAAAAAGAGGACAAGAAAGGACAAGATAATAATTGTATGAACTCTACCTAGAAGCATGGGATCATCTGGCAGCATGTTTAAACAGTCACAAACACACACACTGTTGGAATTAGGGAACAGATTTTCAGCAGGCAGGCATTGCTGGAATTGGAGGACAATTTCATGCTGAGAAATCCACATATAGAATATTATATATATCTATATATATATGTAAAAGGTCATAGGCCTGAATTTGTGGGAGGAGTTTTCCCTATATAAACTCAACCCCCCTACTTACTTATGCCGTTTCCTGTTCAAGTGACCAGGTTTCCACGTCAACCAGCACTTCCGTTACGGTCCTTCCCGGCAATTCTCACTGCTCGGACCCAGCAACCCATGAACTCGGCCTTCAACGTCTCCGACCCAGCTCCCGTATCACAAGACACTGGTTTCCAGCCATGAGACCTGGCATGCTCACATATGTACTCGTGGGAACCCATTCCCAGTGTTCCCACATTCGGGCCTACTTTACGGGCCTTACGTTCGCATACACGTGTTCCGTTTGTTTGCTTTAGTTTAAACTCTCCTTTGCTTATTACTGACGTTCGCGGGTTTTAGCTTGTTCCCATACAACCTGTTTCCTTCACTTATCCTGTTCATTCATCTGGTTCAAACCGTATGTTCGTTTACTTTGTTCCGTTCGTACGTTGTTTGAAACATGCATTCATTCATTTAAATCTCATCCTACTTAGATGCTGACACTTAAGTTTTTGTTTAAAGCTTTTTGGTTGTTAGTTCTCATAATTTCACAGTTTGCATATTTTTGTAAACCATAAGGCTTAGATGGGGTTCACTGTTGGTTTCAGCAGGCACTGGATTTCACTCCATTTGTGAAGCTTTTCTTTTCGGTTTCTTTTCTGCACTTACTAATGGATATTTGGTTCAGTAAAATAAACTTGCTCTTCATGGTTTTCCCGTTTACTACCTCCATCTGTACATTTCATTGCTGTTCACAGTTCGGTACTTTCCCAATGTTCTTAAATACTGCACGTTTTTAAATTCACATATCCATTTGTAAGGATTTATGCACACTAGACTATATAGTCTATTATAAACCTGGTCCAGTTCATCTGGGATTCCTGTTCACAAAGTAATATCACTAGGTGGTCACATATGCCTGTTTGTAATAACGCTAGGTTAAGCACTATTTCAGTACATAGGTCCTTTCTAGTATATATATATATATATATATATATATTAATATATAGATTTCCCCAACTCGGTACTCACTTTGTTGTGCTTTCTTTGTTCTCCTATTATACCACGTATTTTATGTGCCAATATCAATTTATTAGCAATCTTACTGGAGGAGGAATCTTGTGTCAGGTATTCTATTTTATTATGTTCATATTGTTAGCTACACCCGTATATTAAGGGCTTACTCTTCCTTTTACGTTTATACGTTATTTAAGGGCTTGTCTCACTGCATCGGACCCATGTTAGGTCCTCACTATGTTTACGTTCATATAGTGACTTCTATGGTACTATCTGCTTTCCAGCTTTTACAATTACTCCATTAGGCAGCGGGTTATTCATTAATTGGGTTTATTGTTTATTACATTGGCTACCCATTAATGGAATTACAGTACATTCAGTTGCTAATTATACCATGCGGTGATTAATACCATCTCTTAAAAAATCCTATTTTTCAGGTATAAGCCGTCCAGGTGTACTCTTACATTAATTTCAGTACTAGTTTAGATTATAGGACTGACCATCCTCTAGTTACTGTAATACTGCATTTCAATAGTGATGTCGCGAACATAAAATTTTCCATTCGCAAACAGCGAACGCGAACTTCCGCAAATGTTCGCGAACGGGCGAACTGGGCGAACAGCCATAGACTTCAATAGGCAGGCGAATTTTAAAACCCACAGGGACTCTTTCTGGTCACAATAGTGATGGAAAAGTTGTTTCAAGGGGACTAACACCTGGACTGTGGCATGCCGGAGGGGGATCCATGGCAAAACTCCCATGGAAAATTACATAGTTGATGCAGAGTCTGGTTTTAATCCATAAAGGGCATAAATCACCTAACATTCCTAAATTGTTTGGAATAACGTGCTTTAAAACATCAGGTATGATGTTGTATCGATCAGGTAGTGTAAGGGTTACGCCCGCTTCACAGTGACAGACCAAACTCCCCGTTTAACGCAACGCAAACAACCGCAAACAGTCCATTTGCACAACTGCAAACTCCCCATTTGCACAAGGTTGGATACCAAGCTAGCCATGTCCTGTTCCTTGTCCTCACTGATGTCATTGAAGGTCTCTTCCTCCACCCAGCCACGTACAACACCAAGGGTCCCCGAAAGGTGACAACAAGCCCCCTGTATTTTTTTTTTAAATGTACACTACTGTTACACCAGATATGAGTTGCACTGGTGTAACACTGTGCACTGGCAGGCCCTGAAACGCACACGTGTGAAGGAAACTGATTACTATTATATTACAGTCAAAAATGTTTTTGTTTTTTTTAAATGCAAGCTATTGTGACACCAGATATGAGTGGTGGCACTGGGCAAGTGGGCACAGTATACGCTGTGAGCCTGACACACATGCTGGCAGGCAGGCAACTGCAATTAGATTACACAAAAAAAAAAAGCAGACTGATGTTCTAGCTGTCATGGAGGAAAGACGCACTTCGTGTGAGCTCCCTCAATATCTCACTTTAAGCAGCTATCAACAAGCAAATTTCACCCCAGAAGGGGATGACCCAGCAATGTTGCTCCTACCTGACCGACCCGACATGCTCAATGGTGGTCAGGTAGATGGTAATCAGTCACACGGGCAAACAAGACAGGAAAGGGTTAAAGATAAATTCAGAGTCAAGAACAAAGCCATGGTCAATACCAAAATAAACAAAATAGATCAAGGAACGCACTAAAGGGTACTGACACAGAAACCACAATAGGACAAAGTGGATAGGGCTAGGGAAGTTTAAATATCCTTTAACATTTGATTGGCCCACGTCATGCCTACGCCCCCAAAACATTTGTGTTGCCTGAATCAACTTTTGGCTCCCACTGCCCCTTTAAGAGCGAGCTCGTGACTCGAGCCGTACTCCTAGTGCCATGCGGGCCACGTGACCGATCACTGCGGTCAGTGCGCGCGGCTAAGTCAGAAGAGGAGATCAAGCCGCATGCGGCTTGTGTGGAGGCAGGAGTGATCCAGCCACGTGCGACTCAAGCATAGGAGCCAGGTCGGTCCCAGGATAAGGTAAATACAGCCACAACTACTTATCCCAATCACACACCTTTCCTAACGTCCTATCCCATTAAAAGGATATTACCGCGTATTTAATAAAACAGATAGACCCCCTACTTCATCCAGGTTACGGATCGGTGGTTCGATATTCTGAGCCCTCTCTGATTTACTGTACACGACTATTCGATATTCCCACAAATTTTATATAGCATTTTATGTTTGTTTGAGACCACCTTAAAAATATTGGATATCGCTAAAAATCATGATCACTATATACTTTCTCTACAAACCTCTAAAATGAACCAAACTACTCATCCATCCGCTATACCACTTTATCCCACCTAGAACTAGTGCCCAGTTAAAATACTTGACTCTTACTTACGCAGACTCAGTCATGCCACACACATTTCACCACTACTCTCACTGAATCCCTCAGACTACGGCTAAATTCATCTTCTACATCAGAACACTACTCCTAAGATTGGGTTGTATCCATGTCTCGGGTCTTTCATTTAGAATAGGGGCAGCTTCGGTCTCCTTCAACACTGACACTCCAGTGCATATTATTAAAAGATTGGGCAGATGGAAATCCTCAGTCTACAACCGATATATTCCTCATCCCGAGAAAGAAATGAGGAAAGCTTTTAAAAGTTTGGCTTTGTAAATTTGATGCAGTGTGTTTTTCTTTAATACCTTTTCACCCTCTTTGCATGAACCCGATTTACATATATTACTAATATGTTTCTGAACATATATATTATATTATTCACTCACTCACTCACTCACTCTCTGAGCCGGCCTAAGACATCATGCTGCCTAGGTCCAACGATAAATGACTATGGGGGATAATGTATAATAAACACCTGTTACTGGCTACGGGGGGATAATGTATAATAAACACAGGTTACTGGCTATGGGAGGGATAATGTAAATAATAAACACAGGTTACTGGCTATGGGAGGATAATGTATAATAAGCACAGGTTACTGGCTATGGGAGGATAATGTATAATAAACACAGGTTACTGGCTATGGGGATGATAAGTTATAATAAACACAGGTTACTGGCTATGGGGAGGATAATGTATAATAAACACAGGTTACTGGCTATGGGGAGGATAAGGTATAATAAACACAGGTTACTGGCTATGGGAGGATAATGTATAACAAACACAGGTTACTGGCTATGGGGAGGATAATGTATAATAAACACAGGTTACTGGCTATGGGAGGGATAATGTATAATAAACACAGGTTACTGGCTATGGGAGGATAATGTATAATAAACACAGGTTACTGGCTATGGGGAGGATAAGGTATAATAAACACAGGTTACTGGCTATGGGAGGATAATGTATAACAAACACAGGTTACTGGCTATGGGGAGGATAATGTATAATAAACACAGGTTACTGGCTATGGGAGGGATAATGTATAATAAACACAGGTTACTGGCTATGGGGGGGATAATGTATAATAAACACAGGTTACTGGCTATGGGGGGATAATGTATAATAAACACAGGTTACTGGCTATGGAGGGATAATGTATAATAAACACAGGTTACTGGCTATGGGGGGATAATGTATAATAAACACAGGTTACTGGCTATGGGGAGGATAATGTATAATAAACACAGGTTACTGGCTATGGGAGGGTAATGTATAATAAACACAGGTTACTGGCTATGGGAGGATAATGTATAATAAGCACAGGTTACTGGCTATGGGAGGATAATGTATAATAAACACAGGTTACTGGCTATGGGAGGGATAATGTATAATAAACACAGGTTACTGGCTATGGGAGGGATAATGTATAATAAACACAGGTTACTGGCTATGGGGGGGATAATGTATAATAAACACAGGTTACTGGCTATGGGGGGATAATGTTTAATAAACACAGGTTACTGGCTATGGAGGGATAATGTATAATAAACACAGGTTACTGGCTATGGGGGGATAATGTATAATAAACACAGGTTACTGGCTATGGGGAGGATAATGTATAATAAACACAGGTTACTGGCTATGGGGGGGTAATGTATAATAAACACAGGTTACTGGCTATGCGGGGATAATGTATAATAAACACAGGTTACTGGCTATGGGGGGATAATGTATAATAAACACAGGTTACTGGCTATGGGGAGGATAATGTATAATAAACACAGGTTACTGGCTATGGGGGGTAATGTATAATAAACACAGGTTACTGGCTATGGGAGGATAATGTATAATAAACACAGGTTACTGGCTATGGGAGGATAATGTATAATAAACACAGGTTACTGGCTATGGGGAGGATAAGATATAATAAACACAGGTTACTGGCTATGGGAGGATAATGTATAATAAACACAGGTTACTGGCTAAGGGGGATAATGTATAATAAACACAGGTTACTGGCTATGGGGGGGATAAATTATAATAAACACAGGTTACTGGCTATGGGGGGATAATGTATAATAAACACAGGTTACTGGCTATGGGAGGGATAATGTATAATAAACACAGGTTACTGGCTATGGGTGGGATAATGTATAATAAACACAAACACACACAAAAAAAATAATACAAAAAAAAAAAAAGAATGCAGCTTCAGAATTAATCTAAATTGTATGCTGTCTAGGAGGTGAGAGGGTCTGGGAGGGAGGATCTGCTGCTGATTGGCTGGAATGTGTCTGCGGACTGTGAGGTACAGGGTCAAAGTTTACTCAATGATGACGAATAGGGGGCGGACCGAACATCGCATATGTTCGCCATCCGTGGTGAACGCGAACAAGCTATGTTCACCAGGAAGTATTCGCCAGCGAACCATTCGGGACATCACTACATTTCAAACCTCATGTGGGATTAAACTAACATTGGGTACATTTCTAATACATTGGCTACCACTCAAAAACGTCTACGCCAATCACTACAAATGCGATTCATGTTAAAGTCATTAGCACACCTACTAAAAGATACGGTAAACTTGAGTTTCTCCCATATTCATATCAAATATCAAGGCCTCACTCTGCCTTCCTTACAGCCACCTAATACAATTCAAAACCCTTAACATTAACTAGGGGCTTGTCTCTGCACGCCTGACCCTCGCAAGGTCCTCCATATGCATTTAATCATATGTTACGCAATTCAATATTAAATACGTTTTACTATGTACTTTACGTTTCAAGATATCCAAAGAAATTTATTGACTTTCTGTTATGCTACATAAAAGTTTTATATCAATACTCATCTTAGGATACAACTCATAGTTAGTGCCTCGCATACTCTTCTGCACGGTCATAGTTAGGCCCTCACATGTCACGGCCACATGTATTGACTCTTTTACCATCACTGAAAGGCCAACACCTGGCTACGAGCCCACATGGCCCAAATCAGAGATAGAGTCTCTCACAGCCACTTGGCAATAGCAGGGCCTCACTGGTCACTGGTTAGTTAATATTTTCGCCTATCGGCGCTAGTTAGCAAGCCAGTTCTACATATGGGATATAAACAATTTGCATCAAAGTTTTGCATGGTTAACATTCATTTTTAATTTCTAAAATGCTACAAGAAAGGTGACGTTCTATCTCTAAAAGACACTCCAACTCTATCATCCCAGGTCCCCTGCAGAATCCCCTGTCCCTTCTACTCCTAAGGCCCGGAGGACTGGACCTTGCTTAAATTTGGCAGTTGAGCTAAAGTCATGGAGGCACCATCTTCCCGGCCATGGCTGGAAAGGCTGCATATACCCTGAACAAGCTGGTCATGCCCTAGAGCGGCTCACACCAGTAATTCAGTTAACTCACTATAGTAATCAGCCTATTTCAGTCATTCATAGCATCGCAACGATGCCTCTTTCCACATACAATATTAGGTCCTCTCTAAGCCATTTTGACTTTTACCATTTCGACTTTTATCATACGCAATTCTATTTAGTCCCCTATATGGCTAGGTGTTGCAACCGACTGTATAATATTTACGTCAGACTCACACCTGGGTCCAAACACTCGGTTAAATTACATTAATTTTAACTGGTATAAGCATTCACCGTACACATTTAACAGCAACTCTACATAGGGCTTTTTCCGCAAAATCAGGTTTCGCTTTAGATTTAGTTATTTTTTTACTTAAGGGTTGTTGGTATTGGTTTACTTCCAATATATTTTTAGAATGTGTACAATACTGGCAAATTAATTGTACACATTTAACGTTCCCTGTAAATACTTTCATCATATGTCTTCGTTTATATCGTTTTTAATGACCTAAAATTTCTTTCTTCTCCAATATCACTACTCTCCCGGTTCTCAACCTTTTCCACTCTCTGTAAAATTTTCCCTATGCAAGTTGCCCTTGCAAGGTTCATCACCTGACACATACATCACTTATCCATCTTCGAGCTATCCCAAATTTATATTAGGCCAACATGGACCTACGTATCGGGAAATTACCTGCCAACTAATATGCTCTCGTTACAGGTTCACAATTCACATACAATCTTGAGTCGTATTATTATTAGAATTGTATTTATGACATAATGCAGTATGGTTTAATCTCATGTTATATGCTGTTAACCGTATGCATGAAACCTGGTTAATTCTAGTCATTTTTTTTTCAGCAGTATTACCCCAGTCGACTACATATTCAGCAGCCTATACGATTTATCGGATACCAAACCATTCGATAGTAAACACTGTTATTAAGTAACTATTTATATTGCCTTCCTCAGTTTCTCAAAGACAGCAAAATCACAGTGGTACACCATATGAAGTCAACTCCGACCTTGTCATACACATCGGCCTTTACATTCTCACCCTTAAGGATTTCCAAATTAACCAGATAAACCATACAACCACAATATATATCACTATTCCTGACAGGCAACAACTGGCCCACGTCAATACTAGATACACGCATACACATACACGACACCTTCCACCTAACTCTGTTGCATTCACTTCACAGACATCCACTCAGCCCAGTCCACATTACTAAATCTAATAGATGGTTATCCCTGTATTCAGTTCTGAGATTCCGCTTCATGAATAGAGCTAAGGATATCGCTCAAGTTTATCGTTGTAAGAATGCTAAAAGAGTTTTTTTCACAGATACCTTTTTGGCCCTCTTTAAACAGGCCTACCCGTACATTGGTATCGGCACAACACTACCAACTTTCTCCTTTCCTCTATTCCATGTACAAATTAAGTTCCGACCACAAGTAAAAGGCCGTAGGCCTGAATTTGTTGGAGGAGTTTTTTCCTATTTCCCTATATAAACTCAACCCCCCTACTTACCTAAGCCATTTCCTGTTCGAGTGACCCAGCCCACCACTCCCTCTACTATTACATTATCCCTGTTAGGCCCTCTTTATACAGGCCTACCTGTACGTTGGTATTGGCACAACACTGCCAACTTTCTCCTTTTCCTCTATTCCATATACAAATTAAGTTCAGACCACAAATATATATATATTTATGTATGTAACAATGTGAATCTACTTGTTGAGTCAAATTTGAGCGCTACAATTACATGAAATCCATTAGAGCCTTGTAGTTAAAAGAACACCATAGGCACTGTTATTTATTCATCTTATTGAAGTGGTTATAGTTTCTGGAGTCCCCTGTATGCTACGTCCTTATTGAGGAAGCATTCGCCTTAGCAACAATGGGTTTCTGTGATTGACTGAGAAAGTAAGGCGACAGCTTGCTGGGACGCACTGGTATTACTAGAAGGAAGTGGAAGCTGGGCTGTGTGCTGCTAGGAACCCTTGGTGTTAAACTGCTCAAAAATGGCTTAAAGGAACACTATAGGGTCTGAAACACAAATATGTATTCCTGACCCTATTGTGCAAAACCCACCATTAAGGTGGCTTGCCCCCCTCTTACCCTGCTTAAAAGCATGAAAAACATATTTCCAGTGCCGTGTGGGAAACCATTGGATTGACTAAAATCGGCAAGGGGAAGGGGCTAAACACTGTTTTGACCAATCAGCACCTCCTCATAGAGATGCACTGAATCAGTGCATCCCTATCAGGAACATTCAGCATCCTCATGCAGAGCGTGGGGACACTGAACGGCAGAGCTGCCTACTGTGCAGCACTGCCCCATGAAGCACCTCCAATGGCCATCTGAGGAGCCACTTGGAGGTGTCCATAGGGGCAATATAAACACTGCCTTTTTTCTGCAGTGTTTGCATGAAAATGCCTGCATATAATGATTATACTCACCAGAACAACTACATTAAGCTGTAGTTGTTCTGGTGACTATACTATCCCTTTAACACTGAATGGAGGAGACTATATTTAAAAGAAAAAAAATACCACAACAAGAGGACATAGTCTTAAATTAGAGGGACAAAGGTTTAAAAATAATATCAGGAAGTATTACTTTACTGAGAGGGTAGTGGATGCATGGAATAGCATTCCAGCCGAAGTGGTAGAGGTTAACACAGTAAAGGAGTTTAAGCATGCGTGGGATAGGCATAAGGCTATCCTAACTATAAGATAAGGCCAGAGACTAATTAAAGTATTTAGAAAATTGGGCAGACTAGATGGGCCGAATGGTTCTTATCTGCCGCACATTCTATGTTTCTATGTTTGGAGAGACAGTGCCAGAGGATGGCAATTGCTATTACCAATTCAATAAGATGAAATTATATTGTTACAGTTTTTTTTTTTTTTTTTTTAAAGTAGTTTTTTTTTTCCACATTGATATCCAGGGTTAATTTCCTTGTATGGTGATACAACTTTAGATTGTTTTGTTGTCATGATTTTGTCAAATCAAACAAAACAAACACTGTTTGAGATTTCATACAAAGAAACTACATATTATTTCACATAGAGCAACACATTAGTAAGTAACCCTATTTGCTCTTGCATGTTCACTCCACAGAAACTCAATTAGTAAAATTAATGTAATTTGTCCAATGGTCAATAATGGCATTCACAAAATGTATTAAGATAATTAAACATATATGGCATTGCAATATAAATTTACTTATTACAATGTGCTTGTAGAAAATAAAAAAATAATAATTATAATAATATATAATATATAATAATTAGAAGCATGGATGAGCAAACAAAAACACAAACAAAACTTACAAAGAGTTAACACACAAACTTCCTATTATAATACCTAGTATTACCAATAGCTTACTATTCAAGACAATATGCCACAAAAGATAGTAAGAATTTTTCCCAATCTTGCGTCTACACTTGTTCTACACATACACAGCTTCTCACAACAGCTTATCCTGCGAGCCATCATTCATTATCAATAAATAAGTCTTTCCAGTATAGGAAATTATAGAATAATAATACTGCATGGTGCATGTTTACCAGTTATAATGGAGACACTCACAATATATATATTTTAATGATTTTTCTAGTTCTTTATTCCTTCAGATGAACCAACACTGCATGAACCCGAATAACATATATGACATTAACTTGCAGACCTTTTCTTCAATTTCAAAATAAAATAATACCTTATTATTCAATGATAATATATAACAAAATACATTCTTCAAAATACATTCATTGTATTCTGCCAGTGGACTCTCTGCTATATAGGAAGGAACTGTAGCTTATACATTTCTTTTTAGCAGTTCCCTGGAGCCAGATGAATATGATGTGACATTTCCAGTGACAAGTACTGGGGACCCACTGAAATAGGATGATTAATAACAATTGGTGGATGTGGTACTAACAATCAATTCATTAAAGATAATGCTCCAACACTATCAGAATTTTGTTCTATCTAGAATGTTGAGGGTAACTAAGCAAGTACCCAACTTTTGTACTCAAATACACAAACACACACAAATAAGCACTTGGATTTTACAGTGTGCCAAGGTAACAGGCTAATTAACTGTTGGTACATTGTGAATAATGTTTAATTGAAGTTAAACATGAAGACTTTGACAATTACTGTGATTTACAGAAACCTGTATGAAATGTAAGTTTTCTAGCACGCATAGTGCTTGAACACGTCTTCCTAAACATTTTAAAATGTTTGAAAATCTTTTTCATTTTATTTTATTTTTTTTATTTTTTTGATGTATAATTTTAACACATTATCTATGTAATGCATTAAAGAAATTTGAATTCAAATTTTGATGACTGTTTCCCTTTGAACAACAAACTGGAGAGCATATAGTTACACTTGGGTATTGCAACACGTGTTTTGAGTAGCTGTAAAAATGTAAGAGATGTAATAAAAAAAAAAAACAGGAAAGTCAGCCATTATAATGAGAAATAGAGTAATATTCTAAGCTAGATTTCTAAATCTTCTTGCTATAGAAAGTAAGTAAGAAACGTATTAAAACCGAGAAAATAATGACAATGCAGTTGCACATCATTATTCATATAAAATTATAATCTTCATTCAAATAATTTTTGTTGATCAATTCCCCACATGATAAGCATCATGTGGCGGAGGGAGTAAATAAGCCCCAGGAAATGCTGCTGGGTGTGCTCAGCAGCCCCACCAGATGGCAAGAATCTGTTGAAAGCTTTACATGGCCAGCGATTCTTCTGTTGTCCTACCCCGATCTGTCAGTTCTTAGTGGCCTGGGGACAAATCGCCAGCTAGGCCAGACTGAATCTGAAAATACACCTGCATCACAAATTCCAGCTGTGGTATTTAGAATTACTGATACAATAATGCAAATTACATTGAAGAAAGGACATTTCAAGTGATTATTTCAAATGAATTAAATGTGGTAATCAGTGAATCATACCAATGCAAGAGGTAGGCGAGTAGTGTGTTGCAGAGACAGTTATATCAAATGCAGCCAGGGAGATTGCAAGTCTCTCAAATCAAAGAACGGCTAGGATTGTGCTTTGTCTATATTGCCACATATTACATGACCTTGATATGCAGTTTGAAGGACAGAAAGAAGAACAGGCACTTTTAATCAAAACACAAAGAGGAAATTGGAAGCTGTAAATTTCTGTTAAATGTTAGAAAGTCCTACAATAGGAAATGATTGGCCTATTAAGATAAACATTCATACTAAGCCAATGCTTAAACATGTATCAGAAAGTTATAATGTTGGCCCTAATGTAAAATAAAACTAAATATTAGATAAAGGGGTCTATTTACTAAATAATGATTTGAGACAGTCTGACAAATGTTTAGCAACAGAGAACCAGGCTAAATTTAGACCACAAAATGGAGCAAACACAAACCATATGTAATGTTTTTATTTGACTTCAATTCCCATTTCTTTTCAAAGGTGAAAAATATTACAGGAAAACATTATTATTATAATTTAGTAATATATCATATCATTATTTGATCAATGATAGGAAAACAGTGACATTAAATGAAGTTGCACATGACTTCTACAGAATTTTGAAGTAAGCAAAATGTTTCTTCTCTACAAAGATAAATATTTCGAAATATATTTATTTATTACAATGGACTGCTAAACATTGTCCACATTTATTGGTAAGCTTTGAACATTATTGTAATAGAAAATGTAACATAAAGCACATTTATCTAACATAAAGAGAGTTCTGCATCAGTCTATGAAAATGAATGTGACTGAACGTCCACATTTAGCCACAAGCAGGTATTCCTCAACACAGAAAAATCCGTGGAATATTAATTATGAATATACCCAGGGCAGGTGTCTCTGCAACCCACTTGAAATTAGATGACTCAGTTTAATTAATGCTGGACTCCACATGATGTTCTATGATAATAACTGTATATAATCTGACAGGGAAAATATACTGTATTACATTGTGAGAGCCTATCATGAGAGGAACATTTACCCATACATGCTGCAATCATGCAGTGTAAAGCACTCAAAGAGTACTCAGTATTGTGTACACTTGGCAAATTATTTTGCTCATCTCAGCTGCGGTTGCATTTGGTTAGATGATTTAAGGGTAAGGTGTATTAGAGTTAGTATTTAGGGTTTAAGTGGCTTTGAAAAGAATTAAAGCCAAAATAAAAGTCAAAATACCTCTAGTTAAAAACTACAAGGCATCTGCTTTATAAAAACTGATATTTTTGTTTATCAGTTTTGATTTCTATAACTGCTATTAAATATAGAGTAAAACATACTACATTTTGAAAATGTAATTTTTTTTATAATATTGTTTTTCACTTTAAATTGACATCTTTTACTTGTGCTCTGTAAATCAGTATGAAAGATGGAATACAGTTTGAAGTACTTTCATTTAACTGCAATGAATGTACACATTATTAGAGGTAAAACTTACTAATGTATATTTATAATCAAGTTGGTACAAATGGAAATAT
Organism: Pelobates fuscus; assembly: GCF_036172605.1. Taxonomy (NCBI): domain Eukaryota; kingdom Metazoa; phylum Chordata; class Amphibia; order Anura; family Pelobatidae; genus Pelobates; species Pelobates fuscus. Next base: position 174,903,381 of record NC_086318.1, on the reverse strand, counting down.
AGTCAAATGGAAATCATTGTGTTCTTAAGAAAACCATGTACAGGCACACCCCACTTTTAAGTACATAATGGGACCACAGCATGTATGTAAAACGAAAATGTACTTAAAGTGAAGCAATACCTTTATTCACTTCTCAATGCATGTACTGCATTGCAATAGTAATTTACAGACATAACTGATAGTGCAAGTGCAGATTTCCAGTGATTTATTTAGTGATTTTCAGTGGACTTTTATTTAGTTAAAACAAAGAGTAAAAAAAAATCTCATTCCAGATTGTACTATTTATCTTTAATGTTTTACTCATCTGACAACCTTATACTGGGAGGAAAAGTCAAATAAACCTGCCCACTTGCCCATATTCTGTCAATACAGTGCCAATTTGTATTTGTTAGCAGCTTAGTTGCACACTTTGTTTAGAAACATCTCTTCATCACCTTAAGCATTTATGGTTTAACTTTGTATCATCAGAATTGTGGCTAATGCAGCTAAGCTGCTAAGTCATAGTTATAGAACATGGCAGGGTACGCCCCTTAACTGGATGGCGCCGATTGCAGAATATGGACAATGTAGGGGCAGAAAAAATAGATATATGTTCAGCTAGGAGTAGACATTATAAATTTGAGATGATTAACCTGTGCCATGTCAGAAGGTGTTAAATGTTCTTGCCCCAATGACACTGAACTGAGCTGCTCCGGGCGAGAATAGAACCTTCCATTTACTGTTCACTCCCAAACAGAAGAAGCACGGAATGTCTGTACTTACGAGGCACCTTTAAGTACACTCGGGGGTATGTCTGTACTTGCGAGTGTATGTAAAGTGAGTGTATGTAAAGCAGGGCATGCCTGTATAGTACGTATTGGTGTGAAAAATGTGAAATATATATACGTTACAGGTGAAACCCTTGCAACAATGATGTTGTGCAAAACCAGCTAAAATATGCTCATTAAGAGGTTAAAAAGAAGACATATATATATATATATATATATATATATATATATATATATATATATATATATATATAAAAAGATTCGAAAGGTGCTGCACTCACTGTTTGCTCCAATTGAATGCCCAGTGCTTGATCGGCAGAAATATAGAAGAGAGAATTGACAGCACTCCAAGGACTTCTTCATAAAAAATAACCTTTATTGTTCCAAATAAAAATATCGACGTTTCAGTCTAGCGATTCTAGACTTTCATCAGGACATATATATATATATTAAAAAGTAACAAAATCCAAATTAATAAACATACAACAACTCATACACAGTTCAGGGTTAAATTGAATTGAGAAATATTTTACAAAGTTATCTTATAAAACAACAATGTATCTTAATATGTTATCGTAGAAGCAGAAATGTGTTTGACAGTAATATTGAATAGCCAATGTCAGTTTAGACATTTAAATGCTAGTTTTTAAATACCAATACTAGATTTGTCTTTATCATCTATCAGCTGGCATTAAGCCTGTTTTGTTTCTGGTATTTGTAATAACCTAATGACATTTATAGACAGGAACAAGATAAGAGTAGACTACCTAGGACAAATAATTAAAACATAATGTTAGGATGTAGGACATTAGTATTCTGTGTAATGCTAACAGACTTGGATACTAGTGTGCAAAATCATAGCTGGAAGTGACAGGAGGATGTAAAGGTTTATGTTTTGTCAGCTGCTTGTGATTTTTTTGCATTTGTGGAATATTAATGTAGCTTCTAATCCCTTTAAGGATTTTAACATCTTTACTGTTTGTTTATCAAATGTAAGTAATGATATATATGCAATTCACTTTAAATGTCAGACAATTCTCACATTAGTCTTGGACCCTATTAGACATTATATGTACAACATTGTACAACATTGTCCTTTCTTAATTCCCATATCCTCGTGAGGTGGGGCATAGTTTGGGGAAATGTGGAACCATTCACTGATTCTTGCATCAAAAAGTCTTTGGAGCATTGTATTGGAGGAGGGCTGTGTTTTGCCATCATGCTTTCTCCAATTTAATATAATGGAACATGATATGGAGAATGTAGTGGTACTTAAAGGTACCTTATAGTTTTACGAATACTATTTTTTTTTACGTAGCAAACTTAGATGCACAGTGCTCTGCCCATGACCCTGATGCTGGTTCATTGGTTGCCCTTCCTTTTTTAGGTAGGTACTAACCACTGCATATCAAGGAACACCTCAAAAGATATGACTTTTTGGAGATATTCTGACCCAGTCATCTATCACAATTTTGCCCTTGTCAAATTTACTCAGATGTTTTTACTTGTCCACGTATATTAACACATTGCCTCATATGTTATCACATTATCATGACATTGTTCTTAGCACACGGCCCTTACATTGCAGCCATGTTGCCACATAGGACACGCATACACACAAATGATGCACACACCTATATATAAACTCTGATACACGCACACATATGCACACTCTGATATATTCACATGCATACACACACAAACACAATGATGCAGAGAGACATACAATGACACCAAGATAAGCACACATTGAGAGACACACAATCACAGTATCTGTCTAGCAATGTGTGTTATTACCTGCGTGCATGTCTGGCATTGTGTAACTGTGTATGTGCCTGAGACTGTGTGTTTGTCATTGAGTATCTTTGTGCAAAAGTGAATGCATATCTGTGTGTATGTGTATCCATGACTGTGCCTGTAATGCATATCTATTTCTTTGTGTATCTGTGTATCTCTACGGACATATGTATCTGTGTGTGGGAGCATTTTTTGTGGGGAAAATGCTTGCAGTGGGTTATGTGTATGGGGGCTGCTTGTGGGTTTCATATTTACATTGTGTTAATGGTGAAACTAGGCCCTGTGTGTGAGGAGTGACCTTATGTGTATGAGGGTGATTGTATGTGTTTGAGGGGGACTCCATTTATATGTGGCAGGTTGTATGTAACAGGGTGACTGTGTAAGTCAGGGGTGAGTGTGGGGGAATGAGTGTGACAGGGTAATTGACAAGTTGACTGGTTGTGTTTGAGGTAAGGAAGGAGTGACTGTGATAGGTTGAATAACAGGGTAAATGTGTGTGAGGTGAGTGTGACAGGGTGACTGTAAGTGTGTCGGGTAAGAGTGGGCTGTGGATAATAGGGTGACTTGCTTGGCAAGGTAAGTTGGGGGGTATATTGTGTGTGGGGAGTCTATATATTCTGTCCAGCCTCCCCACACATTGCACACATTTATTTTCCGGTGGTCGGGCAGTTTCCCTGGTGGTCCGGTGGGCTTCTAATGCGATCAAAGTCCCCTTCTGGTCTCTGACTGGGAGGGAGCATCTGCATAGAGCTGCTCCCAGCCAATCGTACTGCTTGAACAGAGAGCAGTGCAGAGCCAAACAATGAGACCAGTAACTCTCTATAGATAGGCCAGTGTAGCTGTGGTGGAGGGGCTCAGCATTACCAACACTAGAATGACAGCACTGGCTCTGTTATCTGGGCAGCTGTTGGAAACAATTTTTTTGCAATAAACAAATTTCATTTGCAATAGCTATAACCATATATACACGATTATGGGATATAGCTGCATACTCTGGCAATCATATGTAAACAAGTAATGGCATGACGAGGTTAATTAGTTTTTTTAGTTACTTAATATTTATCTGTTTAAATATTAGTAGAACAGTGCATAATATATGGTTGGGGTAAATATACATGGAATATTAAGAACATAACTTTTTCTTATATATATTTTTATTTATTTGCTGTTTTTATTTAAAAAAAATGCCCTCTCTTTTCTTTTGCTGTTTTTATCCCCCTCCTTGTTTGTACTGCTGCTCAGCTAATTAGAGGGAGTGTCCCTAATTTCCACCTAGGTGGGATTTGTATTACCAATATAAACCCACTACTGACACACAGAGCTTGCTCACTGGAGTTTGCTTGAAAGTAGGCTCTTTTACGTAGGAGTTGAAACAACAGGAGTTTAAACTATAAGCAAATTTAAACCAAGAGAGTAAATATTGTTTTGCTCATTTGTGTTTTTTGGTAACTGGGGGTGAGTGCTAGCAAGATTGAGTTTTACTCAGTGGAGTGGGAGGAGATGAGACAGTTGGTGAACAGGCACATAGCTGGACAAAGTGGGGCGAGGAAGCAGGGGGAGGGAAGAGGAAAGGTTTAACTAGTCCTAATCTTGTGCAGCCTAATGTATTTGCCCGTTTGAGTGAGTATGTTGGGAGCATCAGCTCAGGAGTAGCTGTACTGCAGGAAGCTGTTCCTTCTAACAGACATGGGAACAGCCCCTCTAGTATGGGTGGGGATGAGAGGGTAAGGAAGGCTAAACAGGTTGTGATGGTAGGGAACTCTATTATTAAGAGATAAGATAGGGTAATCTTCCACTCTGATCGACCAACTGCACAGTTTGCTATCTCCCCGGTGCTCGGATCCAGCATGTTGCTGACAGAGTAGAGGGTGGGGCTGGGGATGACCCAGCTGTCATGGTCCATATTGGTACCAATGACAAAATCAGAGGAAAATGGAAGGTCCTAAAGAATGAGTTCATGTAACTAGGAAGTAAGCTTAAGAAAAAGACCTCCAAAGTAATATTTTCAGAAATATTATCCATGCCACGCACTACAGCAGAAAGGCAGCGGGAGATTAGAGAGGTCAATGCGTGGCTGAAGTCTTGGTGCAGGAAAGAGGGTTTGGGGTTTTTAGAGCACTGGGCCAATTTTGCGCTTGGGTACAACCAGTATAGCCTTGATGGGTTGCGCCTAAACAGAAGAGGGTCTGCTTTGCTGGGGGATAGGATGAGTAGAAGGTTGGAGGAGATTTTAAACTAGTAGTATGGGGGAAGGTCAAAGCAATCTAGAAAATGGAGATAGGATAGAAAGAAGATGGTCTTTAGCTCAGTATAAGGGGGTGGAGATGGGTGGAGTGGCAAGCTCAGAACAGAGGAGGTATGTAATATTGATAAAAAATTCACAGAAAGTACAAATGACTACAATATTAAATGTATGCTTACTAATGCCAGGAGCCTATATAACAAAATGGGGGAGCTGGAGCAATAGCATACACTAAACAATATGATATAATAGGCATAACAGAAACATGATGGGATGAGACACATGACTGGACAGTTAACTTAAATGGGTATACGTTATTTATGGTGGATAGGAAAAACAAGAAGGGTGGTGGGATATGTGTGTATGTCAACCATGAGTTAAATTCAAATCTTAGGCATGTGGAGTGTGACGAGGAAAATGTGGAAGCTTTATGAGTAGATATCTGCTTGGGGCAAACAAAGGGAAATCAATTATTGGTAGGGAAGTAAAATGAGATAAAAATAAGAAAAGGGCATTTAAAGCATTTATTTCAGACAAATCAGAGGCATCCTATATAAGATATAAGAAAGCCAATAATACTTGCAGATAGGCACTTAAAGTGGCTAAACTAGAAAATGAGAAATGGATAACCAAAGAATGCAAAACCAATCACAAACATTTTTTCAAGTACATCAATTCTAAAAAAAAATAAAAAAATGAAAGTGTAGGTACACTGGAAACAGAGATGGATCTGTTAGCTAATGAAGCATTTTTTTTAAGTACATAAATTCTAAAAAACCCAAAAATGAAAGTGTAGGTACACTAAAAACTGAAACGGGGGTGTTAGTTAATGAAGACCAGGAAAAGGCAGAAATTTGAAATAACTATTTTTCTTCAGTATATATTAATGAGGATCCCATGGCAAGAGATATGCAAATGATTGCTGCAAAAAACTTGCAGATAACTTGTGATTGGATGACTCGAGACAAGGTACTACAGCAGTTAAAAAATGTTTATGTAAATAAAGCTCAACGGCCTGACGGTATTCACCCATGAGTACTTAGGGAGCTTAAGTGGGGAAATATGTGAACCTCTGTATTTAATCTTTCAAGATTCTTTTGTTTTCAGGTAACGAGTATTCGAGGAATTCAGATGTTGTTCCTATATTTAAAAAGGGTTCAAAATCCTTGACTGGAAATTATAGACCTGTGAGCTTAACTTCTGTGACTGGGAAAATATTTGAAAAGCTATTAAGGGATAATATTTAGGAATTAATTGGGAAGAACTTTGTTATTAGCAATAATCAGCATGGATATATGAAACATCGGTCATGTCAAACTAACCTGGTTGCATTCTACGAAGAAGTAAGTAGAAGTATAGATCAGAATGTTGCAGTGGATGTAATCTACTTGGATTTTGCTTAGGCATTTGATATGGTTCCTCACAACAGGTTAGTCTTCAAACTAAAATAAATTGGTCTAGATGAATATTCTTGTTCTTGGGTAGAACAGCTTAAGGATAGAGTACAACGAGTTGTAATTAATGGAAAATTTTCAAGCTGGACAAAAGTGGTGTCTTTCAGGGTTCTGTATTGGGACCGCTTCTATTTAACATAAATAATAAATGATAAATAATAAATAATAAATAACATAAATTTATAAATGATCTTGCAATAGGCATTGAAAGCCATGTTTTAGTGTTTGTAGATGACACAAAACTTTGTAAAGTAATAAAATGTGAGCAGGATATTGCTTTGCTGCAGAGGGATTTAGATAGATTGGGGGACTGGGCACTAAAATGGCAGATAAAATTTAATGTAGAGATATGCAAAGTTATGCACTTTGGGGTCAAGAATGCACAAACAACTTATACCCTAAATGGTAGTGAATTAGGGATAACCACACACAAGAAGGATTTGGGAATGTTTATAGACAATAAATTATGCAGCAATATGCAATGTCAATCTGCAGTTGCTAAGGTCAGTAAGGTTTTGTCATGTATAAATAGGGGCATAAATTCTCAGGATATAAATATAACTTTGCCTCTTTATAAATCGCTGGTGACCACTATATATGCTATGCAGTTTTGGGTACCTGTTCTAATATCATAGCACTAGATAAAGTGCAGAGACGCGCTACAAAATTGATAAAAGGAATGGAGCACTTTAGTTACAAAGAAAGGTTAAGCAATTTAAATCTCTTTAGTTTGGAAAAATGGCGCCTCAGAGGGGATATGATAACATTATACAAATATATTCGGTACAATATAGTACAAATCACTATCTGGAAATCTATTCATAAACAGGGCTATACATAGGACACAAGGTCACACATTTAGGCCGGAAGAAATGAGATTTCATCTAAGGCAAAGGACATGTTTTTTTACAGTAAGAACTACAAGAGTATGGAATTCTCTGCCTGAAGAGGTGGTGGTCCATACAGATGTTTAAACAGCAACTGTATAAATACTTCCAAAAACATAACATACAGGGATATCATTTCTAATTAGTGGGGTAATAGCTGATTGGTCCAAGGAGATATCTGACTGCTATTTTGGGGTCAAGAAGGAATATTTTCCTTGTTTGTTGCAAAATTGGAAGCAAGGTTGTTTTGCCTTCTTTCTCTAAGTCTCTATTCAGCTATGTAACTATGTAACTATTTAATAAGATATGGTGATTAATTAGAAAGCTTTTGGTTAGCTGTCCTGGTAGGCATAATATTAAATTGACCAGGTGATTAGGCATCTATTGGTGCCTTTAGACTCCACCCCAAAGCCTGTGACGTAGAGAAAGAGGAGAGGCCACTAACTGGATACCCCATTTTTAAATGATTTATTTAAAAATAAACTTAGATTTAGGAGAAAGATGATAAATTGTAGAATTCTCTATTATTATATGCTGAGGATGATCAGCATATAGTAAAGGTTTGTAAAAAAAAAATTATGTTTAAACTGCAATTGGATAAATAGTTCAAAAACATAACATACAGGGATAACATTTCTAATTAGTGGGGTAATAGCTGCTTGATCCAAGGAGATATCTGACTGCCATTTTCGGGTCAAGAATTAATTTTTCTTAGTTTGTTGCAAAATTGAAAGTGCTTCAGACTAGGTTTTTTGCCTTCTTTTGGATCAACAGCAAAAACATTTGTGAGGAAGGCTGAACTGGATGTTATCATTGGATAGAGAGGACACCAGGAGTCCAGTGGGGACACAGATAAGGGGACACACTGTTCTAAAATGGTTTGATGCAAAACAGGGCAAGCTATCCCTGGCATCATAATCACTAGAGTGGGATGTAGTGATTATGATGCTTAGAGGAAATATTTAATGACCAGGATATTATTTCTGTAGATATTTTTTTCTTAATATAATATAATTAACCTAAACACCATGTCATAAAACTGCTGTAAAACTGTTTTTTTTTCTCTTATCTGGTTTTCCTAATATATAAAAAGGGAGTTGTTTACACACCAGCGATTCTAGCTAAACATTTATCTCACTGATTCTTTGCGTAGAACAACAGCTTTATATTTATAGTGATGAAAACATGTTTCTAAAGAACATCTAAAGAATAGAAATGGAACAGTGATGCCACAAGCAGCAGAGCATTGATTAAAAAATGTACATGTTCTGAAGAAAGTGCTGTTACATTACAATTACTTTAAAAGGTTCCATTAAACAGAAACACAGTAGAAGCAAGTCTTGATGGAATAGCTACGAAACACTTGATAAACAAGCTACAAGCACTCAATGTTTGATTATGTTTTTGTTTTTTTCTAAATAAAGTAATGCAAGATGTGCTGCTATTTATTTATATCAATACTGCAAATGTGTTGTTAATAGTCCAGTTTGTTAAAATGTCCTTTTAATAAAATTCTTATAGATTTTAGATTCCAAGAAAGAAAGGATGATATGCGGCTTAAAATATGGAACTTCGATTTGAGAATAACTTTCTAACCAGCTATTCAACGTCAACATAGAACTTGTCAAGAACAAAATGTTTGAAAACAACATGATTTTTTTCATAATAAACAAGTGAGTTCTAGTATTTAAAGTTAGGGTCATAAAAATATCTTCCCCATCAAATTCCCTTTTACCTTTGCTTTTATTTATGTAGTTAGAAAATTAAGTTGGACTATAATAGTTGTTTTTAATTAGATAATTATTACACTTTAAACACTTTTTAGTAATTTTTAACAAAATTCAGTTTACATACTTAAATCAGCGACTGATGCTCTTGATTTATTTATATCTTTGAATACGTAAGCATTTTTTATTTTTATTCTCATACAAGCATAATCCATTAGTTATGAAGGATTTTCACTGGTCGTCAGTAGATTTTAAAGTTCTTTGCATGGGATTGTACAGCACATTTTAATGTGTATATTGTGTACTTTATTGTGTATATTTTGTATTAAATGTAAGGATAATATTTATCAAAAACTAAAAGAATATGTTCATCAACCAATCTAAAATATATACTCACAGTACAAAAAGAAAAGGAAACCAAAACATTTTTAATTTTTAATTGCTTCCCTCCTCCGTTAGATGCTCACCCACTCTCCACTCCTTCAAAAAATCGTTAAAAACCCACTTCTTCATAAAAGCGTATCAATTAAACTGTTAATAGCTCCTGACTGATTCCTCTTCTGCAACTGTCACTAGTCTAATACTATCCTTACCTTTTTGTGTCATTTTACCCCACTCCCTCTAGCATGTAAGCTCATTGAGCAGGGCCCTCAACCCCTCTGTTCCTGTGCGTCCAACTTATCTGGTTACAACTACATGTCTGTTCGTCCACCCATTGTAAAGCACTGCGGAATTTGATGGTGCTATATAAATATCATAATAATAATAATAATAGTAATAATCAAGCAATAAAAATAATTCAACCTAATATCCTTGTTAAACATGCCTATGTTGTTTGACAGGCATATGGACTTTTCTGAAACAAGATCCATGTACCTGTTCGTTTTTTTTCTAAGCCTAATTTCCCATTTCTAAATGTTTTATCTCTTTTATTTTTAGTTGATATTAACATAGTTTTCAGGACCAGAATCACCTGATTGTTAATTGGCAAAGATTAGAGAATTTGATTTCTGAAAGGTTCATATGAAAACACAGTTTACCCTTCAATGGGTAATATGATGTTTTGCGTTGAAACAATAAATATATTCAAAGTATGTTCATATTTCTCTTTAAAAATGAAATAATTACATTCATTGTAGGTTATTGCATGTCCTACTAATGATTCATATAATTCATATATAATATTGTGCATGAATAATAAACTAGTTTGATTTATATACTACATATGTGTATATTTTTCTTACTGTCTCTTAAATAAATGATGAAATATTTTATATTGTGTATAATTACCTTCACAAGGGCTTGTGTATAATTACTTACTTTAAGTCATGGATGCGTAAACCGCTCTTTAAATGTGTCCATGTTATGTATTATTCAATGGTCTTATATCCTCTGTGTAAAGTGTGAAGAACATTAATTAGATTTTCCAAAAAATATAAATATTTGATTAATGAAGCAGTTCCACCTCAGTACAAAATGTTTATTATCCTTTGAAAGTGCATTTTCCCAATAATATATTTTGCTGTGAAGCTAGACATGGCAATTTAATCACTTTTGAGATGTATTATTCTATACATAATGTTGGAATATTGTTTTGTATGCCATGGTTTATTTTTTTAGTGGAGCCAGGTATTTTAAATGCGTTTAATAATGTGATTAACCAATATTTATTGAATGTCCACGTAGTTTTGCCAAAGCAAAGACAATAATTTGGTTATGTAATATTATTGACAAGTATGAGCATTTCTAAAAAGTCATTCAAAACTTTGAGTGCATTTTAGTTTTATCAGCTGTAAACATACCATTTAGAGCATTTTGAGAACTTTGATGCTTAATTAATACTTACTTAAACCAGCAAATAATAAACTCTTTCTATTGTTCTATTCATTTTAACTACAACCTACTCTGATGTTGTCTAATTGATGTTGTCTAATCATCAAAATATTGTTTAATTGTATTTACATTCAAATGCAGTATTGGGTACAACAGTGTGCTTGTCTGTTTCATATAGGTGAAACAAATTGTAAAATTATAAAGCTTTTGCTTGGCTTCTATTCAAAATGTCATGTTTCAACAAGAAGAACAGAGCAAATAAGTTTATGAGCAATGCTATAGTACAACTATCTGCAAAGGTCATAAGATTTCTCAGGAAAAGAATAAAAACAGGGAGCTGATGCTATATATTTGCATATTGTCTTATTTTTTTTTTATTGATAAAACCATGTATATGGTGTCCTATGAATATTGAATACATAATGCACCCCTCAAGTTGTCTGAAGTTTATACTTTGTAGGGCCACTAAAACACTTATATCTTAAAATGTAACATAAATATGAAGATTAATTATTACATAAAGTCTCTGTTTTTCTTTGCCAATTTTTAGGTTGTCTATATTGTTAATGAATAGTATGCAATTATTTTTATTTTAGCTCTATCTTCCGGGTAGATTTAATGGTATAAATAGAACATTAGTTTTAAACTTCCATACTTGTACTTCAGAAATTTAACAGTTTTACAATGTAGAATTTTTTTGTTTTGAAATGATTAAATGAACCCAAGAGAAAAAAAAAACGATGCATTTAAATTGGGGAGCTTATTGAAACTTGTGGAAAATTGTATTGCTTCCACGTTTCAACAAGTTTAGTTGCATGAGAAAACTCGTAAATAAGTAAATATTCAAGTTATTTAATTGTATATTGTTCTTAGGTTCATTAACTGCATTAACGCACTACATACACAGATCCGCCACAAAATGAAAACCATTGGCATGTGAAATGAGCAGTCAGATCTTGAATTTCATGTGTTGGAAATGGGCAAATGAAAATATCAGAGTGACTTTGACAAGGGCCAAATTATGATGGCTAAATGACTGGGTCAGAGCATCTGCAAAACATCAAGTCTTGTGGGGTATTCCTGGATATGCAGTGGTTAGTACCTACCAAAAGCGCCGCAAGGAAGGACAACTGATGAACCGACATCAGGGTCATGGGTGCCCAAGGCTCATTGATGCACATGGGGAGCGAAGGCTAACCCATCTGTCTGATCACACAGAAGACCTACTGTAGCAAAAATTCCTGAAGTTGTATCTTAGTTTGCTGTGTATGGGGTTGCATAACTGCAGACTGGTCAGAGTACCCATGATGACCTCTGTCCACTGCCAAAAGTGCCTTCAATGGCAACGTGAGCTTCGGAACTGGACCGGGATGAAATGGAAGAAGGTTTCCAGGCTGATAAATCAAGCTAGCAGTCTGGTCTGATCAAAGAGAAGAGCTACATAGCTTAAGTTGCCAAACAAAAACTTAATGCTGGCCATGATAGAAAAGTGTCAGAACACACAGTGCATCATAGTTTGCTGCACATGGGGCTGCTTAGCCACAGCAAGGCCAAAGTGTCCGTGATGACCCCTGTCCATCACCAAAAGTGCTTTCAATGGGGACATGAATGTCAGAACTGGACCATGCAGCAATGGAATTAGGTTGCGAAGTCCGATAAATCTCATTTTCTTTTAGATCAAGTGGATGGCCATATCATTTGGTGTGTGTACATCATTTACTTCGGAAAGAGATAAAAGTAGGATGAACATTGGGAAGACGGCAGGCTGGGTGAAGCAGTGCTATGCTCTGGGCAATGTTCTGTGAGGAAACCCTGGGTCCTGGCATTCACATGGATATACTTTGACATGTACCACCTGTCTAGAGATTGTTTCAGCCCACGTACACGCCTTCATGACAATGGAGTTCCCTGATGGCGGTGGCCTCTTACAGCAGGATAATTCACCCTGCCACACTGCAAACATTCAGGAATAATTTGAATAACATGACAAAGAGTACAAGGTGTTACCTTGGCCTCCAAATTACCCAGGCCTTATTCCAATTGAGCATCTGTTGGATGTGCTGGAATAACTTATCTGATCTATGGAGGCCACGCCTGGTAACTTTAAGTACTTAAAGGATCTGCTGCTAATGTCTAGGAGTCAGATTCTACAGAACATGTTCAGAAGTCTTGTGAAGTTCATGTCTCAACTCATTAGAGCTGTTTTGGCAGTATGAGGGGGACTTATACAATATTAGGCAGGTAGGTTAAATGTTATGGCTAATTGTTGCACATTCTATGCATTGCGCAAACTGAAGTGCTTTGATTTTTCATATAATTGTGATTTTATTAAGTTTCCCTAAATTAAGTTCAGTTAGTTTCCTTCACTTCAGCTTATGAAGAATACAGTAGATCCTATTAAATTCAATAGTGAGAACTAGGCTCAGGAAGGAATCTAAATGATTTATTGATTAACCCCTTAAGGACACATGATGGAAATATTCCGTCATGATTCCCTTTTATTCCAGAAGTTGTGTCCTTAAGGGGTTAATTATCTAGCTCCTATAAGATAAGGAAGTATATAAAGACATATCCCTGGTTCAATTAAACATTATATTTTTCCATGCTTAACGGAGTGTATTAAGTGACAGAGAAGGGAAAAATGTTACAGAGTGATTATTCATATACTGGATAACACTTCAGTGCAGGCACTATTCATACTTTACCCATGTCTGCCTAGACTGGGTTTATAATTACTAGGCAACAAATGAAAATCTATGCTGACATGAGGTCAAACATTGAATGTAGTGCCTTAATGGTAGACTTTGCTCATGTCTGGTATTAAGATATGTGTGAATTTTTTATCTAGTCATTATCACTAACCCATCCCTAACAAATTAGACAATAAGTGTCAAGGCCAACAACGTCTATATAACATTAGTATTAGTCAAAAACTTTAGCCACAAATGAATTCTACAAGTCTCAGTAAATACAGTCATCCTTTGAGTAGAGGTCTCAATTTTGTAGATTAAAAGCTATTTTTTTTTACCTCCTAGCTATTAGTAACAATAACATCCCAGGCATTTCTCTTGCATATCACTCTCCTCAGCAATTTCTAATCTCCTTGCTTTCAAGCTGCCTGGACATTAATTACTTTGAAAGCCAAGGTTACTTTAAATTTAATTCAAAACGACCCAGCTCTCTAACTTAACAAGAAAGAAAACATAGCACAGCAGATTTTAAAATGTACTCCTGCTTTTAGGACAAGCTGAGTGGGAATCCCAGCAAGTCATTGTAGAAATAATGACAGATAAAAGTATCAATTTATGGATGGAATAAATGGAGTTCATTTAAGAAGTTTTGAAAATCGAATGTTTGTAGATACCCTTGAAAATCAAAATATATACATAATATATATATATACAGAAGCACTGCCAATATAACTTCATAGCACTCTGTGGTTCATAAATAAAATCTATTATGTGCTTTTAGCATTTTGTATTTCAGTACATGCAATAGGGTTAAGTATTGTTTTATATTAGTCTCAATTTATTTATGGTGTTTCTATATACTGCATTATGTTAAATTGGCATTCAAATTACTATCATACCATTCTATATGAGTATAGCTTTTCATATATAGACTAATCAGCCACAACATTAAAACCACTGATATAGTATAGTGGGATATAGTAGGCAGCAGGTGAACAGTCAGTTCTTGAATTTCATGTGTTGGAAGCAGAAAAAATGGACAACAAAAAGATCTGAGTGACTTTGACAAGGGCCAATTTGTGATAGCTAGACAACTGTGTTATAGCATCTCCAAAATGATGCTTGTGTGGTGTTCCACACAAAAAGTCTTGTGGGGTGTTCCTTGGTATGCAGTGGTTAGTACCTACCAACAGTGACGCAAGGAAGTACAACTGGGGAACTGGCGTCAGGATCATGGGTGCCTAAGGCTCATTGATGAATATGGTGAGCGAAGGCTAACCCATCTGGTCCGATCACACAGAAGACCTACTATAGCAAAAAATTGCGGAAATGCATCATACTTTGCTGTCTATGGGGCTGTGTAGCTGCAGACTGGTCAGAGTGCTCATGATGACCTCTGTTCACTGCCAAAAGTGACTTTAATGGGAACGTTAGTTTCAGAACAGGACCAGGATGAAATTAGGTTGCCGGGTCTGATAAATCATGTTTTCTTTTAGATCAGGTGGATGGTCGGGTTGTTTACCTAAGGAAGAGATGGCAGCAGGATGCAATATGAGAAGAAGGCATGCTGGCAGAATCCTTGGGAATCCTTGGGTCGTGGCATTCGTGTGTATGTTACTTGTTATGTACCACCTACTTAGAAATTGTTGCAGCCCACTTACACCCCTTCATGGCAGTAGGGATCCCTGATAGCAGGGGCCCTTTTTCAACAGGATAATGCACTCTGACACAACAATGACAGACTTGAAGATATTGCTTTGGCCTCCACATTCCCCACATCTCAATATGATCGAGCATTTGTGGGATATGCTGGAACAACAAATCTGATTCATGTAAACCCCACCTTGCAACTTAAAGAACTTAAAGGATCTGCTGCCAGATACCACAGGACATGTTCAGAAGTCTTGCGGAGCACTTGTCCCAATGGACCTATACGATGTTACACAGGTGGTTTTAATGTTGTGGCTGATCAGTATATAGAGATGTTTTAGTATGTATAAACACTTTTTGTGTAGGCACATAAAAGGCAATTGACCTGTTGGAATCTAATTGATTCAATCTAATTGATTTCAACAGGCTTTCATACAAAAGAAACTTGAAGAATAAATTCACAGTCCTTGCATCTGACTTGCCATTTATACAGGCTTTTAATTTGTTTACAGATATGGAATCATGGGGGTTTATTGCACATGCATGACAATATTCATACTGCACCATTCACCATGCTGTGCCAATCGGCATTTTTTCATAGAGCTGCATTAGCTCAACTTATCTCTATGGGGATCATTTGGCATCTTCGTGCAGAATGTTAAGATGCCGAACATCAGTCCTGCAAAGATTCCAGGAGCTTAATAGGAAGTGCCTCTAGTGGTTTTCTGAGTGACAGTCACTGAAGTTGTCCAAAAGAATCAGAATAAGAAGTGTTTACAGTGCTAAGACTGCAGGGATAATCTCTTTTCACTTGCACCACTACATTAATCTGTAATGGTTCTTGTGCTTAGATTGTTAAAGGAACACCATAGTCATACAGACAACTTAATCTCAATAAAGTGATCTGGGTGGCATGTGCCCCTCCTTTAAACCATGCTGCTGAAAACATTGATGTTCTGTGAGAATGGCAATATTTTTATTTCAGGGTTAACTTGCTTCTAGTGGCTGTCAATATGACAGCCACTAGATGGGCTCCCATAAAATAGCAGAGTAAAATTCTGCTAATTTAGTGAATTGGTCTCAGGAGGCATCTTGTCGTGCATTTAGATTAGCCTCCCAATGATTTTCTATGGGAACAACATAAATGATTTTAGCCAAAGAGATGGAACTTGAATGAGAAGACTGGTGCAGCAAAGAATTAAGGTGAGTTATCTACCTTTTTCAACCCTGGCAGCGGTTATATAAGCAGTGACTAGAGCACTATAGCATTAGGAATCCACATTTTGCATACCTATTGCTAAAGTTTTCTTTTCACTTTATTTACCTTTAGATCTTTCATCTCTTAACATTTGTCAGATTGTGAAGTAGCCTGCTAAGTAAGATGTATATATATTTTTTTTTTTTACAGTGATTTGATGTACACTCACGCTATGTGTGTTTGTCTTTTTTACTATGCTTATGAAACCCTTTGTTATGGGTGCTGCATCCCAGAATTTGTAATTTTAGCTATTATTTATTTTTACTTTTATATACAATGCTTGTTGCAGTTTATCTCACCATTAATAATGCTTTACTAATCAGATTATTACAGGGAAAAACATGTTTCTATATACAAAACATGCTAAATTCACTCTAAAGAAAGTTTTTGCTAAAAAGTGGGTTTTTTTTGCATTAGACAGAATATTGTAGATACATGACAAAAGCATTGCACTTTTCACATTTCAAAAATAAAGGATGGGGACTAACAAGAGTGACCGTATAACAAAATTACATAATGATTAGAGATAATGCAAAATTGCTGTGGTTGTGACCCTTTAATATCAAAACTCCAAGCGTATAAAATTATAACACTCACATGTTTGGTCCATATTTTTACAATGTACCACTCAAAGATTGGTGAATTTATTTCCATGTATATAATGCTTTCTTGATAAGGTTAGTTGATAAGGTATAAGTGATATCTTGTTACACTTTGAATGTTGTGTAAGAATTGCATTTATAAGGAGAAATAAAGAAAATCATTAAAAATAGGACAAAAGTTACTCATTAGTGTGTCTTATTACATTTAGCTATACACTGTGTGTAGTTACATTTTCAATAAATTCAGTAGATACCAAGGAAATATAAACATTTATACTTTGGGCAATGCATTTCAGATTTTTCACATGCATCAACAATTCCTAATTAAAATGTTTGAATATCAATACTTGGATATATATTATTAAATGGTACATTGCACTCAACATAATAGTTTTACTTGAGGGAATATACTGCAGAGCAATATACATGACAATGACAAAGTATATGAAATGTTCCAAATATAGATAAAGGCATGATATACGCAACTTAATGAACAACAGAGATACTTGTTTTAAGGAATCCTTACACAGCTCACATGTTATTACAATGGCTGTATCCTCTAGCATACAGAGCAAATCTACTTGATATGAATGTATCTTGTGATGTTGTTGGTGAAGCTGGCTGGTGGTTTAAAAATAGTAGGTATAAATGTTGAAATATTACATTTTATAGGATGGGCACACAGTGATTAATTCCTTACTTGAGCTCGAACCAAGTTGTATTATAACAAAAAATATATATATTTTTCTAGTAAATAAAATATAAATTGATTTTTAATGACAGAATTTAACACTGTAAACTCTGCTTGACCATTCTTGTTATCTTGTTTGCGTCTAATTCACTCAATCTGAACTCTATATGTTTCAATCCGCTTTTATATCTCTACTACTTTCCTTTAAAGTATTTGCAACTGCACATAAGCATAATTTGAGGGATTGTGCCATGATATATATATATATATATATATATATATATATATATACACACATTAAGATGAAGTCAAACCAGATTCTATAATTGCAATCAAGAGTTACTTTATCAATGTGGCAAAACTCTTGTGTTTACTTTTTAACTGTTATCTGATATTTCGATCTAAAAAAAAACATTTATTGCATATAAAAGATTTTTAGTTTTTTACTTCTGAAACACTTGCATGTGTCAGTGTTGAATTTTCTCTGACATTTACCTATCCAACACCCAAATGTAATCAAATTCTTGTGCAAACATGCTAACAATAAATTTTCCTGTCTGCGATATTTAGCAATGTCTGGAAATAAAGATTGACAATGGTACCATAGCATGCGTACCAACTGTAATATACCTGGAATCATAATTTAAAAGCAAATGAGAAAGTTAGACTTCTGTTACATATCATTAAACAAGATTTATGTTTTAATATAAATATTATTCTATGGCTATGGATATTATATTTTTGATATTTTTAATCTCTAAGAAATGAGTAAGCACATTAGCTTAAAGGGATTCTATAAGGTATTTTAAAACCCTTCAGTCACTTACCTGAATCCAGCGCCAATGTCCCTCGGTGCTGGGTCATGCTCCGCCCATGCTCCTCCCCCACCGATGTCAGCCGGCAGTGGAGACTTAGTGCGCATGTGGGGCAATGGTCGTGCTGACATTAGAATTTCCCCATAGGAAAGCATTCATCAGTGCTTTCCTATGGGGAAAATCTGAAGCTGGAGGTCCACATGCACAGCGTGAACAGACTTACATCGCAGCACTATAAGGATGGCATTTTATTCAACCAATTTTCGTATATAGCTATTTTCTTAATTTGAGTAATATGGTTATTGGAGAAATGTTTCTCCATATTAAGTTGAGTTTTGATTTGAGTAAGAATATGATATTTTTGAAAAGGCTTACATCGCAGCACTAAGTGCAAAAGGGACACAGCACCCAGACCACTTCAATGAGCTGAAGTGCTCTTGGTGCCTACAGTGTCCCTTTAACCCCCTAAGGACACATGACATGTGTGACATGTCATGATTCCCTTTTATTCCAGAAGTTTGGTCCTTAACCCCTTAAGGACACATGACATGTGTGACATGTCATGATTCCCTTCTATTCCAGAAGTATGGTCCTTAAGGGGTTAAGGGGTTAAAAGGGCTACCAGTTGAGATCTTGCAATTATAGGGCTTGTTTACAACCTTGTCACTACTTTTTACTAGCCAGCTGTCGCTTTCTAAAATGACTCTCACTACTCTAAGTGACTAGTAGCTGGTTAACTGCTGCAAAAATATAATGGTAGTAATAAAGAGTTACAAGAGGCATCTACTGAAAGCCATTTGCTAAGCAGCAGAGAATCTGTCAATACTCATTACCAGCTGCTACCAACCCCAAAACAGATACCAACATCCTTTATCCTGGTGTAAAGAGGCTAATAACAGCAAAATGAATATACAAATTCCAACCCATGCTATACTGGTCAGCTGACAACTAGTCTGTCACTAGTGACCTCATAGGGTGAAGTGCATATGCTCAACTGTATGTTCCTGTGCTTTCACAGCAATCTCTTAATATGTGAGTGGTTAGTATCTGTAGCAGCAACAAGCATTAGCAAAATTTTGCATGAACATGGTGGTAAACCTGGGGGCAATTTGTAGCTTGCACAAACTACTGGCTATAGCCGATGGGAACAGTTTATGTTAACTATTTTCTAACGAGATTGCAAATAAGCTCATGGTTAGAAAGTCTTATGGTGTTTAGGACTACACTAATGGTTAGGTTTAGAAATTCACTTAAACCAGTGGCCTAATAGTCAGAGTTACATATAGGGGTTAAATGATATTTAGGGCTATTGTGTCCTTATTTTAGTGTTAGAAAATTATTCCAGGTTTTAACCCTAATGAAAGTTGTTCGAAATAAGTACACACAAAATCACTGTTTCGCTTATCTTCTATGAAGGTTTTAAGTAAATAAACAAATAATTTGGAGGCAATATTAACCCCTTAAGGACAGAACTTCTGGAAAAAAGGGAATATTTCTGTCATGTGTCCTTTAAGGGTTAATGAAAATATGATAAACCTTTTACTTGTGAACTCAGAAAAGCAATATATGTATATCTATTTTTATATATTTTATATTTTATTTTGTATTTATTTATGTAAGTGAATAAAATCTAAATGTTTTAAGCGACTTAAGAAACTTTGGAATCTCCAGAATGACTATTTTGCTACATCTGTTTTTAATCCTCATGCACCAACCCACATATTCAATGGGAGTCTCAGTAAATGTTGTTCCAGTCAACATTTCATGAAAGTTGTTGTTTTCAAACTTATAATCACTCAACAGAAGACATTAATTACAGCATGTTTGCACCAAAAAGTCATAATAAAGAACTTACATCAGACAAATCCAAATTTAAAGCAATTATATTATCAGAGCCCCTGCAAGAGACATCCAAATCGTATGCATTCCTATATGATAAGCATTCTGTACATCAACCATACATTTGTCCTATTGATCTAGTGCCAGGGGCAAAGATACCTGTTAAGAGAATGTATTGTTTTTCGAAACTTGAACTAAAAGTCTTGCAAGATTGTATTGCATACAGAAAATTCTTGACAAAGAATCCATGTGTCCTTTGACTTATCCTTCCTTCTTGTCAATATATTTTGCAGAAGAGAGATAGATCAGACAATATATTGGCTACAGCTTATTAAATACAGCAAATGTTTTAAGCAGATACTGTACCATTCATCCTAAAGTGGAATACAGTTGAAATATTAGAATACCTATGTTTATATCACTTTCGTCTCTCTTTTATGAAATAGCAGTCATTTAGGCCTGTGCACAAAAGAAAATTGGTTTAGACCAAACCATTTCAGCCATATACAAACACAAAGATAAAGCACCGCGCTTACAGCAGCAGTAACTTAGTATCCAACAGCTTAAAATACATAGTAAAAACAAAGTGAACGTTACCTGCGCTCTGGCCTAAATCCCCATGTGCATTTAAACAAAATGGAGGCTCTTTAGTTTTATTCCAATGGCCATTACCCCTTCCTGTCTCACTGGAGATTCTTGGCTGATATCAGCATATCTAATGGCTAGTGTAGGAACTCACCTATTGAGGCTTGCCTTGACGTGGCTGGTGAGCTTATATATTCAAATGGCCATTGGAATAAAACTAAAGAGCCTCCATTTTGTTTAAATGCACATGGGGATTTAGGCCAGAGCGCAGGTAAAGTTCTCTTCATTTCAGCCATATGTCTGTCTAGCTCGGCAGAATTTCGGCAATGGAAAATTGAAACAGACAATGAATCAGATGAACCAAATGGACATGAAAATGGGCCAATCAGTGTATTACAAAATGTATACATAATATAAATATACAATGAAAAAAGTACACTGATTGGAGAATTTATTTTATTTTTTATACTGTCGCTCCTATTTTCCCCTCATAGTTTTGTTAAATATATCATAAATAAATTAATGTATGTAAATATATATTTGTTTTTCCTGTGTCACCTTGTTCCCCTCTAATGTTCACTTTTCACATAAATAAAATTAACATTTAGCAGCTGCGCCTAGTTATCATATTTTTTTCCCATTAATCATCTCTTTTTTTGGTGATACGGGCAGTATTCATAATCAAAAAAGAAACCAAAAACAAGCATGTTTAGCCATTTTATGTTTAGTTTGGTTAGTGACTTGGGTACAATTTGGATCAGAGTTTGAGTATTAGAAAGATCATAGACTGGCCCAAATTTGAAGATCTGTGGTTCAGAATAGAACAAATCTCCAAGTCTTAATACAGAGAATAATGATCACAACTAAAAATTGTAGCCCACAGTACATGCAGTTCAATTCATGTAGGTAGAATGAACAACAAACAAGACAGATGGATGCACAGACAAATGAAAAGATGGATAGACAGACTATGTATTATTCCTATTTTAGATGATTGCTTTTTTAACTTGGTAACTTCCCCATTACCACAAATGGCATAGACTTTGTAGAGGCTGTATGCCAAAAGTCCATTTGGTTACACTCATTCTGACTAGTCTACTCTTATAGCTATTTCTTCTAGAAAGACACTGCTGGATTTCCATTCTGGCATAGCTTTGAGTATGGAGATGCATATCTTGACACACAACTCTACAGACAGACAGACAGACAGACAGACAGACAGACAGACAGACAGACAGACAGATAGATAGATAGATAGATAGATAGATAGAGGTTCTTCAAGCTTTTTTATTCCTAGCTTTATTTGGGGCAGTAACTGCTAATGTTAAATTGTTAAATGAAAAAGTTATTCAAGCAATATGTCAAGGGGAAATTAATTATTACAAAATCCATATGTAGGTTCCTTAGACTAACAACTACAGCAGTAAAGGTTTTAAGCTCCTGCTGTAAGATATTTGATCTTTATGATTTCCTGTTCCCATTTGGAAAACAAAGTAGCTCAAACTAGTAACTGATTTCATGAACAGAAATATCTAACAAAATGGATCTTTAAGGATAGGATGTGAAGCCAGTTTATGCTATAGCAGTATTCTAATCAAGATTGTGAACGAGTTGGCTAATAAACCAATACAACACAATAGACAAGGGACAGTATTTCAGATATGTGTGGAGTTAAATCTGTACATTGTAAGATTAGGTGTGCTGAGTGCAAATTATCCCAGCACTCTTTGCCAATGAGTGCAATGAAGGTTGGAAATTACGTGTTAATTTTATATCACTAATACAGCCCAGATTTGAGCAGTTCCTAGGCACTAAAAAGACTCTTGGTTTTTTATCAAATCGTTCTGTAACAGTTTGATAGTAAAACAGAGACAAGCTATGGCAAGCTAAAGTCATTATATTACTTGTCCTTTTAAAATGTACATTTTTGTTTAAAACTTCCATTATGTTAAAAGAAAAAAAAAAAGTACTAGGCAAAATTAAATAATTACCATTTTAGTTTCCTATGTGTTGTCATGTTGCACTTTTTCTTAATATTGGGACAACAGAGAGGCAAATTAATATTACACAGAGTAGTCAATGAGGGCCAACAGTGTGAACATGACACAGAAAGTACATTTTTCTTAGGAGTTAATTATTTTAAAGAGATGTATCTGGCTTTTCTTTTCTCTAAATAAGAAAATCCCACCACTTTGATAATATCCATTTCCAGATTTCTGCAGATGTCACTGCAGAGGCCAAAAATGTTGTCATTTTATAACCTAATTTTTAAATAATGTGATTAAAAATAATGCAGTGTATTCCATAGTAGCCCTGCACAGAAAATGTGAAAATGTTGGTAAATATACCATTTGTAAGGCATTTATTTCTAAGGGCAAAAATATAATGTTCTCCTTTGCATGATGTATTTCTCATCTCAGTTAAGATTTTCTACCTTTTGTTTAAAAGAAAAAAAAAATCAAAGTAATTATTCAACTAAAAGCCCTCGTTTATATTACGGTGTAAAATTTATTGCCCAGTTTAAAAGAAAAAAGGTCAAAGGTTTTCATTCTAGAAAAATGAACTGCGAAAATAAAAATGATTGTAAATATTTTTCTTTTGCCATTCTGTATTGTTTTTTCATGTTAAACAGAACAAAAATGTAAACCTTATATTCATTATTCGGAAATGTAGTTACAGCATATATTTATCTGTTTACTGTTGAAGTCGGTACATTTATTTTCTATTTTCATACACAATTAAACATACTGAAGACAAATGTTAAACAATGATTTCCCTAAACAAGGCACAGCTCACAGCTTAGCTGTTGAAAACCAAAGTTATTGCAATTCCAAACTGTCTTATTCCTACAGTTGATGTAAGTAGATGAGACTGGAAGCACTCACAAGAAAAGAATGTGATCTGCCCAAGGATTTCCCTGAGGCATAAACAATGCTTGGGAAGGTAAGCAAGTCTGTGTTAAAAATAAAAACCTGATATATGTGACTTATTAGGCTACAAAGACAACATTATAAACCCATGGGGTGAAAGATAGATATTTATAATTTACTTACCTCTGAATCAATAATTTATGTTAATCAACACCTAAAATGTTAAATATTTTATGACAAGCAGATGAGGTGCAACAGAAAGTGATCGGTAGCATTACACTAGAGACATTGCCGACATGTAGTCAATTTTATCAGCACCAATGATTATGCAATGCATCACATGGGGATATGCACAACGGAACATGTTTTTGTGTAAAGAATGTGCATTGAAATCCATCACACATATCTTGTGCAATGTATTTTATTAAAATATGTACCCAAAAAGGATTTTCCACAAAAAAAAAAGAAAAATAACATGTAGATTTTTTTAACCCCTAAAGGACCAAACTTCTGGAATAAAAGGGAATCATGACATGTCATATGTCCTTAAGGGGTTAAATGTCTAATTTATTGAACAGTGAATTAAGATAACCAACAAACAAATTAATAAAACAATATAACTAAACTAGAAGTATAGTAGGGCTGAAAACCAGCTTAAAATCGGCTTTTGTATTTTTATCTTAATCAGCCCATCTAGTCTGCCTAATTTTCTAGATACTTTTAATTAGTCCCTGGCCTTTTCTTAGGTCTAGGATAGCCTTAAGCCTATCCCACGCATGCTTAAACTCCCTCACTGTGTTAACCTCTACCACTTCAGCTGGAAGGCTATTCCATGCATCCACTACCCTCTCTGTAAAGTAATACTTTCTGAAATTATTTTTAAACCGTTGCCCCTCTAATTTAAGACTATGTCCTCTTGTTGTGGTAGTTTTTATTCTTTTAAATATAGTCTCCTCCTTTACTGTGTTGAGCCCTTTATGTATTTAACCCCTTAAGGACACATGACATGTGTGACATGTCATGATTCCCTTTTATTCCAGAAGTTTGGTCCTTAAGGGGTTAAATGTTTATATCATATCCCCCCTGTCTCATCTTTCCTCCAAGCTATACATGTTAAGATCCTTTAACCTTTCCTGGTAAGTTTTATCCTGCAATCCATGAACCAGTTTAGTAGACCTTTTCTGAACTCTCTCTAAAGTATCAATATCCCTCTGAAGACACGGTCTCCAGCACTGCATACAATACTCCAAGTGAGGTCTCACCAGTGTTCTGTAGAATGGCATGAGCACATCTCTCCTTCTACAGCTAATACCTCTTACTATACAAACAAGCATTCTGCTAGCATTTCCTGCTGCTCTATTCCATTGTCTGCCTACCCTTAAGTCATCAGAAATAATTACCCCTAAATCCCTTTCCTCAGTTGTTGTGGTTAGTAGGGTATCAAATATTTTATACTCTGCCCTTGGGTTTTTACTTCCCCAAGATGCATTATCTTTCACTTATCCACATTAAGTGTCAGTTGCCACAGCTGACCATTTTTCTAATTTATCTAAATCAATTGCCATTTGGCTTATCCCTCCTGGAACATTAACCCTGTTCCAAATTTTAGTATCTTCAGCAAAAATACATACCTTACCATCAAGACCTTCTGCAATATCACTAATAAAAATATTAAAGAAAATGGGTCCAAACTGTGGAACAGTGTGAAAAGCCTTACTGAAATCTAGGTAAGCAATGTCTACTGCCCCACCCTGATCTATTAGTTTAGTTACCCAATCAAAAAAAAAAAACAATAGGCTTAGTTTGGCATGGTCTCCCTGAAGTAAACCCATGTTGTCTCTGATCTTGAAATCCAGGTGATTTTAGATGTTCAACAATCCTAGCCTTTAACATAGTTTCCATCACTTTCCCCATAACTGAAGTAAGGATTACTGGCCTATACTTGCCAGACTCCTCCCTACTACCTTTCTTGTGAATGGGTACAACATTAGCTAATTTCAAATCTTTTGGGACTACTCCTGTCAACAATGATTGGCTAAATAAATCCATTAATGATTTTGCTGAGCAAGTGAATCGTTGATGAAACATGAATATCATGGATTTTCAATATAAAGTGCAGTACTCAACTGGGTCCATTTCTCCATACCTCCAATCTCCATGTATGCACATGTATCAGGGGATCCTAAACCTTTGAATATTACAGTAGATTTGAATCATTTTGCAATCTCTTAATGTGAAACTATAATTCATGTCTTTGTGATAGAAATATTATGATGGTGGGAATGGCTTAAAGTTCTTCTTATTTGCAAAAAAAAAAAGTCACTTACATGAGCAGTTAATCCCTACATCAATTCATATACATGTTTCATGTTCATATTCTATCAAATGGCAAAAGTTTCCATGAGATTCTCTATAAAAAGGCAAAAGTCACACATCCATTTAATCTTCAATCTCTTCCAAAATAGGTGATATTTTTGCATTTCTCTCACTTGCCAAACTAATTGTAATATTTTAAGCCTCGTGTATTTTACTGCAAAGTGAATGATGTACATCTTTGGACACTTTTCTGACAATGATTTCCATGTATAGTTAACAAACTGACATTGCTAAAGCTGAAGGTGAACTACTGCCTGTGATACCTGTGATAAAAACCCTGGATTGGGGTATCCAGTTAAGTTTAAAATAAAGGGATTTTACACTAACTACTATCACATGCTACTCTGGTTATAGTGTTTAGATCGACCCTTTTACAGCACCAAATTAATAAAAAGCTTATTTTTATAAAATGTTCCCACTTTGCTTGTGTATGTCAACTTTTTTACACTTAAGCAACTTAGCAGCTTAAAGGGACACTGTAGTCACCTGAACAACTTTAGCTTAATGAAGCAGTTTTGGTGTATAGAACATGCCCCTGCAGCCTCACTGCTCAATACTTTGCCATTTAGGAGTTAACTCCCTTTGTTTATGAACCCTAGTCACACCTCCCTGCATGTGACTTGCACAGCCTTCCATAAATACTTCCTGTAAAGAGAGCCCTATTTAGGCTTTCTTTATTGCAAGTTCTGTTTAATTAAGATTTTCTTATCCCCTGCTATGTTAATAGCTTGCTAGACCCTGCAAGAGCCTCCTATATGTGATTAAAGTTCAATTTAGAGATTGAGATACAATTATTTAAGGTAAATTACATCTGTTTGAAAGTTAAACCAGTTTTTTTTTTAATGCAGGCTCTCTCAATCATAGCCAGGGGAGGCGTGGCTAGGGCTTCATAAACAGAAACAAAGTGATGTAACTCCTAAATGACAGTGAATTGAGCAGTGAAATTGCAGGGGAATGATCTATACACTAAAACTGCTTTATTTAGCTAAAGTAATTTAGGTTCCTTTAATTATAATGCATAATACCATATCTTTAAAAAGCAGAACAATGTAAAACCTATTTTATATGTGGGGGGATTTGTCTCATTTCATGCCATAGTTTCATAACAAAACTTTGCTAACTTTAAAAAAAAAAACAAAAAAAAACGAATTACTATGCAATACTAAGATCTATGAGAAACACAAGCTAAATTGAACGAGCCACTGCTAAGCTTACAAAAACACAGATCACATGAAATGCTACAACAATTGCATATGTAGTTAAAACAAATGCAGAAAAAAATCCTTACCCAGTGCATGTTGGATCGGGTAGTTGTTCTCTTCAATAAGTCATATATACCATCATAATATGAATGTTCTGAATTTTGGGAACATTTTGATTCAAGTCAAAAATCCAGCATAAAGGCTGGATTAAAATATTGATTATTTGCTTTCTATTTTTTCTTTAATATATTGATAAAGCAGAGGTTCAAAGAATAGAATGAATAAAAGGATGAACAAAAAGGTTAGTTAGTTAGTTAGTTAGGGATAGGGTAAGTGTTGGTTTAGTTAGGGTAAACTTAGGAAACAGACAGATGTAGTGATAGGTAAAGGTTTAGGTCAGTGGTAACCTCATCACTGACAAAGCTTGACATATAGAGAGTTCCCCACCAGTAGGCATTCTTTACCTTCTGTATAATCATTACCTCGATTCAGTCTCCAACCATAGATCACAGAACAATCCAGAATATTCACCATTTTCCCGCTCTAGTCCTGCTTTTGGCTCTTTTCCTACTTAAGTAGTTTACATTCTCTTCCCCAGTCTGACTCACTAATGCTCCCAATCTAAATCAGCCAACTGCAAAGTTCTTTCCATTTCAAGTCCCAAAGAGCTTCAAATTAAGTTGGGCAGTGAAATTGTAGATATGTGATGTTAGACCCTTTAAGACTATGAGGAAAAAATGTATTAGTTTCATTGAGTAATATGATGCACATAATATGTTTAAAAACATATTTAATAAGCAAGGTTATTGTTATTTTAGAATAAGAGCACTGATGCATTCATTTGCATTTGTAAAAATGAAGAAAGAAAAATTATGGCGTGACATTTTGTATATTATACAAATGAAATACCTCAAAATGGTCACTGGGATTGAGATTGACATAAGTCATATGGGGCGTTGGTGTTATATGTGTCAAATAGAAATAGAAATACTCACCAATAAAAAATGTAATATATACCATATCACACAAAAATGCATTGACCGTTTTATCTGTATGTCTTAAGTTCTCTAAAAAAAAAAAAACTCCTGTTGAATTACGTTAATGGTGTAAAATGACTCCAAGTCTACCTCATACAATGTTTTTTTGTTTTGTTTTTTTCCATTCTTTATTTTTGCAGTGCATTAAAAGACAGACAAGTTTTGTGGGCATTACCACATGAGTAGATATAACAGGAACATTTAAAAAAAAAAAATACAATACAAAAAATACAATATATGTTTTTTAAAATAATAAACGAGTGGAAAACAAGATGAGCACTACAGGTAGTAGTAGCTTAAGCTGTAGATTCTAGCCTGTATTGTGTACTGGCGCCATTTATATTTTAAAGCAGCTATGCAATGCTTGAACAAGTTAAGTAATATAGACAGGAATAATCATATCCAACGACAACTGTACTACAGTGCACACTGCAGGAACATAAAATAAGATAATGGTAAAATAACCTATCTCAATTTAAATAGTCACCAAGTTTTAAGATTTCTTCAAATGAATAGAAATTACATTTTGACAAGAGTAGACTTTTTGAACAATGGAAGATGTACTTTTCTCCCAAGTGTATGATTTGTTTTTAGAAAGCCATCAATGCATTAAACTAAATTGTTTCGATGCTAGGATCTGGTCAGCTACATCATATTGTAATGCTAACTTGCATACAAATATTTGATTCACTATAAATTTATAAAAACAGAAAACTTAAAACCCTATTCCATTTAAAGTATGTGTCATAAACATACAGCACAATGTACTTCTAAAAGCCATTATTTTCTTGATTATTTAAAATTGGTACGTTTCAACAACTTGGGAGCCATTGTATGAGGTAGAAAATAATGGACTTTAAAATCCATTATTTGATCATTTAAGAATACGTTTGAGTGTAAGTCTTGAAGCTTGAAATGAGAGATTCCTGTATGAAAAATAAAGAAAAAGTCAAGTATCCATGAATGCAGAGTACTTTGAAATCATGGTATGTGTTGTATTGTAAATTATACAAATATAGGTAGCTGTGATATAACAGCTCTGGGGAGACAGATTTCAAGTCAAACAGAGCATAATAAGATGATTTTATGCATGTTCAGTAACACAAATGGAAAATCATCCTGCAACTTCATGAGTGGTGTTGCAGCTAAGGAGCTATCTTGGGTTCTGAAGACTGTGCCATGTTTAAAATGCAATAAAAATGGTAAACCTTAAACTACCAGATTGGTATTAAGTATTGTTCTTTAGAATAAATAGCGTACATTTCTAGGAACTTTACCCTAAAACAGGCAACTAACACCAGAAATAACAAATATTAGATAAGTTATATAAAAAGTCATTAAAAAAAATCAACATATTTTTTTAAATGGTTACAATTACATTAACCCAGTGGTTCTCAAACTGTGTGCCGCGGCACCCTGCGGTGCTGCAACAGACAAACAGGGGTGCTGCGAAATGTTTCCCCAGTGCTATGATTATGGCGCCGGGAAACACAACTGCTGAGCAGGGGCCGGTCGGGTGCAGCGGTTCTCTAAGACCGCGACTGGGCCCCTGTAATGTCAGCCGGCTGGGAGGAAGTGACAGCCTGTCACTTCCTCCCAGTGTAATGCAGAGAGACAGCGTGGGATTGAGAGGAGGCAGCCGGAGCATGAGTGGAGAGGAGCAGTCCAGAGTTGCTCTAGACCCATCACACACAGCAGCCAGCAGGACTCCAAGCCACCCTTCTGGACATACAATGTAAGCTAACAGGAGAAGCGAAGAGGCTGAGAAGGGTATGACAAGAGATGTCCACCCTATCGTCAGTCCCTATACCCCAGGATAGGCATGTTCATAATCATGGCTTCAAAAATTGCCAGTATAGAACATAAATGAAATATGAAAATAATAAATTTTATTGCTCCCTTCTAGGGAAGATAATAAACACACAAAATAATAAATGTGTATATACATGAAAAAAGTGTAATAGAAAATATAAAATAGAAATCGTCTGTAGCATGACACACCTTGTTATCACAAAAATGAGTGACACAATCAGAAGCGGGTAACTGTCGATGTGTATGTGACCGTTACCCGATAATTATCACTATAGTTGTAGGTGTAGAGACTAGAGCTTCTGTATAGCCGCACACTTTAAATTACAGAGATAAAATGAACATCTGTGTGGCTAAACAGGCTTAAATGGTGAGAGCGTCACGGAGACCTTGTTATTTATCACTAAAGTAGCAAAAAAGAGGCTATTCGTACGTGACAGTCACCAAAATGAGTGACACAATCTAAGCGGATAAATGTCAATGTGTATGTAATCGTGACAATTACCCAATATACATCACTAGATTAGCAGGTATAAAGACTGGAGCTTTTGTATAGCCACACACTCTTAGATTGCCGGGATATAGTGAAAACATCTGTGTGGCTGAACAAGCTTTCAGTGTATAAATAGTGAGAACGTAACGATAAGCTTGCTATTCTGTCACAACAGTAGCAAAAAAAGGTAGCTATTCGTACGCAACAGTCACAACCCGCATAAAAGGTAAACAATATGCGGTCAAGGTGATTAGCTAAATATAGAATATGGCAGATCTAACCTATGGCCCGATAGCAGTAGAAACGGAGCCGAAAACGGCACACAAGCTACTCCTGTGTCAGTGCCTGTACAGGCAGATTTCTAGTCTGAATCAGATTCTAGATTGAGTGGTCCCGGGAAACATGCAGAGTACTCGTCTATTCTGATACTAGTGCTTTACATTCCAGATAGATTACTGTTCTAGTCTGGTCTAATTCTGGACTGAGTGATCTGATTTTACCCGGTAGATTACTACTCTAATCTGAACTGGTTCTGGACCAAGTGGTCTCCTAAAGTACCCAGACTTCTAGTCTAAAGTCTCAAAATCTGGACCAAGTGGTCCCTGTCAAAGCTTCAGACTACTAGTCTATGCTGCAAATTACACCAGACTACTAGTCTATGCTGCAAATTACACAAGTGGTATAGTGAGAAGCGAAGTCGCTCAGACCGGAGTGGTCCCGATATTAGCTCAACGCGCGTTTCGGCGCTGGCGTGGCGCCTTTGTCAAGAGCTTACCGGAGAGGGTGAGCCCGCCACAATTTAAACCTCCAGGCTCCGCCCATGGAAAACCCGACGTAATAATTTGCTGAACGGGCAGCGTGAGTCGGTGGGCGGGGTATGGATGGTTGAGTGGCATGTACGGCCATCCGGCATAGGGATAGTCAGAGCAGTTAACCCTATGTTCCCCAAATGTCCGGATGGATACTAAAAATAGTCCCTGAGCAGGGGCATGCATAGTAAATGTCATATTTCGAATGAGAACTCGAGCAAGTCATAAACAAAAACATATGGTGAAGATAAACCAAATAATATGGTAAAAAGTGAAAAGTAAAAGTAAAAGTGCAAAGTGTTATTCAGGTGGATAGATTGCCAAACTGAAAATTGAAAAGTTTGATAAATTTACATATTTGAAGATGCAGCTAAGATGAGATTTAAATGGGAATTTCCCATCAGGATTGCCTCAGGGGATCG
This sequence comes from Pelobates fuscus, assembly GCF_036172605.1. Taxonomy (NCBI): domain Eukaryota; kingdom Metazoa; phylum Chordata; class Amphibia; order Anura; family Pelobatidae; genus Pelobates; species Pelobates fuscus. The sequence goes on along the minus strand of NC_086318.1, from coordinate 174,871,526 downwards.
TATGTTATAGACGGGAGCTACCCCATCAAAATGACCTCCCGAGAAAAATATGTTGAAAACCTAATCTCCAGGTTGATGGAATTACCTCGTGAAACACAGTATGATGGATATATTGACCTAAAGTGTAGATCATTCAACAGGGTATCTAGATACTGGTTGTATGGGCCGATCCTAAGGTCGATGTGGTGAATGGACTCCCATCTCATCTTATGTATTAAATAAATGGCGCAAACGAGAATCCTTCATTAAGACCCTTGGGTTGTAAAGTTTTGAGCCTATATATCCAGAAGCTCTCGCGTTGCCGGAGAAATTTGTCATAGTCCCCTCTCCTTCTGTCACGTTTAACCAATTCAAGGCCACAGAAACGCAGGCCCTGTGATTTGCCTGCGTGACGTTCCTTTAGGTGACGGGCAATGGGTGTTTCAATCGTTAGTTTAGGTGATCTAACGTGTTCCTTAATCCTTTCTTTGAAAGGACGGAACGTCTTGCCCACGTATTTGTGGTCACACTCGCACGTGAGTAGATACACCAAACCCGAGGTATTACAATTGAAAAAAGATGTGATATTGAAGGTCTGTTTGTTGTCACTATCTGACACTTTTTTTGAGTCCCGTTTGATATATTTACAGGCGACACATCGCCCGCATTGGAAAGTACCAGTGATGGGTCTATGAAGCCATGTTTTGATCCCCAGTGGTTTAGACTGGAAATGGCTGGGAACCAATAAATCTCTTAGGTTCTTGCCTCTGCGTGCCGTAATGTCTACTCTTGGGCCCAGGATTTTTTTGAGATGGATGTCCCCTGTTAGGAGTGGCCAAAATTTTTGAATTCCGCTTTATCAAACTTTTCAATTTTCAGTTTGGCAATCTATCCACCTGAATAACACTTTGCACTTTTACTTTTACTTTTCACTTTTTACCATATTATTTGGTTTATCTTCACCATATGTTTTTGTTTATGACTTGCTCGAGTTCTCATTCGAAATATGACATTTACTATGCATGCCCCTGCTCAGGGACTATTTTTAGTATCCATCCGGACATTTGGGGAACATAGGGTTAACTGCTCTGACTATCCCTATGCCGGATGGCCGTACATGCCACTCAACCATCCATACCCCGCCCACCGACTCACGCTGCCCGTTCAGCAAATTATTACGTCGGGTTTTCCATGGGCGGAGCCTGGAGGTTTAAATTGTGGCGGGCTCACCCTCTCCGGTAAGCTCTTGACAAAGGCGCCACGCCAGCGCCGAAACGCGCGTTGAGCTAATATCGGGACCACTCCGGTCTGAGCGACTTCGCTTCTCACTATACCACTTGTGTAATTTGCAGCATAGACTAGTAGTCTGGTGTAATTTGCAGCATAGACTAGTAGTCTGAAGCTTTGACAGGGACCACTTGGTCCAGATTTTGAGACTTTAGACTAGAAGTCTGGGTACTTTAGGAGACCACTTGGTCCAGAACCAGTTCAGATTAGAGTAGTAATCTACCGGGTAAAATCAGATCACTCAGTCCAGAATTAGACCAGACTAGAACAGTAATCTATCTGGAATGTAAAGCACTAGTATCAGAATAGACGAGTACTCTGCATGTTTCCCGGGACCACTCAATCTAGAATCTGATTCAGACTAGAAATCTGCCTGTACAGGCACTGACACAGGAGTAGCTTGTGTGCCGTTTTCGGCTCCGTTTCTACTGCTATCGGGCCATAGGTTAGATCTGCCATATTCTATATTTAGCTAATCACCTTGACCGCATATTGTTTACCTTTTATGCGGGTTGTGACTGTTGCGTACGAATAGCTACCTTTTTTTGCTACTGTTGTGACAGAATAGCAAGCTTATCGTTACGTTCTCACTATTTATACACTGAAAGCTTGTTCAGCCACACAGATGTTTTCACTATATCCCGGCAATCTAAGAGTGTGTGGCTATACAAAAGCTCCAGTCTTTATACCTGCTAATCTAGTGATGTATATTGGGTAATTGTCACGATTGCATACACATTGACATTTATCCGCTTAGATTGTGTCACTCATTTTGGTGACTGTCACGTACGAATAGCCTCTTTTTTGCTACTTTAGTGATAAATAACAAGGTCTCCGTGACGCTCTCACCATTTAAGCCTGTTTAGCCACACAGATGTTCATTTTATCTCTGTAATTTAAAGTGTGCGGCTATACAGAAGCTCTAGTCTCTACACCTACAACTATAGTGATAATTATCGGGTAACGGTCACATACACATCGACAGTTACCCGCTTCTGATTGTGTCACTCATTTTTGTGATAACAAGGTGTGTCATGCTACAGACGATTTCTATTTTATATTTTCTATTACACTTTTTTCATGTATATACACATTTATTATTTTGTGTGTTTATTATCTTCCCTAGAAGGGAGCAATAAAATTTATTATTTTCATATTTCATTTATGTTCTATACTGGCAATTTTTGAAGCCATGATTATGAACATGCCTATCCTGGGGTATAGGGACTGACGATAGGGTGGACATCTCTTGTCATACCCTTCTCAGCCTCTTCGCTTCTTTATTATAATCACTGGGTTATGCCCTGATACCCTGCAACCCTACCAACTTCAGTGCAAGATTGTATCCATTTACTTTCTTTCACTGGCTGTTGTGTTTTCTCTCTTAAGCTAACAGGAGGGTGGCTGGAGATATAAACAAATATCACTTATGTGAGTGTGTGTATGTATTAGTTTGTGTGTGTGTATGAGTGTGTGTGTATGTGTTTGTGTTTGTGTGTTTGTGTGCATGAGTATGTGTATGAGTGAATGTGTATGAGTGTGTGTATGAGTGAGTGTGTATGAGTAAGTGTGTATGACTGTTTATGAGTGCATGTGCATGTGTATGAGTGTGTGTGAGTGTGTGTGTATGAGTGTGTGTGTATGAATGTGTGTGTATGAGTGTGTGTGTGTATGAGTGTGTGTAAGTGAGTGTGTGTGTGTGTGTATGTCAGTGTGCTTCTGTCAGTATGCTTCTGTCAGTGTGTGTTTCTGCGGATGTGCATCTGTGTGTCAGGGTGTGTGTGTAAATGTTGGTGTATACGTTTGTAAAGGTGTGTATCTATGTGTGTGTGTATGTGTCGTGTGTATCTAGGTATCTGTGTGTTAATGTGCATGTATAGCTGTATGTATGTATGTATGTGGTGTGTGTGCAAACATCTAATCAGTCAAACACCGGCACAACATAAAAACACACTCCTGCAATCTAACACAAATATTACATACAAACAAACCCCTGCATTCAAACACCCCCAAAAATATACAAACACACCCCTTCACTCAAACACAAATACTTCGCACAAATGTACATCCGCATTAAAAAGTGAACATTACATCCAGACACACCCCTGCAATTAAACGCAAACATTACATACAAACACACCCCTGTATTAAAACACAAACTATATATAAGCACCCCTTCAAACACCAACACTGTACATTACACTTTAGCACCAATAAATGACACAGCACTGTACAGATATGCAAACTAGAAATGTTGACTTGGGGTGCCTTTAAAAAATATTTACATTTTAAGGGCACTTTGAATCTAAAAAGTTTGGGAACCACTGCATTAGCCCCTTAAGGATGGAGGCAATTCTACAAGTTCAGGAGGAACAGTGCTTTATTTTCACATCAAATACTTATATATATATGTTACATAAAGTATGTGAAATTAATGAATCTTGTTGTTTTTCCAAGTCCTGCGTGACGTTTTAACTGTGAATGTCATAATACTGTTGGCTTTTACTGCAATAAAATACACATATTTGTATTCAGAAATGTCTCATGAGTACAGAAATATCCCCATGTGCAGGTTTCATGGGATTATATACAGGTGATGTCGAAAAATTAGCTTCAGATGTTGTATTCCTCTTGTCAAGCCGCTCCAGAACAACAAACAACATCAGAAGCGTCTTACCTGGGCTAAAGAAAAACAGACCTGGTCTGTTGCTCAGTGGTCCAAAGTCTTCTTTTCTGATGAGAGCAACTTTTGCATCTCATTTGGAAACCTTGGACCCAGAGTCTGGAGAAAGAATGGAGAGGCACACACTGCAAGATGCTTGAAGTTCAGTGGGAAGTTTCCACAGTCTGTGTTGATTTGGGGAGCAATGTTATCTGCTGGTATTGGTTCACTGTGCTTCATTAAGTCCAGGGTCAACACAGCTGTCTACCAGAAGATTTTGGAGCACTTCATGCTTCCTTCCGCAGATGAGCTTTATGGTGATGCTGACTTCATTTTCCACCTGCCCACACTGCCAAAAGCCCCAAAGCCTGGTTCAATGACCGTGGGATTACTGTGCTTGATTGGCCAGCAAACACGCCTGACCTGAACCCCAGAATCTATGGGGCATTTACAAGAGAAAGATGAAAGACATGAGACCGAACAATGCAGAAGAGCTGAAGGCCGCTATTGAAGCATCCTGGTCTTCCATAACACCTCAGCAGTGCCACAGGCGGATAGCTTCCATGCCACGCCACATTGAGGCAGTAATTGCTGCAAAAGGGGCCCAAACCAAGTACTGAGTCCATATGCATGCTTGTACTTTTCAGAGGTACGATATTGTTCTATGTACACTCCTTGTTTTATTGATTGCATGTAATATTCTAATTTACTGAGATTGTGGATTTGGGGTTTTCATGAGCTGTAAGTCATAATCATCACACTTATGACAAATCACGGCTTGAACTATCTTGCTTTGCATGTAATGCATCTATCTCATATATTAGTTTCCCCTTTCACGTTGCATTACTGAAATAAATAAACTTTTGCACGATATTCTAATTTTTCGAGTATCACCTGTATAATATGAATATAAATATTCCCCTTTTCCATTTTTGCACATGGAAATTTACCAGATTGGTTTGCAGGGCCTATATTGCCTTTGAGACCGTATGGCAGCCCAGAAATGAAAATATACCCCATCATGGCATACCATTTGCAAAAGTAGACAACCCTGGGTTTCAAAATTGGGTACACCCAGTCTGTTTTAGTAGCCACTTAGCCACAAACCCTTGCCAAAGTAAGCGTTCATATTTTTTTTGCCTTTTTTCACACAAAAAAACTGCACTTTCACTAATAGTATCACCATCATAATACATTTTACTGTTTTAAAACACTCATATTTGTATTCAGTAAAGTCTCCTGAGTACAACATGAAAAGAGTAGCCCCCATAGTGTATAGAATTCAAAAGAAGGTGTATTAGATTAAGTAATTAGGCAATGAAGAATCCTGCAATTAAGCAATTAGTCAGTAGGCAATAATGCAGAACATGCATGATAGACACTGCAGAGCAACCTCATAAATATGAGAAGCGTATATGTGTCCCTGTAAACATGGTGGATTTGGTCACCCTGTATATACCAAACTGCTTTATTAAGCTAAACCATACTGTCACAACCAGCTTTCACACAGTCACCTTGTCACAGTCACTCCCATCACATTTTATGGTGGTTGGTGGGCTGGTGGGCTGCCAGGTGCATATGTGTGGTGGATTATCTGCTAAATTTTACACTGGGCAATAAACATTCTTGAGGTCCCCAAGAGCCTTAGATTTTGGGGTTGTTATATATTTAAGCCTATATCTAAAACATACGTGATACAGAATATAAGCTGGGCAAAAAAAAACAACTGCATTCTGCTCTGTTGTTTCAATGTTTAAGCCTTCTCATTTTTCTTTATTAGGAAAATTGATCTTACCAAATGCATAAAAGCTTAATCTTCTTTCCTGATTGAGTGTATTATCAATAATTACTGTAACTTGTAGGTTAACCGAGTTACCGGACCTTTTTTCCCTCACAATGACACTGAAAGGTGTGATACAGCCTGCTTAAATATTTCCTCACGAGCACTATTTGTCCAGTAACTATTTAAAAAAATTTATTACTGACGAGTAGGGTAAATTACTGGAAAATTACTCAGCATCTCTGCATTACAGTTGCACTTTTGTTTTAGATTTGATCATACTGAATTAATTTCAGCATAGGTATTACATTTTATAAATTATACCTTGGCATAACAGCAGCATATTCACATTTTAAATGTTCTCTTTCCTGCAAATGTGCATAGTTATTGTTGTGTATTCTCAGTGGAGCAGTTAAATAAAATGCAGTGGAATGGATGTAAGGCATCGTAATTCATTGGGTATCTTCACATCTTAGATTTCGGCAGTATTTTAACATTAAGAAAATAATGTCAACAGAAAAAAATTGTTGTACAGCTAATTGTGTGTGTATGTTTTTTTTTTTTTTTTAAAGTGATATACGATACGGGTAGTTTCCCACTAATTACACTGAATGTCGGAGATAAGGGAAATGTAATCAGAGATGAATTCTCAGAATTGTAATATATTCTTTACATTCATTTATTTGTACTTTGTTAATGTGAGACACTTGCTTCAAATTTAAAAGCTTTTTTTAGCACTTCTTTTATAAATAATATAAGATAAAATTGAAAAATTAAAAATAAATGCCTAATATTAAACTAAATTGTGAAAATATTCAGTTCCTCAAATTATATTTTATATAATTATATTATATTTCAATTATATTTCATATGCATTTGGGGCTAATTATCAAGGCCCAGTTATCAGTTATTAGGTGAGCTATATTTTATATATCAGTATATATATATATATATATATATATATAAATACAATATATATTTGCCTTTCAGAATCTCATGCAGTCATTTACGCAATTATTTAATATTACTTCCATTAGAAAGGAATTCCTGGTTTCTATACTTCATTTTCTACAAAATGTAATAAAAGCATATATCCAGGACATACTTGAAAACGAGAGAAATCTCAATGTATCTTTCCTGGTAAAATATTTCATAAATAAATAAATAAATAAATAATATATATCACTATGGAAATTTTAATAGAACAGGAATGGCATTTGAACATTGTACATGTCAATTATAGGTTAAGCATCTAATAATGTTGTAAACACAGGGATATTTCTGACCACTAATTCCTCTACTTTTCCTAACTCATAGGAAGCTATAAAAATATTAATTAGAATTGAAACTATAGTATAGCAAGAAGAAGAAGTGCATATTAAGGAAAATGGACGAGGGGATGAACGATGGAGAGAATATAGACAGCAGCGATTAGGCTAACATTAAGATACATTTCCTTAAACATAGCAAGTGAATAGATTGTTGTAGATTGTTTAGATTCACTGAATATATATTAGTTTTCAGTCATTTCAAAATAGCCTTTGATATAGCCAAAAGAGCTGATATTTTTTTTTATTCAAAGCATACTGTATAGACAAATATATGATAAGAGATAAATAAGCTTTTAATTTAATTTCTTTCTAAGGATTGAAGATGGAGTTGTTATATATTTGAAATACAAGTTATAACACTCGATACCTCTTCATCTGTTTTTCTCATACCGGCCAATAGTAGACCTTGTCAAAGACAACTGTTTAACCCCTTAAGGACACAACTTCTGGAATAAAAGGGAATCACGGCGGAATATTTCCATCATGTGTCCTTAAGGAGTTAAACCAGTACATAGTATTTCAGAATCCCGTCAACTGTGCATTTTTATGTTTCCCTTCTATGACTTAAAAGTATACCAGATCCACAGTTTATTTGCTCAGCTTACAGTTAGATATCGAAATATTTTTTTACCTCCTATGCACTACACATAACCTGGAAATCACCTGATAAAATACACATTTTGTATTTTATTTATATATCACCAAATGCTAAATACATTACACAATGCTAAGCATTACATATTATATATTTTTATTATTTTATTAAATGTTTCTTTGGAGAACGTTACTTGCCTGACTGCATTATGCCAACTGTAAAGTTTGGTGGAAGAGAGATAATGGTATGGGCTGTTTAGGGGTTGGGCTAGGCCCCTTATTTACAGTGAAGGGAAATCTTAATGCTTCAGCATACCAAGACATTTTGGACAATGCTATGCTTCCACATTTGTGGCAACAGTTTAGGAAAGGCCATGTTTAAAATACAGAATGCCATTTTTACCTTAAATTTTAAATTGCTTAGTAACATAGCTCATTATGTTTTGACCTTATATCTAAATCCTAAACTAAATGTTCCAGTCTACAAAATTTGACCATATGATTTTCCAAATTTATAGAAATATCTTTATTGATGCTACTTTTTTTATCTCTGATTTCAAAAATATCACATAACCTGCAATGCTGTGTAGCCCCCTTTATATTGACAACAGCATTTCTCCCATTTAGAAGGAGGGGAAACGGCTCATTTATCTGAATTATTATAACCAATGCAAAGTAAAATGTCTGCATGTGTACGCCGAGTCAACAAAATAAATAAACAAATAAAGGATTTGAGATATTTTAGCTAAATTTACTGATACAAATTTAAAAATATGCAAGCTGATTTGAATTTGTTTGGAAAATCAACATGCACATCTATAGAATATTTTCTGTGTTTTTTTTATATATGTTAATTTGTATTAGTTTATTTTTTTATCTAAGCTTTGTTGCTGTGAGAGTAATGGGTAATGATGTTCAGCTTAGATCTATGAAAAACCTTGAATAAATTGAGGGTTGCATTTAAAAAAAAGGATCTGAAATCTCATATAAATTAATTGTAAGGTTATACCTTTTCATGGGGAATGTGTTTAGTAGGAGGATCAAGTGATCAGAAAGGACATAAACGTTGTTTGATTATCTCTTTGGCAATTACTGAACTGCTGGTATCATAGAGACGAGGTTCACAGTATTAAGTGAAACACAGCCTGACAAATGCTAAATATATATATATATATATATATATATATATATATATATATATATGTGTGTGTGTGTGTGTGTATATATATATATATATATATATATATATATACATATATATATATATATATATAACAGTTACTGCTAAATTAGCAGAAAGGCATTAGATGTCTTTTCTGAAGCAAAACTTCAAAATGGTGGAAATGGCAATGACATTATTAGATAGCTAACATAAATCAAAAGATAAACTACTAACAGAAAAAAACCCTGAAATGTTCACTCTAAAAAAAACACAAAAAAAGAATTAGAGATATACAAAGATTGTGCATAGATTGTGAACGCATTTGATCAGTGCCATCTGCACCTATTGTTCATGTATGTAACGGAGCTCCCTGTACCCTGACTGGGTACCTCCGCCAAGGACCACTTCCTAGCTGGAACAGGGGACAAACCGCAGCACTTCTGCCCACAGTCGCCATGGCTTGACTGGGGTCCTGGAACGGCTCCCTCCAGGGAAGAAGGCTGAACTTGATGGACACAAGTCTCTTTTCAGCTATGTTACTATGTAACTATGTAACAATTATGTTGGCTCACAGAACCAGAGCACTCCCATACATAATAAGATAATCCCTCCACTGTGAGATAATTGAGTCAAGTACTGTATTAAACTCAATTATCTCCAGGTACAAAAAACACACATTTCCCAAACACCCCAAAACTACCTTAAAAATACATAAAAACTCACAAAGTTACATCCCCTGATAGCCCCGATCTGGGTGACCAACATATCCAAAAATCACCCAAATAGGTTTAGAGGTTCAGGAATTTCCTTGAAGTCATAATTTGACCGACTGCACACATGGTCCCAAGCCCAAAACAGTTCCAGAGAGTCAGGGCTTGCAGTCGGTCTAGTTCGGTAGTTTAAAAACCAAACAAACTACCAAACATAGTCAATGTTGTTAGCCTGGAGCTTGTTCCACTTGTTTGTGGGATCATTTCCACTGAACAGCGACTTTCTAAGTGTTGTAGAACCGAACTCAGTCCAGCGGTGTTCGGGAGTTTCAGTCTCCGAAAATAGTTCCATGAACTTGACGACCAAACAGCGCTGCCTGTGTTCATGTGAACAAGATGGCCTCCACCTCTTTGTTGTCCATAGGATTGAGGCCATCCAGACAAACCTATTTAGTTTAGAAAAACGTCGCCTGAGAGGGGATATGATAAGATTTTACAAATATATTCGGGGCCAATACAAACCATTGTGTGGAAATCTATTCACAAACTGGACATTACATAGGACACGAGGCCATGCGTTTAGACTGGAATAAAGAAGATTTTGTCTAAGGCAAAGGAAAGGTTTTTTTTACTGTAAGAACAATCAGGATGTGGAATTCTCTGCCTGAAGAAGTGATTTTATCCATACAGATGTTCAAACAGCAACAAGATGCATACTTGCAAAAACAAAATATTCAAGGATATAATCTTTCAATGTAGGGTAATAACTGCTAGATCCAAGGATAAATCTGACTGCCATTCTGGGGACAAGAAGGAATTTTTTTCCTAGCTTGTTGCAAAATTGTGCTTCATACTGGTTTTTTTTTTGCCTTCTTTTGGATCAACAGCAAAAAAAAACAATGTGAGGAAGGCTGAACCTGACGGACGCAAGTCTCTTTTCAGCTATGTAACTATGTAACTATGTAACACTGCGGTGGAAATTGCTACAAAGTATCAATTAGGCTTAACAAGCTCCAGGGTGGTCTCCGGCGCGTGCGGCTGTTTGGTTCCCGATCCATATAGTCCGAACAGAGACTTTTACATCACATCTTACAGGGTCCATAATCTGTGGGCAGGAGGCTGGCAAGCAGGCTCCTCCAGGAACTCGTAAAAAACTCCCTTGGAAAGGGGAGTTTGTCACAATGTATGTAATACATGTTTCATTAGAATTAAATGTTTGCCCTGTTTCCTGCAAAATATGTTTGTGCTATATAAATAATTAGAATTGTATTATTGCATATACTTCCAAACTTTATTTCCTTTGAGAATCTTGATTAATTGCATCTCATCCTCAGAAGCCTTACTGCCTTGCTAAAGTATGTTATGAATGCTGCTGCCAGGCTTATTTTTCCTCTCTAGTCATTCATCACACATCCTATAGGAGTCTATTCAAAATACTAACACTTACCTATAAAACTCTTAATCACACTAGCCCCGCTATATTTTTTCACTAATATGTAGGTATGCCCTCAGTCTCTATGATCTACTAGTGCCCTTAATAAGTCCCTCAAAATCTATATCTTTCGGAAAACTTATGGCCTCCCAGAGTTACCTTTATCTCACAAATCTGCCTCTTGCTCTTTCTTAAAGGGCCACACTCCACTCTCACCTTCAGTTATCTTATTCTCACCTTGTTGTTTGGTTGCTGTCACCCTATGCCCTTCCTATTGTGTTTTATATCCCTCCTCCTCTAGAGCTAATTTCAGCAGAGACCTCATCAGCCTATTACTCCAGTAACATTTTATAATTTTCTAATCTATTGTTAAATGCCCCCCTTTATATAATAATGTAAAGCACTGTGGAATTAGGTGGTGTTAAATAAATTCCAATAATAAAAATAACACAAATCCCTATCTAATAAACCTTCTATTACCCAATATCAACCAATATTTTTTATCAGCTCCTTATTCGTCAATTCATTCACCCTTTATTACCTATCATACCAGTGATTAATGTACTAAATAAAAAATAAATAAATAGCTTAATACACAATTAAGCAGGTTAGAAAATTTAATTCAGTATTTTGAATAAAACTATTTGTACAGCAGGGGTTAGGAATAATATTTTCTAAGTCATGAAAAATATATATTTTAAATATAGTCTTCTTTAATATGTATGCTAAATACTGCATGTTTGACTTATGTAGATAAAGTTAAAATGCAGTAAAATTCCTCCTAAACTATTCTAACATTTTATGACCTTAATTCAAATCACATTCACAATAAACTCTAAATTGTAAAATATTTAAATAGTAGAACTATATAAAAAGAATGGAAAAATTATATATTAAAGAGCTGTCACACTAGCAGGCTATCATAATTAAGATAACTGATTAAGGAGGGCTGTGGTTGTTATGAACTTGGATTTTTTATATATCACAGACAGAAGAACATAGACAGCTTAATGATGATACATTTAATGCAAAATTAACATTTGATCCCACAGTGCAAATGAAAGCGGATATTGATTTGTTTCTAGTTAATGCATTTATGAAGAAGTGGAGCTCTAAAAATTAAAGGGAATTTCTCAAAGTGAAAAAAACACAAAAAAGATTTTAAAGAGGTGTCTTAGAATGGCAGAGTGTTTGAATAAAACATTTGCTGATTCAGACAATGAAACAATACAGAAAAACTTCCCCAATATATTGAACTGAGCGACAAAAAAATAATGTATAAATCACACAAAAGCTTATATTTTCAGATTAGCAGATATGTAACATCAGGCAGCTATAGAGAAGCCAGTTAATGGTAAACTTGACATCGAGAACATGTATATCCTAATGTGCTATGTTGATTAGTTTCAAGTTTATTTAATACTAAGCACTATAGAAGAAAACAATAAAATTCTTATTGTTAACACAGCATGCGAAAATATGTTAGCGTTCAAAATTTGTTTAATTTTAGTTTTAACATTATATTTCTGGATATGACCATATGTTCTGAAAGGAGAGTTTCCATTGCTTATTCCACCTTAGTCCAGTATGACATTGATTCAAAAAATATTATTGATTCAACAGACTACACAAGGTTAAACACGTTGTAAAAGCTAGAATATAAAATTTAGTTTTAAAGTAGACAATGATCACACCCACAATAACCAATTATTTTCCAAGTATTTAATCCGTCCTAATAAAAACACAAAACTGAATGGGACTGTGAGAATAGGGGACTGAGATAAATACAAAACTCGGCACTGCTAGTGTTTTGGTGCATGTTGATCTTGCATGTTCCCAACCTCTCACAATCTGCAATTGTTAGTATATATCAATTATTTTTCTTTAGTGCTCCCATTATGCAGTAGACACTTTAATGGAATATTTGCAAATATAAACATAAAGAAATTGTTATTTAAGGCATGGAATGATAAAGTGATCAAAAGAAAGAACCAATAGATTTTTTTTTATTTTTTTTTTTTGCCCACAAGATTTTTCTACTATATTTTAAATATTCTGGATTTGCTTACTTGTGCTACTATAAATAAGTATAAAATATTAAATCAGTATTTTAATCACATAATATAATAAGTATTTTAATAGTGAAATAAACAGCTCTGTGGATATTTTTTTGGTACATTTAGCTTGAAAGTAACTTGTTTTTGTTGGTCAAAAATTCCCAAGTACAGTATATAAGTATACATTGGATTGGCAAACTGTACAATTCTATTCAATGTCAGTAAATGATGTTACTTAGATACTTTATCGCAGCACATTCATCTACATATTAATTTATCACTTTTTATGGGTATGGACCTATATTGAATTAATAAATTCAGTATTCTTTTTACAAAATTCTACTTATGAGCTTTAATTTGGTAATGTACCTAGACCCCACCATGCTTTTACAGAAAACCAATCACACTGTTTACATAAATATATCCCACTTTACTTACATATAATCAATTACATTTGCCATTTTATGTGACAAATATATGTGACAAATATATGTGACAAATGAATATAAGGTTTGCCACTTACAATCCTCCTGACATGAAATCTTCAATATATACACTAAAATGCTTCACAAGATTAATAATATGTTGTTTGTTAGCCAATGTGAAATGATTCAATATATGCAACATATTCTGATTAATGCTTGTACTTAAAACCCTTAAGCTATATCTTAAATGTATATTTTTACTCAAGGTCATTTGTTCACATAGAACATTCATTTTGGCAAATAATATTATTCGTGTTAATAACAACATCAATATAACATTGACTCAAAATCTGTATAAAATCCCTAACCTTTATCATAATTTAAATTAATTGCTCACTGTTGAAACAGTAATAGATTACTGACATTGTTTTCATAGAGACATAAATTCTCCTATACATTCTAAGCCAGTCATTTTATAATACTTTATTGAACTACAGTTTGTTGTAAAGACTTTTCAGGTTGTTGATCCATTCTGACTGCCATTTTCTGGTATAATTGGAAATGGCTAAAATTGGAGTTTTTCCTTTCTTTTGGATCAACAGCATAAAAGAATGGGTTTCATGGTGGAACTTGAAGTATTTTACTCTCTTTTCAATCTAGACAACTATGTAACTATGTAACCCCTTAAACCAGACTTTAGAGTGAACCTGTTATGAAGTATTTGACTTTATGAGATTTTGCTTGTTGTCCTCTCTAGAGTCCAAACTAAAAGTTTGTTTTTTTTGCTCACCTTCTATGTATCTATGTATCTTATGGCATACTTACCTCTGACTCAATGGATCCAGCACCTCTATTAGTCCACCTTTGTGGACTAATAAACTTTTATATTGCACTGTTACTCTTTGGGAAGCCTCGAATGACTTCCCCATTTCCGGCACAGTCCACCTGATGAATGAAGTGACATTAGACTTCCCTCTGTTTTTCTTTCATTTTGAACTAGCTAGTGTGTAGGAGAGAAGGTGCATGCACGCTGTAGAGGCTTGAAGCTGAGCAAGAGAACAACCTGTAGATGTGTTCCATTGTAGGCAGACATCAGCATAAATTGTTTGATGGGGGTGTGCAATTTTTCATTGCAATATTCTATACATTGTATACAACATTTAGATAGAATCAGGAAATTAACTTATGCAAAGTGAAATGAGAGGTACTCTCTAAAGATTCTGTAGTTTCCCACTACTTTAATGAACGCAGGATTGTAAAGAGCTACAAATGCAAAATAAGCAGCAGGTCCTATATAAACAAAGGATCTTTAGAGACCAGGTTGTGATCTTTCAGTGTCTATAAATGTAGTCATAAAAACATAAAAAAATCCTAACTTAACATGTTATACCAGAGTGAAAAAGCTCTTTAGCTATTGATAAATAACTTTTTTTTTCATGATACTCAAACAACATTTGGCAGGGCTGTCAGAGAACCAGGAAAGTTCATCAAGAGCTGAAGAGCCATCTGTTACACTAACCAAGAATTTCCATTTTGATTTTGTATAATGAAATAAAATATAGCCTGGACTTGCATATCATTACCAATTTAAAATCCTAAAATATTTGCTACTTTTGCCTTGGAGCACTAATCTTCATGTAACTGAGCTCAGTCCAGTGGTGGAACTACCAATTTAAAATCCTAAACTATTTGCTATTGTTGTCTTGGAAGAGTAATCTCTATGTCACAGAATTCAGTCCAGTGGAAAACTACCGGGGTTGCAAAAGGTTGCAACTGGGTCCTGAAGTTTTGCCTGTCAAGGGAGAGCTCAGGCAAGACAGGGTTTCCCCCTGCACTACTCCTATTTAGTATGTTAAAACTTTACAAATGTACTAAACATAGTACTGCAGGGAGAAGTTTAAACACTCCCTCACATATTTGGTGGGTTACCATAGCAACTCTGTAAATCATTCACGAAGCACCATGCTGGAAGAGTGTGCCCTGAACCCACCACTGCGATGAGACCAGGGATAAGGGTAGCAGGCAGAGTGCATTTTTTTTATATCTCCATCATGTTTGCACTTATTATCCTTGTTCTCTCCCCCATGAGCACCACTTACAGTCCTTGAGGAACCACAGAGGCTCCATTATAGTCCTCTACTCATGTTCACCAGTTGTGGCACTTAATGTTCTCCTGGGACACCATCATAACCATTGTTCTCCGCCATGGCATTTTAAGCCTTTGTTCCCCCATTCAGGGGCACTATTATTTGTTTTGCCCTTCTGTACCATTAATAGCTCTTGTTCTCCCCCCCCCCCTCCCACCCACCCCTTCCAGAGCCCTCATTTCACTGACAGGACATTCTTTTTATCACAGGGGTAAACCTGCCCCCTTGCTTTATATAATAATTTATAGCCCTTTTAACCTCAACTGCACTATTTTTATATGTTCCACCTCAGCAGTTCCCCTTATAACCATCCCTCTCCATTTACCATATTCCCATTAAGTTAGAAACTGGTTTGTGTTCCATTCCCATTGAAAAGATTAAATGCTTAGAAGTATTACCAAAACAGAGCACTCTAGAAGTATTAAAAGTGTAATGCTAATAATTGGGAAAACAGAGAACACAAAGTTCAGTGTCTCTGGGTGTACACCTGTGCCGACAACCCCGGATAACCCGAGGAAGTAATGCCGAGTGTCTACTCAGAGACTGGTGTACCAATTAGAGACTCCAGATGTCTCAAGAAGGGGCATAACCCCATATATACAAAATCAAACAACAAAAAGGACAGATGTGGTCAGATTCAAGAAATCAAATGAAACTAACCGCATCTCTGGAAATAACTATAGCGGCAGTGTCTAGGATTATAATGCTGGCTGTCGGTAACAGGTGTAGCTGTGAACCGCTAAGGGTGTCACTATAGACCCATGAGCAGAAAAAATGCTATTAAATACCAAAATGAAGTATATACAAAAAGTTACTGCTAAATGCAAAAAATAAATAAAGTATATACAGTGGTACTAGGATTCCACGCCTGTCAATAGAAGGATATGTATAGGTAGGGATATAATGAGCCAAATGGCAACAGCAACTCACCCCTAATTATCAGCTTTAATATAGTGCACTATAAGGAGATGAGAAAAATCCCCAAGTCCCAACCATAAATACCTCCTATAGAGATAGTAGTAGATACAGGGTAAACAGAGGCTCCAAATGAGGCTAGTACAGGGGTGAAGGGAGATTGAGGAGGGTATGCAGTGTTAATAGCAGTCAAATTCGGACTGCTAGTTTTAAATTTAAACAACCTCTCTCCCTGTAAATCCTGTACAAAAAGGATTATAGGTCCCCAAATCACAACCATAAATACCTCTTACAAAAAAATACTAATGATAGGTAACAGGTGTAGCTGTGAACCGCTAAGGGTGTCACTATAGACCCATGAGCAGAAAAAATGCTACTAAATACCAAAATGAAGTATATACAAAAAGTTACTGCTAAATGCAAAAAATAATAAATAAAGTATATACAGTGGTACTAGGATTCCACGCCTGTCAATAGAAGGATATGTATAGGTAGGGATATAATGAGCCAAATGGCAACAGCAACTCACCCCTAATTATCAGCTTTAATATAGTGCACTATAAGGAGATGAGAAAAATCCCCAAGTCCCAACCATAAATACCTCCTATAGAGATAGTAGTAGATACAGGGTAAACAGAGGCTCCAAATGAGGCTAGTACAGGGGTGAAGGGAGATTGAGGAGGGTATGCAGTGTTAATAGCAGTCAAATTCGGACTGCTAGTTTTAAATTTAAACAACCTCTCTCCCTGTAAATCCTGTACAAAAAGGATTATAGGTCCCCAAATCACAACCATAAATACCTCTTACAAAAAAATACTAATGATAGATACAGAGTAGACAGAGGCTCCAATTGGAGCTAGTACAGAGGTAAAGGGAGATTGAGGACGGTAGACAGTCATAATAACAGTCAAATTCGGACTGCTGGTTTAATTTATAAAGCCTCTCTCCCTGTTAATCTAGCTAGACAGGCATAGAAAAGAAAGAGTAAATCAAATATACATTAAGTGATTAACATGGTGCTAAAACCACCAGTGCCCAGTGCTCATATCTGTGATATGAGGAAAAAACAAATTGCCCAACGTACGTTTCGGTGCTAAAAAGGAGCACCTTCGTCAGGGGCTAACATTAGACTGTTAATGAATCTCTTTTATATGTGATGTGCCAGGAGGCATGAGTACCTTTGACCAATAGGAGCAGGGGGAGTGTGATATCAGCTGTACTACATTCACTCTAATCTCCAGGGTAACATGAGATGTTATTGGGGGCGGGCTTGATGCCGGTCACATGGTCCGACGTGTCAGACCCTATCCATCTGAAGTTAGTGGGCGGGTCGTGAGATGAGATGGGCCGGCCAAACCCCCATTTAACCCCATATATTACTGTGACAGCTCTAATAACTCACAAACCTTGGATGTAAAACACTTCAGAAATGCAGAAAATGAATGTTCCGATATATCCGGACCTGGTACAGTCAATTCTGCATCCCTATGGTCCTATGTAAGGTATTCATGACAAAAAATTAATAATAAAGATGAAAAACATGACAGAGTAAAAAATAAAAAATAAATAAGTAAAGAAATATATACAAATCTACACTAAACACTACTCGCTATATTACAAAATGTACAAGTGTATCAGGCAAAAATAAGCTTAATTAGATATAGATTGCAAATATGTCAGAGATCAATGGGGGTGTGGGGACATAGTATCCAGTCTGTTGCACTCAATCTTCGATGAAGGGTGTGTATGAAAAACCCTCGTTGAGTCCAGATGGTGACAATGTTTTAAGTTTATAAATCCCAAAACTCTCCCTTTGGAGTAGTTTTTTGTCTAAATCTCCCCTTCTTGGACCCAGGGTGACACTTTCAATTCCGCAAAATCTTATCCCCTCAGAAGACCCCCCATGATGGAGTTTCAAATGTTTTGAAACTGGGGTGTCAATTAATCTTTTTGGGTTAATAGAGGTCACGTGCTCCCTTATCCTCAGTTTAAACATACGGGAAGTTTTTCCCACGTATAATTTGTTGCATGAGCATGAGAGTAGGTATACAAGACCTTTAGATTGGCAATTGAAAAAGTGGCGAACTTTAAATTCTTGTGTCCCTAGGGAGTCTGGAAAGGTTTTCGAAGGACGGCGTATGAATTTGCACGCCTTACACTTTCCACATTGATATGTGCCTAGGACTGGAGACTTTAACCAAGAAATTTTCTGGGTGTTCGATTTCAGGTGACTTGGGACTAGGATGTCCCTAATGTTTCGTCCTCTGCGTGCTGTTACAGACGCCTTAGTTGTGATCACCTTCTGTAGGTGTGGGTCTTGGTGCAATAGGGGCCAGTATCTATCCAGGATACTCATAATTTGATGCCAGCCTGCATCATAATTCCCTATGCATCTTATGGTTTCTTGATTAGACTGGACGTTTTTATCAGTTAGGAGGTCTTTACGGTCTACCAACAGTGCACGTTTATATGCGGATTTAAGGCATCTGTTTGGGTATCCTTTTTGTTTAAATTGAAGCTGTAAGGTTTTTGCCTTCAATTTAAAATCTTCTATAGTGGTGCAGTTGCGTCTTAAACGCAAATACTGCCCTATTGGGATACCTTTTTTAAGGGAGGGTGGATGGTGACTTGTCCACTCCAATAAGCTGTTGGTTGACGTGGGTTTCCGGAAGAGGGTAGATGTGAGTACCCCCTTGTCTGACAGACAGATAGTTAAATCAAGAAAATTGATTTGGTTACCACCTAACTCACTTGTCAGTCTCAGATTGATGGAGTTAGAGTTCAGAATGTTTACAAATTCTAGAAAGAGGTCAGGGGTGTCTGTCCATATGATCAACACATCGTCGATGTAGCGTTTCCATATTTTTATACACTTAGTGTATTTTGTCATGTGTTCATTAAATACCATTGTACTCTCCCACCACCCCAGGTGGAGGTTAGCATATGAGGGGGCACAAGCCGTCCCCATAGCAGTGCCTCTCACCTGGTGGTAGTGTTTACCCTGGAAGATAAAATAGTTATGTGTCAGAATGAAGGACATCAAGTCTTGGACCAGTTCATTATGTCTAAGTGAGACAGGAGGTTTGCTATCAAGTATTGCTCTAAGATGTCTTAGACCCACCTTGTGTGGTATTGAGCTGTAAAGGCTCTCCACGTCGAGACTACACAAAATAGCGTGGCCATTGATCTTAATTCCTTCGATGGTATTTAAAGTATGCTTGGTGTCCCTTAGATGTGAGGGGAGTTCAAACACTACTTTTCTTAATATCTGATCCACATATAAACTTATATTCTGGGTCAGATTACCTCTGCCAGAGACAATGGGTCGTCCCTTTAATATTGGTTGTTGCTTATGTACCTTCGGGAGTGCGTAAAAAGTGGCAGTAACCGGCCTTTTAACAAACATAAAGTTGTATTCGTCCTTAGATATGAGTGATAGTGACAGTGCCGAATCCAAGATTGTTTTTAATTCGGTTAGATACTTCTGTGTAGGGTCACATGTCAATACCTCATATGTCTCGCTGTCATCGATTAATCTATATACCATGGATATGTAATCAGATTTATTTAGGATGACAGTGTTGCCTCCCTTATCGGAAGGTTTAAAGATCACCTCATCCATTTCCCTTAGTTTACCCAATGCGATGTTTTCTTGTGGGGAAATATTGCTATTAGGTTGACTAGGGAGTTCTTTCGGATTGATCTTATCGATTTCTTTGCATGTTAGCTCCACGAATAAGTCTATATATTTAAAATCAGCCATATGTGGAGTGAACCGGCTCTTCTTTTTCAGATGTGTGAAAGGGGGTTGTTTTTGTATAGACTCATCATTGCATACAAGGAGATCCACTAGAGTATCCAGTGCATCTATATCAGAAACTTGTAGCCCTAAGTCTTTTGCCCTTTTTTCATCTTTAATGCGGTGGATTTTGTGAAGGGCCAGTTTCCTTGCAAAGAGGTGTATGTCCTTTGTCCAGTTGAACTTATCAAAGTTAGACACTGGAACAAAGGACATACCCCGCCTCAAGATTTGTATTTCATTTTTGGTGGGAGTGTAAGAGGATAAGTTGATTATTTGGTTATCTGGGGTTTGTGTTAATACCTTCTCCTTCTGAACTGTTGAGGGGGTCTGCCTCTGTTCCTTGTCCGAGGGGCTAGGCTTTCCTCCATATTGGGTTGCCCTAAAAAAGAGACCCCACCTTTTTTCAATATACTTCTGGTATTACGTTCAACCGGAACCGACATTCCCCCTTTAGAGGAATTTTCAGAGTCTGAACCACTCGTCTCATACTCTGATGTTGAAATTGGTTCAGAGAAACTCCTCCTAAAATTTCTGCTTCTCTTGTATACATTCCCACTCTTGAAATCATTATTATCCCTAATGAACTTGGAATGCTTACGAATTTTTATGTTCTGTTGGAATTTATCCAAGTTATTCTTGAGTTTTGTTTCTAAAGATTCAAAATTAGGTTCATCTTTAAAAGCTGCAATCCTGTCAATCTGTTCATCCACCTCTTTATTAACTCTTTCTAATCTTTTTGTCTCGAATTTGCAGAGTATCTCCATAAATCTTTTGGAGCATATACCTGCGGCTTCCTCCCACTCTTTAGTAAATTCCTCCTCCTCTATGTGTGATGCTGGTATGTTTTGTACCCTTAGGCCCCTTGGAATGAGGTCTTTCTTTAAATAGTTGTCAAGTGACGCGATTTCCCATCCTGTTTTGATTTGTTGTTGGAAGAGATTAGTCAAACGGTTAAAGGATGAGATAATGTTGTCATTTACTGAGAGGTTAGTTAGGTCCTGTTCAGAAAAAACCTGATCTGTGTCCCTGCACCAAACGTCTCTCTTAGATTTATGAAATAAAAAGCTAGCCATGATACACAAGATTGGTACTTGGTATTAAAACCCAATTGTAAACAGGAAAACAGAGAACACAAAGTTCAGTGTCTCTGGGTGTACACCTGTGCCGACAACCCCGGATAACCCGAGGAAGTAATGCCGAGTGTCTACTCAGAGACTGGTGTACCAATTAGAGACTCCAGATGTCTCAAGAAGGGGCATAACCCCATATATACAAAATCAAACAACAAAAAGGACAGATGTGGTCAGATTCAAGAAATCAAATGAAACTAACCGCATCTCTGGAAATAACTATAGCGGCAGTGTCTAGGATTATAATGCTGGCTGTCGGTAACAGGTGTAGCTGTGAACCGCTAAGGGTGTCACTATAGACCCATGAGCAGAAAAAATGCTATTAAATACCAAAATGAAGTATATACAAAAAGTTACTGCTAAATGCAAAAAATAAATAAAGTATATACAGTGGTACTAGGATTCCACGCCTGTCAATAGAAGGATATGTATAGGTAGGGATATAATGAGCCAAATGGCAACAGCAACTCACCCCTAATTATCAGCTTTAATATAGTGCACTATAAGGAGATGAGAAAAATCCCCAAGCCCCAACCATAAATACCTCCTATAGAGATAGTAGTAGATACAGGGTAAACAGAGGCTCCAAATGAGGCTAGTACAGGGGTGAAGGGAGATTGAGGAGGGTATGCAGTGTTAATAGCAGTCAAATTCGGACTGCTAGTTTTAAATTTAAACAACCTCTCTCCCTGTAAATCCTGTACAAAAAGGATTATAGGTCCCCAAATCACAACCATAAATACCTCTTACAAAAAAATACTAATGATAGGTAACAGGTGTAGCTGTGAACCGCTAAGGGTGTCACTATAGACCCATGAGCAGAAAACATGCTACTAAATACCAAAATGAAGTATATACAAAAAGTTACTGCTAAATGCAAAAAATAATAAATAAAGTATATACAGTGGTACTAGGATTCCACGCCTGTCAATAGAAGGATATGTATAGGTAGGGATATAATGAGCCAAATGGCAACAGCAACTCACCCCTAATTATCAGCTTTAATATAGTGCACTATAAGGAGATGAGAAAAATCCCCAAGTCCCAACCTTAAATACCTCCTATAGAGATAGTAGTAGATACAGGGTAAACAGAGGCTCCAAATGAGGCTAGTACAGGGGTGAAGGGAGATTGAGGAGGGTATGCAGTGTTAATAGTAGTCAAATTCGGACTGCTAGTTTTAAATTTAAACAATCTCTCTCCCTGTAAATCCTGTACAAAAAGGATTATAGGTCCCCAAATCACAACCATAAATACCTCTTACAAAAAAATACTAATGATAGATACAGAGTAGACAGAGGCTCCAATTGGAGCTAGTACAGAGGTAAAGGGAGATTGAGGACGGTAGACAGTCATAATAACAGTCAAATTCGGACTGCTGGTTTAATTTATAAAGCCTCTCTCCCTGTTAATCTAGCTAGACAGGCATAGAAAAGAAAGAGTAAATCAAATATACATTAATCCTTTTTGTACAGGATTTACAGGGAGAGAGGTTGTTTAAATTTAAAACTAGCAGTCCGAATTTGACTGCTATTAACACTTCATACCCTCCTCAATCTCCCTTCACCCCTGTACTAGCCTCATTTGGAGCCTCTGTTTACCCTGTATCTACTACTATCTCTATAGGAGGTATTTATGGTTGGGACTTGGGGATTTTTCTCATCTCCTTATAGTGCACTATATTAAAGCTGATAATTAGGGGTGAGTTGCTGTTGCCATTTGGCTCATTATATCCCTACCTATACATATCCTTCTATTGACAGGCGTGGAATCCTAGTACCACTGTATATACTTTATTTATTTTTTGCATTTAGCAGTAACTTTTTGTATATACTTCATTTTGGTATTTAATAGCGTTTTTTCTGCTCATGGGTCTATAGTGACACCCTTAGCGGTTCACAGCTACACCTGTTACCGACAGCCAGCATTATAATCCTAGACACTGCCGCTATAGTTATTTCCAGAGATGCGGTTAGTTTCATTTGATTTCTTGAATCTGACCACATCTGTCCTTTTTGTTGTTTAATGCTAATAATTGCACTATCCCCATAATTAGACAACTCTAAACACAATCACACTCAATCAACCCCACAATCATACTCAGCAAGCCCCACACACAATCAAACTCAGTCAGCTCACACAAACAATCACATTCAGCCAGCCCCACACAAAAAATACACTCAGAAAAATCGCCACAATCACACTCATCAATGACATACATCCTACTCAAGGAGAAGCGATGAGGGGGGCTCTTCCTTTATTTTTTGCACCTGTGGCCAATGGTTTCTATTTACAACCCCTTGTTCAATCTCCATATACAATCTTCTATCATACTTGAAAACAAAGCATAGTTAAATGGTATGTAGTAGATACTGTTATCACATCTTCATGCTTAAGGGTATTTAAGTACTTAATGTCAGAAAATTACTCACAATCTTAGTGACTTGAGCTGAAAATTACAAGTTAGGTTGGGCCAAATCTTCTGCATTAAACTGACTGCACCCTTATTCACTAATAACAGACAGATATAAAATATATGCAAAACAAAAAAAAATGTGCATTTGACCACAGGGTAGACACCCCAGTCAACTATTGTATCTGTCATGTATTAAATCCAGCAAACGTTGAAACATCCACTTTGTAATACTTGCTCCTCCTTTTTAAAGCCTTTTCAGACATTAATTAGTTTTTTTTTAATCTTGTTTCGTATTGAGCATACACGCTTGTGTCATTTTATTAGGATGTCTATTTTAATTATTAGATGAGAATATTTTAACAAGGAGCAGCTCTAGCACTAACTGAGAGCGGCAATCCAGTATTGTATGTAAGCATGTTTCTTAATGCACTGCTATATTTGTAGTACAAAATGGGTTTTTGTTCCTATTCTTAGGAACGTTCCCTCTAAATAATTTATTTTCCAGATACTGTTATTGCCCATGCAAAAGGTTTTTTTTGTTTTTTTAGGAACTTCTTGAAGGATGTGTCTAATATCAGAAACACATATATGTTTAGTGTCCTTATCATATTTGAATGATACTTTCATTACTTGCACTAAAGACAGGAAGCCTGCAGCCATATTGATGTCAGAATAAGTTATTACCTTTCCTAATAGCCTATCAGCTCAATATTTGCAGTGAACAGATAAGAGGTTTCAACACACTACATTCAAATTATGTCTTAGAACAAATGGCAATGCTCAAATGCATGCATTAACATGAATCACAAATTGCAACATGAACGCTGGCATCAGCATAGTAGGTGTAACAAGAAAAATAGTTATTTTGAGTATTGAGAACTCCGTTTTGCATAGAATGTCAATTCTCACACTCAAGAACATTTTGTTTTAGTTTATAAGAGAACACTGACATTTCTAAACAAGGTAAGTCATTGAAAAGAGGTAAAAGGTAAGGACAGCTGGTATATGATTCAGTTAAGGAACCCATTAAAGGCAAATGAGAGGGAACTTAAGACTCTAGAGAGTGAATAGGTGAAAAAGATGTTGAATGGTAAGGCAGATGATGAGATTATGTGTATCACAAAGTTCATATGAGAAAATGTTTAGAAATACCAAGGTTATCATTTAGAATAGAAAAGCAAATTCCACATAAATTTATGTTGGGTACTATTGTAGGTTGTCAATATAAATTGAGTTAAAAAAAGACTTGGAAATGTTATAGTTGAGGGCAGAAATTAGTTGAAAAAATATCCAGTTTTGCCTGATCGGAAATTTTATGTAAATCAAGTATTTTAACAAGATTTTTTTTCTCCAATCTCAATAACTCATTGTTAGTAAAATGATCCATAAATTACAGAATATTACTGCAAAAATGATTAGCTTTTTTTCTAAATGTGGTATTAATGTTAGATACACTATAGACCCTATGGACTGTAAGCTCGTTTGAGCAGGGTCCTCTTCAACCTATCGTTCCTGTAAGTTTTCTTGTAATTGTTCTATTTATAGTTAAATCCCTCCTCTTATAATATTGTAAAGCGCTACTGAATCTGTTGCCGCTATATACATGGCAATAATAATGATAATAATAATACACTAAGATCTTTCAAACCACAGTAGTACAGATATGTCAAAGAAACTGTTGAGTGTTGCACTAAGAACAAAGAGAATGTAACATTACAGATTCAAGTCTGATTTACAGTAAATAGTAAAGTGCAATTTTCCCTTTCCCTTTCTTCCCATACAGGGTATGTGGCATACTTGCCAAAGAACGAAAAAGAAAATGTATACCATAAACCCAACTTTCACTTTTGTGTACACTTACACAGTTTAATAGCTGTTTAGAAGTTTGTTTAAAAGTTCTGCTAATGTCCTTCCTCTAATATATCCTGATCACCCTTTTATTAAAGCTACTTATAAATGTGGTGCGATTTTAGACCCTTGTGTTTAACAGTTCTACTATTCCCTTGTTTTCTTATTAGCACTTACCTATTAATATCCAGATTGCACTACGTCTTATGGATGGTCCTGAACCTATGGTCGCTAACAGCACCTACTATAAATGGGTCTACCCACTACTTTGTTGGTCTAACCGGTCGTAACCCAATGACATAGAAACATAGAAACATAGAAACATGGAATGTGACAGCAGATAAGAATCATTCAGACCATCTATTCTGCACAATTTTCTAAATACTTTCATTAGTCCCTGGCATTATCTTTTAGCTAGGATAGCCTTATGCCTATCCCAGGCATGTTTAAACTGCTTCACTTTGTTAACCTCTACCACTTCAGTTGGAAGGGTAATCCGTGCATCCACTACCCTCTCAATAAAGTAATACTTTCTGATATTATTTTAATGACCTTGTGTCCCTCTAATCTTATCTCATATAACTAGTTCTTTCAGTCTGTTGTGGATGCTTTTCCATTTTTGTTTAGCAATTATGCTAACTAGCAACGCAAACTCCATTTTGCTAACAAGAAATTTGATTTCATAAAGATGGGCCTGTCACGTATGCTATGCTGAATCAAAATTATGGCCAAAGTCAGATAATAATTGTTGAACTAATGTGCATTGTTCTAGCTAGTTTTAGTTGATTTTTATATCAATCTTGTTACATAAACCATGTGAGGCGATTCATTTTAGTTATATTTTATGTTGTTTATCTGTAAACTTAACTCTCTGTGTCTCTACTGCCCTCTCAAGCCTATTCACCCACACCCTCATCTGTTTAGATAGTATCTGTTTTAATTGTTTGTTGAATGATTATTGTCCAGAGGGAAGGACAGTCTCTTAAACATTTTGATGAGTTCCAGAGGGAAGGACATTGTTTTTTAACACTCTCCTAAATACTAGTTGGGGCATGAAGATAAAATGATTTTTATAACTATAACTGTATACCTATCCTAACCTACCCGTACATATAACCTTATATTGACTTCAGTACTGACATCATTAGAGATCCCAGTAATGTTGCTGAAGCTCAGTGTGCCAACCTGTCACTACCCTTATCAATGAATCCCTGGTGTCAGGGTACATACCCAGACTTTGGAAGACTGCAAAAGTTATACCTATCCATAAAAGTGGTGACAATACTTTGGTATCTATCACCCAATATCATTGCTCCCTGTATTGTTAAAAATCTTGGAAAAATGCGTCCACACGCAACTATGGGAATATTATCAATGATCAAATTATCTAACCCCTGATCAATCCGGCATTCCTCCAAATCACTCAACTTCAACTGCCCTCTTAAAAGATTGCAATGACATCCAAATTGGCATGGAACAAGGAGACTTAACTCAAGCTATTTTCCTTAATTTTCCTTAATTTTCCTTAAGGCCAAGGCCTTTGACACAGTAGACCATGGCATTCTTATGCAAAAACTTACGCAAAAACTCAGGCATTGGTTATCGTCCGCTAACCTGGTTTTGATCGTATGTTTCAGACTGATTGCAATATGTGACCATTTCTGATAATACTTCCCTCCCTCTTCCAGTCACGTGTGGTGTTCCCCAAGGCTCCATGCTCGGCCCCCTGCTTTTCACATTAAACTATACATTCCCATTAAACTAGAAAATCAACAATTGTCTATCAGAACAAATTACAATAGCACACTGACAGCAGTCTGCTCTTTTAAGTATCTAGGTTTGTTGCTAGACCCCAATCTATCATTTGACCTTTACATTGAAAACATCTCTTCAAAACTTTACCCAAAACTAGGTGCCCTGTACAGAAACAAATCCTGCCTACGTTATTTTATAAACAAATGTGTGAAATACAGGTGCTTATTTCTTAATTTATTGTTGAATATTTGTTGTATCAGCTGAAACACTGTTTGGGTGCTCCAAAATCACCCACTAGATTGAAATATACACAATACCAGGTGTTTAAAGTGGTTAGTGCTCCAAACACCTAATATTAATAGTGCAGCGCTTGTTTTAAAATTCAAACTTACCCTTCAATTTTCAGGGTAGGTTAAACCATACATGAAAAAAGAAACATAAAACGATATAGTGTGAATCTGTAATACAATAGGAGAAATATAGTGATGAAGGTGAGTGGTATTAAACTTACATGTCAAAGAGCCTTTTGAATATAGGCTCCAAAATTAGAAGCAGGTGTGTCTTAAGGTGACACACAGACCCTCTTGTTCTTCTGAAGATGGTCGTTGGATATACATAGCAGAGAGATAAAAAGTAAAAAGAAGTGCAGTCGGTTAGTGTATGTTATAGTTCACTTCAAGCTACTAACCCACTGCACTTAGAAGTCTTCTTTTTACTTTTTATCACAACTTCTTATTTTTGTAACGTTGTATCCTATTGTAACAATGCAATGTTTTGTGGACAAAGACCCAGGACATTCTTGAAAATGAGAGAAGTCTCAATGTGTCCTTCCTGGTAAAATATTATATAAATAAATAAATACCCCAGCTCACACAGCACAGCCCACTCTAAATAATTGCAATACGAGAAGTAACTATCCATCTCATGCTGTAGCTATTGCATGCTTTTCACAGTGATTGGTACTGGGCAGCTGGCACGGGCCAGTGCCAATCATTATCAGCAGTAGGCAATGCAGGTAGACCCTATCAGATTATTTTCAGACACTGGGTGGTCTTATTTTATCTGGGCGCAACTTTATAAGCACAGTGGCTGAACATGAAAATTCAACCATGATGATTTAAATCTATTTAAAGGGCCAAAAGCAGCACTCAATTTGAACACTGCACACAGCTCATCAGTCAGTCTTAAGTTATCCCAGTTGGTAAATAGAGCACTTGTTATTGATACATGATACCTGGATTTCCCCAGTGAGAACAGGGACTACCCCTGCTCACTCGAAAAGCAAAAGATGGCCTTAAACCCCATTATTATTATTGGTCTATGTTCAATTTGGCATGCAAGTGTATACCATTTCCTATTCTATAATTGCATGTAAGCATTTAACTCATCTGTAGATCATGAAGATTAGGCATACATAATGTGAATTAAGTGATTTACTTTATTTTTTTTCTACAATTTTGCTTTTTTAGCAAAACAAAACAAAACATTTTTCACAATATTTGTTTAAATGATCCAAAACTTTCTAGTTTCATCAAATTATTCTCCCTGAACTTTAAGATGCATATTTGATTAGAAAACAAGATTATGTTTGGTATTTCATTTGAAGGAGGATTGTTCCTGACATAATCTGATCATTTCCTCTCATAGGAGGAAAAGGGTAAATTTATCCAAAAATTCAGTTGCTCATTTACCACAATTAATTCATAAATAAAACTAAAGGCATTACATAAAATGTTTCATGTATTTATTGCAAAATAGAGAAAAGGATTAGAAGACAAGAGAAGATTATTTGGGTCCTACTTTATTATAAATTCTTTTGTTGTGCTTCTGAAACAAAATTTGCATTCAAATGGAATCCAATATTACAGTTGACAGATATTTTTCCATAGCCCAGTTTATGGTAAACAAATAATTACATGTCCAAGAACCATTATTTTCAAGGCAAGCCACAAAGATTGTAGGTGTACCCAGCTGCCTGGAAGAACTGAGCCACCAGTGTGCATGTAAAAAATAAAATAAAAAATAAAAATAAAAAAAATATATATATATATATATATATTTTTTTTTTTCATACAAATAACACATCCCCTGTTATAAAGGTGAGAAGTGTAAAACAACATGGACAGGAACAAACATCTATAATGACTTTAAAAATAATCATACTATCGCCATCAAACAATCAGACAAGGGAGGAGCAATAGTGATAATGAACACACAGGACTACATAATAGAGGGGGACAGGCAATTGTCAGATGAAAAATACTATAGAAAACTAAATGAAGACCCCACCAAGGAATATACATTACAACTTAGGGGGCTCATTAAATCCTTTCCTGAGAATTTCCATCTAGAACTGCAATCCCTACAAGGGCACTTTCGATATGCTTCCCAAAATCCACAAAGCAGATAATCCTGAAAGACCCATAATTACAGGAATAGGAACTCTCACAGAACAGATCTCAGGACTAGTAGAAAATACCCTAAAACCTCTAGTCACCAACTTCAACAGCTTCATAAAAGACACAACCGACTTCCTCAACAAACTCAGCCAAATCACCAATCTCCCTGTTAACACCATCCTTGTAATCATGGATGTGGAATCTCTGTAAAGCAACATTCCACATACAGGTGGCATCAATGCTTGCTTTCCTCTATTATGCCAACAACCAAAAATAAAGCCCCGAATTAACACAGAACTGGCACTATTCATCTTCACACATAATTATTTCAGTTTTAACAATGAGGTTTACCTACAAGCCATGGGCATTCCTATGGGCATTGCTATGGCACCCCAATATGCTAATCTGTTTATGGCAGATCTCGAACAGCGATTTCTAGAAATACAGCACACCAAACCATACAAATATTACTATATCAATGATATCTTCATAATTTGAACTGAAAGC
The DNA here is from genome assembly GCF_036172605.1 of Pelobates fuscus. NCBI lineage: Eukaryota > Metazoa > Chordata > Amphibia > Anura > Pelobatidae > Pelobates > Pelobates fuscus. The sequence continues at coordinate 174,841,188 of NC_086318.1, read as the reverse complement.
GAAGAAAAACTGATACAGTTCCATTACTCTTTTAACACATTTAATCCATCAATCAAACTAAAAATGGCATATTCTGCTAGATCTTTTCTGGACACGACTGTGATATGTACAATGACACAATCCACACCTTGGTTTACAGAAAACCCACAGAAACGTGCAGTTACGTTCACAGCTCCAGCTTCCACTCCTCCCATACTAAATAGGGCATCAACTACAGCCAAGCCACTTATTATCTTATCTGTACTCATGTCGCTTTAACCCCTGTATCACAACTCAACTTTGAATTCTTTGTGTCGTCTTGCTCAGAAATGCTTCAGAGTTGAGAAAGGGAGGTTGTCCCGAAAGCTTGTCATTAAAAAATTCTGTTAGTCAAATAAAAAAATTCTAACAAGATACAAATTTTATCTGTTTTTTTTACATCTACATCACTGGACTAATACGGCTACAATCTCTACTTGAAACACACACATATATATATATATATATATGTATATATATATATAATCTGCCACTGGTACCCTGCACATACACTTTCAGAAATTAACAAAATGCCGGGTGCATATAGCCATAGCCAATTTTTTTTTAAAATATACAGAAAGAAGGCTTGCACTCACAGTCTGTCTCTTAGTAAAAAATTCCTCTTTATTCCAGTATTCTTAAAACATGATACAATTCATCAATGTTTCAGCAATCCGTTGTGGCTTTCATCAGGATCAGTTTTACCACCTGATCCAGATGAAAGCCACAACGGATGGCTGAAACGTTGATGAATTGTATCATGTTTTAAGAATACTGGAATAAAGAGGAATTTTTTACTAAGAGACAGACCGTGAGTGCAAGCCTTCTTTCTGTATATTTTATATATATATATATATATATATATATATATATATATAAAACCAAAAAATAAATAAAATACCGCACTCAAAATGTAGTATCAAAAGTAAATCGATAAATAAGGTATGATTTAGTATGCAAAAAATAATTTAATAGAATATATATTTGTGATCAAAAATTGATATATGTACATACAAAGTTCTGATGATCTCAATCATTATTAGAAAATTCATCCGCTGCACTCAATACTCAAACACATGATTGAGTGCAGCGGATGAATTTTCTAATAATGATTGAGATCATCAGAACTTTGTATGTACATATATCAATTTTTGATCACAAATATATATTCTATTAAATTATTTTTTGCATACTAAATCATACCTTATTTATCGATTTACTTTTGATACTACATTTTGAGTGCGGTATTTTATTTATTTTTTGGATTTCTCATTTTTGAGGTTATAGTAGGGGGAATACCTCTTAAATACCAGCACCACCAAGTAATTGAGTGCAAACACTACCCAGTTTTTTGTATATATATATATATATATATATATATATATATATATATATATATATATATATATATATATATATACCAATGTTAACAGAAGATGAGACGCTGAAAAACATTTTCTCTGAAACACCCATTTTGGCCTTCAGACATATATATATATATATATATATATATATATATATATATATATGTACACATTAACAACACATTAAAGAAAACTGGAATTTCTACATTATTAAGCAGGGAAAGTAAGAGAACTGTATCTGATGCTTCTCACAGAGAGACACTGGATGCACACACAGCATCCAGCCAGGGCCGATGCTTCTTATAGGCAAATTAGGCAGGAGCATTACAGGAAATATGCAGAGAAAGCACAAGATAGGACCAGCAATGAAGGTAAGATGTGTACCAGAGAATGTGTGTTAGTCTGCTTCAGTAAGTATGTTTGTGTAGGTCAGTCTGTATGGGTCAGTGTGTGTGGCTGTATGGGCAATTGTTTGTGTCTGTATGGGTCAGTGTGTGTGTCTTTGTGGGTCATTGTGTGTCTGTATGGGCCATTGTGTGTGTCTGTATGGGACAGTGTGAGTGTATCTGTATGGGTCTTTGTGGCTGTATGGGTCAGTGTGTGTGTCTTTATGGGTCGGTGTGTCTTTGGGGGCAGTGTGTGTCTGTATGGGTCAGTGTGGCTGTATGGGTCAGTGTGTGTGTCTGTATGGGTCATTGTGTGTGTCTGCATGGGTCAGTGTGTGTGTCTGCATGGATCAGGGTGTGTATATGGGTCAGTGTGCGTCAGTCTACATGGGCTAGTGCATGTGTGTCTGTTTGCATGGGTCAGTGTGTGTCTACTTGAATCAGAGTGTGTGCTAGTCTGCATGATTGGGTGGAGTAAATGGGGCGGCAAATTTGTTTTTGCCTAGGGTGGCAAAAATGTTTGCACCGGCCCTGCATCCAGCATTAGCATACTTTGCACACTTATGCCAGATGTCAAATAGATTGAATTATTTAATATATTTCAGTCCAGATCACCTACTGTCTCTCTGACTACCAGTAGTAGGTGTGAAAATTGCAATGTAAACAATGCTACTTCTGACATTTAGAGTTTTATGCAAAATGAAGTATAACAGAGATGCAACTCCAGGTGCATTCTTATACTAGTTGACAACACTGGACTGGGAGGATGCAGTAGTCAATGTGGTTTTATGAAGGACAGAACAAACCTATGTTCTAAGAAAATGTGAATAAAATATAGATCAAGGTGCAGTCGATAAGTATCACTTAGATTCTGATAAAACATTTAATACGTTATTTTAACTAGACTATTGTACAGAATGAATACAGTTTAGGTGATTATTATATAGGACACTCTCTTCAGTATGGGTTATAAGTATTTATGCAGTTATACAGCATTTCTCAAAGGGTAAAAGATGATTATTTTTGATATTTTTTTACAGAAGTCCTTTACTCATCTATTCTTAGGAACTGCATTTTAATATTTGTATCAACAGAGGCATGTGGTTTAACTTTGACAGTCATTTTCTTAGGTAAAGGTCTGCAAATGTATGTTCTATATGAAGTATTTCATTTTAAGAAAATATTTAAAAATATATGAATCATAAGATTAAGAAATGAATGGTCTTCCAGTGTGCCAATGTAGAATAACAACATTTATGAAAAAAATATTAAAGGTCAAAAACAAATTAAATAGATTAAAACATTTTCAAAGTGTTCATTTAATTGTACGGAAATAACATACAACCCACTGTTAAACAACAGTTTACGCAATTTATGTTACCAAGTTGTCTAGTTAAATACCCTTGAAGATATTTATTTGCTTATTATTCTTACATAAAAGCATGGTTGAGTCCACTTATATACCTTTAGGTTACATCTTGTTTGCATAAACATTGCAATCTATAGACCATGAATTATCAACAGTGGTAGCATTACCGCTAATATAAATTATTTACAACATGGTAAAATTAACCTAAATAGGAGATTAAGGAGAGCTGATAGTGAAACATATATTGCAAACGCAGAAGTACAGAGTTTTAGATTTCAAGTATTTTGTGAATTAGTTAGAAATTATAAGATAAATATAGTGCAAATGTGTACCTTTTTTATAATGGAGAAGAATTGGGTTAAGCAAATATAATTTTATAAATCCCTGATATATTTAATACAATGCAAATGCTATTGTTAATATATATATATATATATATATATATATATATATATATATATATATATATATATATATATTTTAAATCACAGTTATTTTTTATCTTTTTTTAAAAAATAACTTGAGTACAGTTGTATTGGGTTTAACACTTAGACCTACAAAAGATGTAGGTCTGCTACTCTCTATCTATTTACAGAGAAAAATAGGGACAGTATAAAGGTATGAAAAACTACACCAGAGCAAAGAGGATGATGAGTTAGGTCTCTGGGACTACATTTTGTTTTGCATTATTTTGATATGCAACAGAAAAGTTAACATGAATATTCCCATTGTTCGGGGGAAAAAAGTTAAAGTTTGAGACATTTTGTTGTCATGCTAGCTCCATTCATAATTTTATCCGCAATGTCTCATTTAAAATTAATCTACTTTTTGTTCTGTCTCTAATTAATCCTTATATGTAAAACCATAGAATTCAAAGAGGGTGAACTTTTTCCCATTGCTGTATATAATATGATATTTAAAACATTATTATTTTTGTATTTTTTAAAAAATCATTATTATAGTAAACTGTGATCAAGTGCTTGGACAGCGTCCTCACTCCTCCTCCAATGAAATGCTCCTTACAACAAAGCATTGAGGACATGTGGTACTCCACTTCTCTGTACAAAATACTGACTCCAATGTTATTCATAGAGAAGCATTCAGCATCCGCATGGCAGGCAGTTGTTAAATAAATGCAGTGACTGTAGTAGAGTAGAAATTGTAACTATAAACTGTAGCATTTCTAAGAAAAAATACTGATTTCATTTACAAGCCTGCAAGGGCAGCATCTATGTAGAAAAATCACTTCAATAAGGAAGAGTGATTTTGGTGCTTAGATTGACCCAGTAATATAAAAAAATGGAGCACAAACAATGACAAATTAAAGTATATTATCATTAACAAATATACTATTAGCCTGTTTAATATGTTTCAAAATTGCTATTGCTCTCTCTGTCTGCCTCGTCTTCCGTTCTTTGTCCATGTCTTTCATTCTCTCTCGCTCTCACTTGCTCTCTTCTCTCTGTTCATTTATGGTGCAGTAGTAAACTGTGCCAGTCTTGGAACTTAGTATTCTAGTCACTGCAGTGACATCATAGTTTTCATTCCAGGCAATGCAGCCTATTCAGTTTAAGGAAGGAACCTCTTTTGTTCTACAAAATTTTGTACTTCATACACTATTTCTATAAAAATGATCGGGAAAGCACACATTTACTTTCAGGCTAAGTTCTGTATCCAGACTCTCACAGCTTGAGTTCTTCTATTTTCCATATCTGCAGGTTATATAGTTCTTAAAAGGAATAAAAAAGGATGCTTATTGCCATTTTAATATGCATAGGCAGCACCACAGGCAGATTTTTATTTAATTAAAGATTTTTGGCAGTGGTCCTAGAACAAAGTAGATTTTATCCAAATTTTTACATTTAATGAAACAAAATCCATTTCATTATACCTATATGACAGTTTCAGGCAACTATTTAAATCCAATAGAATTTTCAGCAGCTGTCAGAGAAAATCTTGAAAAACAAATCTGCAAAGTATACATTTCGAGTATTATGATTTTTCTAAAATGTCTTTGTAAATAGGTTAAAAGAAAATATATTAATTATGAGTGGGTTTTAAATCTTGTGGCAAATAACATTCTTATAAAGTATACTTTGTTTCTGGTGGTTGATTGTGTATACTGTAAAACTTTCAAATCATCTCAGTGGATTAAAAACATAGAATATTTTAAACTAAAAACAAAAAAGAAAAAGTTTTGCAGCATTTGGGGGCGGAACTTCCGGCGCTACAGGAAAGTTGCATGGGAGACTAGCTCTGAGGTAGTAATGGCCAATAAAGCTACAAAGAAGCACCCTCGCGGCTCCAGCAACTTATGTGCACAATCTATAGGTGCTCAAAGAGCAGGAACATATAATAGTCCCACCCAAGACCCCAAGGGCCCAAGATTTAATCCGCCATGGCAAAAAAGAAAAACTGAGGCCTAACTAAGATGGCAACAGTGTGGCCTCGCCTTCGAGACTGTCTGAGGGGTGCTCAGATGTGTAATCACTCAGCCTACCAGGGGATGATCCCCCTGTCATTGAACAGAGGTTGGCAGACATGCTCCGGAACCTTCACTTATCTTTAAGGGAGGATTACAAAGTCATCACGGAAGACCTCCGCAAGGACCTCTAAGGTCTCGGAGCGTGTACGGAAGCCCTAGAAGTCAAAATGAGCTGTGCATAGCAGCATAGCATAATAAGCTGCGTGACTGAATGTCTATACTGGAGACAGAGAACCTTACCTTGGTTACCTTACCTTGGTTGGCAAACTCGTAGATATGGAGGACCACTCAAGGTGGAATATTAGAGCGCAAGGAGTACAGGAAAAGGTCTCCCAAGAAGAAATACCGCAGCACATAATGAGTCTATTCAAATTCCTCCTACCCGTGGCTACAGACGCAGACCTGTTGACGGATAGAGCACATAGAGTGCCCAAACCATGTAACCTGGCTGCGGACATACCGAGGGACATCATGGTGAGACTTCACTATTTTCAAATAAAAGAGGTGATCCTCCAAGAACATGGAGAGAAACTGAACTACCAGACCACCTGGGAGGTATATCGTAGTTCACAGATCTCTCTGCTACCATGATGGCCATATGGAGGGAATTTTTCAATACCACAAAAATACAACGGAACAACCCACATAAATGGAGACTAGCATTGGCTCACATAAAAGCTAAGCTGGTAACGATAGCATGTTTTCAGGAAACACATTTCTGTGACAAAAATCCACCAACACTCTCTTCCAGGGAATATCCACAGGTTTTCCACACGTATGCACCCAATAAGACTAGAGGAGTCAGTGTACTGATCCACAGGAACTGGGCTTCATCTGTGAAAAGGAATATAGGGATGGGGTAGGCAGAACATTAATTCTCATTGGTACTCTGATAATGATTGCAAATATTTATGTCCCCAATGGTAATCAGATAAATTTCATCACCAAGGCTCTAATTGAATAGACTCAAGAAAGGTCAGCTAATCTTATGCGAGGACTTTAATTGTGTGACTGACCCCTTGTTGGATCTGCACAGCAAAGCTCAGGTCAGCAGAAAGAACAAGAGAATAGGGAGGCAATTGACCGCACTATTAAAAAAGTACGATTTACATGACACCTGGCGTTCGTTCAATTCCACCACCAAGGACTACACACATTTTCTGCAGTACGCTCCTCATATTAACGGATTGACCTATGCCCGATAGATAGAACAAATTTACACAACCTGCAGACCACCAAAATAGATACAATAACTTGGTCTGACCATGCACCAGTAGAGGTTACGTTCAGCTCATTATATCTAGTTGGGGCAAGGGTATATGTGGCGACTAAATGAATCAGCACTGTCCAATACACAATCCTTAAACAAACTTATGAAAGGATTGGGAAGTTATTTTGAGGAAAATTCACAACCCTAAATCACAACAAGCACACGATGGCTGGCCTATAAGGCAGTCATGAGAGGACTGTTCATACAGACAGGCAAAGAAGGCACAGGAGAAGGAGATGGACTCCCTTAAACAAAAAATAGAGGACTTGGAAAAGTTACATAAACAACCCAACAAATTGGGTCACAAACTCACACTAGTAAGGACTGAATTAAACAATCAGCAATTGCATATCACCGAGAGACATATGCGTAAATTAAAGCACACATATTATTCCCAGGGTAATAGGGCGGGTAAGCTACTAGCCTCTCAACTGAAAGTCAAATACGCACAAACCAAAATAGCGTCCGTATATAACAAAGAAGGCACTAAAGTTTCTAATCCAATGCATATTCTCAACGAATTTGCAAACTATTATGAAATACTTTACAACCTCAAAGATATGAGGACGTATAACATTTCTATAAACTTGCAGAGCAATTTCATATTTTGTTTATTATATCAAATACAGTCACAGTGCTTGCTCCCCAATAAAGAGCTATGGGAGAGTTTGTTAAAGGAAGTGAACACAATACAAGTACTTGTACAGTCAACAGGAGTTATAGCTTCCCTCATTATATCTGCATGCATGGAGGCTAAATTACAATGAAAATGCCAAACAGATTAAACACATTATTAACAAATATTGGTACATTCTCAAATCAGAACCAACTCTTGGAAAAATTATAGGAGAAAAACCAGTTATTTTTTATAGAGGAGCAAGAAATCTAAAACAACATTTAACAACAAGCTTCATTAAAGAGAAAAAAGATAATAGAAAAAACTTTTTCAACATTGAGCCGGGTTTCTATCCCTGTAAAACATGTGTTACATGTAAGAAAACTTTATTTAACAAACAAAAAATCACCTCCTTTGTTTCTCATTCTAATCATCATACTTTTCCTATCCGCCAGGTTCTGACATGTCACTCTACCAATGTCATATACCTCCTCTGGTGCCCATGTGGTCTGCAGTACATAGGGATGACCACCAGGACCTTAAAAACCAGGATTGCGGAACACGTGGGCAATATCCAGAGGGGGTATATGAAACATAGTGTTTCAGCACACTTCGCCAAAAAACATAGAAGTGATCCATCTGTATTATCATTTATGGCTATTTTCAAAAAAGTAAAAAATTGGAGGGGTGAGAATAATGTAAAGGAGCTGGCAAAGATAGAGAGCAAATTGATTTTTGATATGGACTGTTTATTCCCTATGGGTTTAAATTTAGACTTTGAGTTTTCTCATTTTTTGTAAAATATCTTTATTTCAGATTTTTTCCATTATTCATTCCCTCTTTTTGGTATACCCCCTTTTTTACATTATTCCTTTTTGCCTATGTTTGGCCGGCTCCTACATTCCACTTATGTATATACTTTATTATAAGCTTCTGCTTACTAAAGTGGTTAATTAATATGAGAGTTTAAAAGATGACAGTTTAAGATCCATTTTTATGGATCTTTATCCACTTTATAAAGGCTTCTCTAGGTCTTTGTATATATTTCTGTTCTTACATATAATCAATTCTTTTTTAATGTAATTTTTCCGAGACCGGAAACTACTGAATGCTACATGCGTTCCACCGTGCGTTCCAACTGACGATACCGGAAATGACATCATCCGTAATTACCGGAAATGACGTATACGGAAGAAAAGCACGCACAGGTGATCTACAATGCCGGGCGCATTTAAACAAACCACGAGGACCCGAAAATCAGCACTGGAAGAAGGCCACCGAGCCGAAACGCGTCTGCTGAACCTTGTATCATTTGATTGTAATTTATTTGTTTTCTATACTTACTCCGACGGTTTACTTTGTTTGGGGTAAGTGGATACCTTGATTTTATAACATTTGTTGTTTGGGTTCCACCCCCTTATAACCGGGAGTCTGTTATTTTATATTGATATTTTTATTCATAAAATAAATTCTTTTTTACCACGGAATCCTGCATATTTTTGCCTTGGAGCTTCGCTAGCCAGTATTAGCACCTTTGAGCCTGCTATACAGAGCCTGGTACGGCTCTGGTAAATGTGAGTGGTAGTCCATCCTCATATTATTCACTTAATTTTAATACACAGTATACACTATGTTATTTTTTATTCTTATTTTATAGATAATACTCTGCCATTCGCCTGTGGTCAGGTTGTATATATATATTTTTTTGTTACTATTATTGTTTATTACTATACCTGGCTCAGGGGCCTTACCTCCTTATGTGGTTTATGATACACATTCTTTACTTATTTTTCATTCTGATTTAGTGTCTGGGAAACACTGCTGTATCATACCCTGTTCTTTAACTATCTCTGTTAAATACTTGGAAGCGCCTACTCATTATCTTGTATTCTGTATGCATGGAGGTGGACTGGTAGCTGTAGCAATTGTCACAAATTATTTCAATTATAGGTAAAGGAATACAAGAATTTTGAGTTTCTAGTTTACACATGGGGTTTACCTAATCACATAAAAAATGTATGTGTTGTTAGTGAAAGGTAACTATACATAACACACACATTGTGAGTTAATGAGTCTTAAAGGGGCACTATAGTCACCAGAACAACTAATATTTATTGAAGTTGTTTTGGTGTCTATAGCATGTCCCTGCAGACTTTTTAATGAAAACACTGCCTTTTCAGAAAAAGACAATGTTTGCATTGCTGCCTAGTTATTTTATTTATTTATAAAATATTTTACCAGGAAAGATACATTGAGATTGCTCTCGTTTTCAAGTATGTCCTAGGTCCACAAACATTGCATTGATACATTATGGTACAATAAAATACAAAAACAATATTAATACCGAATATATACAAAATTTAACATAGAACAGGTAGGAAATATATAATCAACCATGACACGTGCATTCTGTTTTGAGTTATGTAGAGAGGGACCTCTTAAAGGACCTTAGGATTGGGGAAGATTTTAATGTGTGCAGGAGGTCGTTCCATAATTATGGCGCTCTGTAGGAGAATGAGGATCGAGCTGCTTTCTTTTTGTATTGAGGTAGACTAAATAAAGTGCTGGTACTGGATCGAAGGTTATAGGAGGTGGGAACAGCCGAGGAGAGCATTTTGCTCAGGTAGGGTGGGAGTTTCCCAGAAAGGCTCTTAAACACAAGGCTGGAAAGATGAAGGGTGCGTCTGGATTCCAGCGACAGACAGTTTAGTTCTTTTAGCATGTCACAATGGTGGGTCCTGTAATTACATTGTAGCACAAATTGGCAGAATGAGTTATACAATGTATTGAGTTTATTAATGTGGGATTACGGTGCAGATGCATATACTACATCCCCATAATCAATGATTGGCATCAGCATTTGCTGTACAATCCTTTCCTTTAGTAGGGCTTGGGCAGGATTTGTTTCTTTCCAGGGCACCTAGTTTTGGATAAAGTTTAGATGCAAGTTTTTGTGGAGGCCAAAAGATAGATTGGGGTCTAACAACATACCCAAGCATTTGAAAGAGTGGACTGTGGTCAGTGTGCTATTTGAATTAGTTTTGATGGATAGGTGGGAATTGTGTAATTTGTGTAATTTAGGTACTGTTCCAAAGATCATTGTGACAGTTTTGTCAGTGTTTAGGAAGAGTTTGTCTTTTGCGATCCACTTTTCTACCTCTGTAAACTGGTCTTGGAGCACAACCTCAAGCTGCGGTAGATCAGATTTTCTTGCATAGATTACTGTGTCGTATGCGTACATGTGTTCATTTGAGGATTTGAAGACATTAGGCAGATTATCTATAAATAATGTAAATAGTAGGGGGCTGAGAATGGAACCTTTGGGAACACCACACGTGACTGGGAGAGGGAGGGAGTCGCTGTCAGAAATGGACACATAGTTACACCCCTAGTGACCAACAGTCAGACAGCTGATAGAGGTGCTTCCTGGGTCAGTGTTGCCCATTTAGCTTCTCTATGTTCTGCATCGAGGCACTGAATTTCCCCCATAGAGCTGCATTGAGTCAATGCATTACTATGAGCAGATGCTGATTGGTGCAGAGTGGTGTTTTGCTGCACATGGACTATAGCCTCCCATTGCTTTCCTATGAGAAAGCATTGGGTTGGCTGAGATCATCAAGTTTGATGAGCTCAGCCAAGGGAGCGGAGCATGGACATGGGGAGCTGCAAACGGACCTGTGCAGTACTGGAAAAAGGTAATTTAACTACCTTTTTAACCAGGGGTGGAAGATCAGTGGACTAAACACCTATTTAGATCTAGGGTGTCAGGAATGTATGTTTGTATTCCTGACACTATAGTATTCCTTTAAGAAATACAGTGAAATGATAAAGGAATTTAGGGCCCTGATTTATCATCTAGAGCAGTGGTTCACAACCTAGTTCTCAAGGTACAGGAACTGTTGACGATATTAGATATTTCCCAATTCTATTCCTGTGGGCATACTGACATGACCTGGACATTTATTGATGACAGGGTTGGAAGTCACTGATCTTGAGACAGACATAAAGTAATGTAAATACTCATATACTGACATACTCTGACATTACATTTCAATGGCATTTTACAAAAAGCTACATTCTTAAAAATACTCGCAGATCCCACACAAATATCAAACACAATGGTATTTGACACATTTTGTACTTAGTGTAGAATTTTTCCTATATATCTTTTGGAACATCAGTAAATATTGCAAGATATGTGTTTGATTTCATACAATTTATCCTCATTATATAAAAAACAATATTTCTGCAAAAGATGAATGAATAAATAAAATACAAATGTGTAAATTTACAAAATTAAAGAAATACTCTAGGCACTATAAAAAAAAATACAAGAAGACAGAGATAACGATCACTTTAAACCACAAACTGTAAGGAATATACATATTATGGCATTTGGAGTTCCTCTTTAACTTGTTTCGGAAAAGAAATCAATGAACACCATAGAGTACATTTCAAATTACTGACTGTAAACTAAGTAACATAATTGGAAAGTATTAAATAGTGAATTTAATGCACAAGAGAATCTATAAGATGCCTTAAATATTTATCTACATAGATAAATCTAGGCCAAAGTTTCTGAGAACATATTTTTGCCCTTGTGTGTCTTAGCAATTCACTTTGTATCAGTGATTTGCAATAAAAATGTAATTTTGCCTATGCAAGATTCTGTGTGATGATGACTAATTTGTGTTTATAGATTAACACATTTCAATTTTAACAGATCTCTAAAAACACAGTGCTGGTTCTAGGAGTATGAGGAAGTTGCTAGATTCCATATTCTCTATAGTCTACACTAGTTGTGGGCAATAGCTAGAGCCTCAGTTGTTATAACTAGAACTGAAATTTTGCTCTGCTAGGTTTTACAACATCTGGTGTAGATGTCCTTATTACCCAATTTAATGGCACTTAAATTAGCAATCTTAAAAAGATGAAAGGTTGACTTGACCTTGCAGTGAATCAAAACTAAGATTCAGAGATACTGCAAATGGAATCCTATCCACTCAGCTATCTCACTGGGTAATGTACCCCTTGGTGAATATTGTTTACATTACTATCTAAATTAATAACAGATTTGTGTATTTAATATGGTATGGCAAGTTATGCTATCACATGTAGGCCCACTTTAAAAGTGCATAGTTTAGTTCAATTATGCCATCCCTGGCTTCTAACCAATAATATAAAAAAAAAATGCTATGCTATATTTTAAAAACGGTAAAAATAGCATTCTTATTTTTAAACTAAATCATTGATGTGCATTTCTTTTTTTTTCAGATTTTATATAAATATATGTTCACCATTCCTCTTTCTACACAAAGAAGCTCTGACTTCTATAAAATACAAATCAATGACAACTGAAGATACTACGTCTGCAGTAATCTCTACTCATTCTTTGGAAACATAAAAATCTTTGACATTTTGTCTAAATATTGGCATTTACTTTCTCTGGAGAAAAGACTTACATGATTTGTTAAACTGAAGACTAGGTGTACCTTGCATTGTGGTATTGGTGTTGAATATATTGTTTTTTAAGATGTATTACTAGTCTTTCAGATACAAAAGTTGGTTAAAAATTGCTGTCCTGTATCCACCTGTCGAGAAAATTTTGTTTTTATTTTGCATTATTATATTACCAAAAAAAAGAAAGAAAATGCAATACAACTGGTCTATTATAATATTTCCATTTGCATAATGTTGGGTTGGTCATGGTCATATTTTAAAATCAAGAATTTAGAAATTCAGAAATGGAACTCAAGAGTATATGGATAGTGAGAGATGAAGTGAGCTATAGTTATTCTGTGGGGTTGTTAGTTGCAAGTAGGGGTTCTAATCCTTAACATGGAAGTGACTCAGAGGCAATTCTGGGTGGCTGCGGCTCTCTCCCGTAATGTGGTGTCCTGTAGCCATTACTCTTTATGTCTGAGCTCTGTGCTCTTCTTACTCATCAGAGACATTCAAGTGTTAGGCCAATTGGGCAAATGCCTAAGGCTTTGAGTAAACTGGGATTTTGCAACATGTAAGGGGAAAAGTGAGCACTCGGGCCTTCCCTCATGGACTTGATACTCTTGAGAGTCTGCCCATGGTATTGGTAATTCAGCATTGTGATGTCCTTTCCCGTAGCATGGCAAACCCTCCTTCCCTTTGCTTATATAAGTCTGAGCATGATGGGGGCCATGAGAGTGATCGGGCATACATATCCCTGCTCCTGGTGTTGGTACTTGGTAAGTCTTCAACTATGTGAGACTGGGTCTAGGAAGGAGCCCAGCAAAAAAGCAGGAGGATTCTGCACTGCTTGGCAATGCTACATGGTGAAATAGGTAGGATTGGTGGGCACTTACTATAATTAATAAATACATTTTTGTAGTGGGGGGTTTATATGGCAAGGAGGACATTGAACAGGAGATTGTAGACAGATACTGAATGGAAGTAATAAATAGATGGGAGATGCAGAGAGCAAGGCTGGAAAAATTCACATACAAAAATACCAAGAAAATGCCACATTGCCGACACACAAACTACGATTTAATGCATATACACACATGTGTGTCTGTATAAATAAAAGAAAAAATATATCTAATGCCAGAAATTAATTTATGGTTCTTGATAATTACACAGTTTCGTTCAGTTTTGTTTTTCCTTTTTTAAAAAAAAAAAAAAAAAAGATATATATGTATTCTGTTTCCAGCTACATGCAGTCAGTGAGCTTTTGTTGGTGCTTGGTTGTTTAGTTGAGGACATCGGGAACATTTGTCCCGGAAAAAAAAATCCCAAATGAAACGAGCAGCCAGTTTACAGGTGAGTGTTTGATGACTAACTGACTAGTCATACATATAAAGAATATAAGATGTTTTATGTGGAGATTCAATTTGGACTGAGCCAGCAGTAAATCACAATATGTAACTATAAATTATTTATTTGTTTGTTTTGTTTTTGTTTTATTTATTTTTTTACCAAAAATCAACAATATCACCTGGAATCATCATCTTAATCTGATGCAGAAAGTTAGATCTATTTTTTTAGAATATGTAAAAGCTCTTACTTTTGCCATTTTTTTTATTACAATACCACTTAAAACGTATTAAAAGTCAACAGAAATCATTTTCTTTCTGAACAAAATAGCAACTGTTCAGTATAAAGTGGAAAATAAAAAATATAAACAATTGTTATTTCAGCATTCAAAGCTTTGTAGGAACTTTTATAAAAAACACATTTTATAAAATAAAGGAACATCATTTAAATAGTAAAATATTCTTACCCATTATATTTTTCTGGTCTGTGGCATTCTAATGTTCCTATTGTTCTAATCAGCAACACAGTAATTTCACTTATTTTTACTTTTCAGTTATCATGTAATTTTCACTATTTAATTGTCTTGCTTCCACAAAAAAAGATGCAGAGAAAAAAAAATTACATGTCTTATTCAAACACACATTTTGATTGAAATTAACACACATCCTCTGATAAATCATGTGCATTTTTCCTGCTAGCTGGAGACTTTGATAAATATCTTCACTCCTACCTACAGAAATTATTGTATCTATATGCCAAAGCCACAGCAGTAACATCTAGATGAAGCAGCAGATTGTAAAAAGGTGTCCAAGCAAAAAGTACTGGAAGAGAATAGAATGATAGATTAATGTTGGTCGTTCAAGTGCTATTAACTGTTAGTTGTTAGTATCAGCAGATCACCTGTCATAAGCATTTGTTTTTAGAAATTTAGTTTAAAGAGCAACAGATTATATATTGTAAGTGTAATCCAAAAAAATATATATAGTTTATTTCCAAGATTAGTTTTAAATCTCCACTGGTTTTAAGTCTACATTAAAGCAAAATTGTTTAATACCGTTTTGAAAGCTTAAATAGATTAGAAAAGTTAAGGGATGTGTAAGTTCAAATTCTATTACCGACACATACTGGCTTATAAAGCAGGCATTAGGGATTACTTGATATGTATGAAAGCTCAATATAAAACAAGTATATATAGTCACTTTCTATCTGACAGTTACATATCATATTTCAAGCAGGCTTATCTTATGGGACTAATCATTCAATGGGTGCATTGCAGTTGCATAATTAGATTACACAGTGTGACGACGATCCATCCAATTCTACTGATAGAACATCTCACTCTTATTCCTCCACTGCAAAAACTGTATCGATTCATGAAAAAAATGAATACAAAAGTCTGTACTGGCAGTTTTCCATTGGCAAATATCACACTAAAAGGTCACTATGACTGCTTATGATATTGGCCTTTGGGTATAAAATTTTTACCACCACTTGAGAGGTTCTGGATGGATTTGCAATAATCTATTATTTTTAGCCAAACCATTTTACTTAATTAACAGTTCCATCACCAAAATGGAGCCCCATGCCAAAAAAGATATTAATTAAAAATCTCTATGGATTAAACTCTGCCTTTTACTGGAATCAAAATATGACAAGACAATCATTGAAAGGTAGAATCTTATATTCATATGCGAGGCACTAAAATGTTAGTGTCAAATACTACCCTTTTAACACTGGGAATGTATATCATAGACCTACTCCTATGTTTGGGTTTTAAATGTAATTTTTATGACTCGTATAGATTTATGGAAGTCATGAAACAGTTAATACACTGGAAATTTAAGTTATATAAACTATTTCAATTTAAGATATTTAGCTTCAGCATAAGGAAAGTGATTGTATGCCAAACAATCTATGTTGATAAAACATAGCAATACGGAAAGATATATCAACATATACTTGAAAAACCTAGATCTTTAAACTAATAAAAACAAAAGAGCCCAATTTGTCTAATTTAACAACTTAATCATATATTATGAAACTTAAGGGACCACTACCACAAGCTTGCATGCCAATGTTTCATTATAAACTAATTGTTTATATATTATTATAGAGGAATATTCAAAATCACATTGAAAAGCACAAGTTCTAGATATCCAATTTCAGTCTAAAACATGTAAAACGAATAAGATGCTTGGTAAATGTTATCTTTATCACTCAATAAAGGGTCATTAATTTTTGTGAACATTGTAGTTGATTATCCATTGCTCCATGTATATTATAAATTAGTCAACCACCTGCTCTCTTTAAACATTTACATTTAATCTTGAAAATTATTGACAAATATACATTTTACCCATTTTTTTAAAAAAAATACAAATCTAGAGAATGGACATAAAGAGGAATAATAAATATATATGCTTAGAATAAAAAAAATCTTGATTAAATCTTTTGGATGTTATTCAAAAACTAAAAAAATAAATAAATCATAACTGGCTCGTACTTCTATTTTTGAGTAAATATAGTGTGGTTGGAATAATTTTAACCAAATGTTCAAATGTATTTAATTTTCCTTAATTAAACACAAATCATCTAATTAAATGTTAAGTCAATTCTCAAACACCGTTCCAATGCCTAGCTGTTTTTTAGAATGTATATATAAACTGTTTTTCTTTCATGGTTTTGGCATGAGTCTGTCAGCTAAATTAACAGAAGATTTTTTGCTTGCCCAGAACATCAGCTGAATTTAGGATACAAGGTCTCCATTTAAACTAGATTGGAAGTCGTTTTGGGCTTCAAAAGCAACTTCCATCGACTTCATTTTTTTTGGATGGCTTTAATTCTAAAGATAGCAGTGGATTACACAAATATCTAAATGAGAAAAGAGACTTGCCTTAAATCCTCCAACATGGCCTGGTGCAAGCAACAGCTGTGCTTGTAAATTATCATCTGTTGTATTGAACATTCTAATGCTGGTTAATCTCTCCTCTTCATGACTATTATTTATACACCCTTTACTGCTGAAATGATCTAGATACTAACACAGTTAAATCATTTTCTTATTAAAATGTCTGCTTCAATGACTCTTGGAAAAAGAAGGGAGTGCAGAATATTTATTACACTTTTTTTCACAAGTCTGAAAAATGTTTTATAATTAGTTTATATATATATCCATGTTTATAATTGAATGAGGCGAAAATATGCAAAATGTGAACTAATTTGCATATTCCCACCAAGAATCCTTTGCGGTAGTAACATCACTGCAAATTTATGATTTCTGTGAAAAAGCAAGTCTATGGCTCTTATGCTTTTAAATCACAATTTTTTCCCAACAATTACCATTTTGGTTTTTGCTTCCCAAGCACTACCAACCCTCAATAGCAAACTAGCAACCAACCTAACCACTAACAATGAAACAGCTGTCCATGAGTGGTTTACTGGCTTTGCATCTTAAGTTACGTTTTAAAGCTGTTGTATACAGCAAATACAGACTCAAAGGAATCCATGTTTAAAATGGAATGAGGCAAAAATGTGATTCTTTGTTAAACTAATTTGCATATTCCCACCAAGAATCTTTTGCAGTATTTTGCAGTAGTAACATCACTGCAAGTCTTATGGCTTGACTGGTGTGCAGATATGTGTTTAACATTGTATTATATATATATCATCCATTCTGCTTTAATGTATTTGCGCCATAACTATTAAAAATAATAATATAACACTAATAATGCTAACCCCAAGTAATATATCAATTAAGAAGTAACATTTTCTCTTTTTAAAACCTTGTTGTATTGAGAATGGCTGTCATTTATTAAGCTTCTTTCTGGAAACAGGATCACTCTATTGTAATTCAGATGAAGCACTGCTAACAGAAAAGGTCCTTTATTCAAACATGACAGCCTAGAAAATAGATTACGTAGGCTGTAGCATTTTGTTTTGTTATTGTTTTCCTTCTATTTTTTATTTCTTGTTGGGTTTTGTTTAGGTCGTGACTCTCTCCTTTCATTTTAACTGGCTTAATATCCCTTTTTGATTTAACTGACTCGACATCCCTCTATGTCATTGAGACTTTGTTTTTTCCTATATGTTCTTTTGTCACATATAATCATAGCTGAAATATATGTATGATGTTACTTTTACTGTTGTTCTCTTGCAAATGCAATTTGTATCCATACCATTCATGAGCCAAAATAGTAAATAATGTAACTTTTTGCTTGTATTAAACCCTGTAGAGATAGGAAACGTGATCGTAATCCAGTACAGAAAATCTATTTATTCTGTAAAATCACGTAAATAATTTGACATGTTACCTCACACAAACATTAAAACTTCAGTTTCATTACTCAATATTCTAATGGCCATGAATATATCTATTCATTGAGTAATTTGAACAAAAATATTAAAGATGAAATAAGCTAACACACATTGCATTAAAGAGACAGCAAGAACCACCAAGATACAATAGTGCATTCAATAGAGAGTTATATTGAATCAAGAGCCAGCGTTACATGTCAGGTGCTTAAGATTATTGAATTTAGGACTAGAGTTGGGTTCAATATAATACTGAGATAGATGGGGAGTTTAATCTTTACGTAGAGTTAAACCCTGGATTATAGTAAAGGTTTCTCTTTTCAGGTTTAGCCTTTAAGTGCTTACATTTATAAGGATTTTTCAGGTTTTGGGAGGGGTACAATTTAAGGTTAGAGAAAATTATTGTTTAGTGCCTGTGACTTTTAAAAGGTTTTTTTTGCAAATTACTCACTCTCCTATATCTTCTTTAGTTCATTCAGCCTCCTATGATTGATTGTTTAACTGCGATATCTGTTAAACAGTGTGCATCACACAGTTGTGACCCTTCTCCTCTGGCAGGGCAGTTCCTGTATAAAAGGCTGTTCATGGGCAGGTAGTAAGTGATCCTTGCCTCACGCATAGTAATCAGAGGAGCAGGAAAAGCATTGAGTTTTACACTCTTTACAACTGTTGGTGCATCTTTGCTATCAAATAGAGGACAACAGAGGACATGGGTCACATTTCCTGTTAGTTATTTTTCCCCACAATTCCTCTCCAAAAGATACACTATAAGTGCTAATTACAGGCACCCTCTACAGGACATGCATCTCTATGATTTGTCTATGATTGTTATTTTATTAAAACATGTAAAAAACTTACATTAATTGATGTGAAATATACTCAATCCTAAAGTATTTTTACAACAGGCTTGGTTATTTTGTGCCACTAAAGGAACACTCAAAACCTCTGACGTGTTTAAGTGCTATATGTACAAGCTGTACCTTTTGTCTTATATATATATTTTTTAAAGTACTGATTTCCTAAACATTAAACAGCATGCTGTGAAATAATATTATTTTTGTTATTTTTTTTTATTGTTTTGTAATTATTAGAACTTCAACTGACTTGTAAAGTTGATAGAGTGCATTGTTGTAGGGTTTTTTATTCTAATGTTTTAGTTTTGATATGTCTTAAATGGACAGCACAGTCACCAAAACAACTTTAGCTTGATGAAGCAGTTGTAGTGTATAGATCATGCAGCTGAAGTCTTATTGCTCAATCCTCTGACATTTAGGAGTTAAATCACTATTGTTTCTGTTTATGCAGCCCCCGCCATACCTCCCCTGGCTTTGACTTACATAGCCTGCATGAAAACAAAATGGATTCATTTTCAATCAGATGTAACTTGTTTTAAAAGTTTTAATCTAGTGCTTTGCAGGATTTAGTATGCTATTAACAGAGCAGGAAATAAAAAATTCTAATTTAAACAAAATGTGCAATACAGCAAGTGGAAACAATAGATGACTCTTTACAGAAAGTGTTTAGGAAGGTTGTGGAAGTCACATGCAGGGAGGTGTGACTTTATGACTTTTTTTGTTAATTATTTGTTTAGCTAGTGTTACTTCTTTCACTCATAGTCTTGTACATTTATGTTCACCTTTTATGACTTTCACCTATCTGATCATTCATATTTGTTATCCCAAATGTTATCTCCTCTGGTTTTCATCTCTAATTACCTCAATATCTCCATGTCTACCCAACCATAATGGTGGTTTTTTTTTTCTAACCCCAGACCTTGTATTTCAGACTGGGCCCCTAATAACAGCATTGATTATCAACACCCAGTACTCACAAGCAACCAAGCCCTGCAGAAAAGCATAAACAGAGGTGCAACTTAACCTGTGGCAGCATCACTGGGTTGTCATCAGCCAGCCTGGAACTAGCGTATTGGGCTGACTAATGTACATTCTTTGCAACTTTTATTGAGCTTCCTGCTTTTGCCGCTCAGCACCAATGGAACACCAGGGAGCATTGGAGCCTGGTGGGGACCCAGGTGAGTGTTATCGGGGAAACAGGCCAGGATAGTCCTGCATCATAACTGCTACAGTGGGTTGTAATGGTTAGTATGTTTTGAGAAACCCTTAAACCTTTAGCTAAGGGAACACTCTACTGTTATACATACAAACAGGTATTCCTGATGCTACAGTGTTACACTATCTATTTTATATTGCCCCAACCTCAAATATTTCAAAAAATATATTTACTTACCGTTATTCCAATAGTGCAAAGGTCTTGTTGCGTTCTCCACACTTACACTGGCTGGAACCTAATGATCTTAGTCAATCCAATGCTTCTCCACAAGGAGGCATTCGTAGACTAATGTGCATGTGCGGCAAACACAGAGCTGCATCAATCAGCATCTCCTCTTAGAGATACATTAACTCAATGCACCTCTATGGGGAGCATTCAGTGGAGAGACTGAATGTAGGTCCTGCAATCTTTACATGGCCAAACCCAGCAAGTCCCCCTAGTTACTGTCAGAGTGACAGCCACTAGAGATTAGGTTAGGCTGAAAAGGCAGTGTTTACATTGCTGATTTGGCAGGGATAAGCTCTTTGCCCCAGAGCCACTGCAATACACTATAGTGGTTCTGACGCCTTTAGTGTCCCTTTGTTTGTTTGTGTATAAATATAATTCTTGTCTACAAAATAATCAGGTTGTAAAAGAATGCAGTGCAAATACAAAGCATTTTATACATAAAAGTACTACCATGTTTCCGGGGGGGGGCGGAGCCTAGCTTCAGAGCTGAGCAGACGTGGGGAATCAAAGGTCCCGCATATCGAGCCCGTTTTGGGGTAACAAAACCCAACAAACAAACGACCAAACCCACCCACGGGCACCATCTGAACCCCGGTACCCGACTGCACAATTCGAGACCTTACTCAAGCCTGTAACCGGCGGGGAACCGGAACACCTCTGCTGCGGCCTATTGGAGGAGAGACTGGGAGAAGCTGCCGTTCTCCTGGTTTCCAGAACCCAGGCCCGTTCTCACTGCTATCCTATCCCCCCCCTTTGGACCGGCGGGGGTTATCCCGGTCCTGATGGGCATATCATACGCAATTTAAGCTGTACTTACCCACGCCTTCTGGCTGCAGAAGAACTGAACTCCGACACGTGGCTCAGGCAAAATGGCGACAGCCCCCTCACCTGCACAAGGAGCACGTGGCCTGCCTAAACCACCTCACCCCGGATCACTGGACCACACACTACACAAGCTCGACAAAATATTCCGGCGCTTTTGGGCACGTATACATGAACGGGCACAAGCTCCCATCAATGAGCATAGTGCAGCCAGCATGGGAACCATCCTAACAAACCCGAACAGCCCTCCTCAAGGCAAACATGCAGCCCCAGCACCGGTTCCACTCAATGCCGGCCCTTCAGTGTCGAGACCTTGCAAAGGCAAAGCCTCAGCGACTTCACCGCAAAAGCGGAAGCCAGCCTGCCGCCGACGGCCCTTAAAGGACCTTAAGATTAAGGAGGTGGTCTGGGTGCCAGGTCCCTCTAGGATTAACCCTTTTTTTATAAACATAGCAGTTTCAGAGAAACTGCTATGTTTATACTGAGGGTTAATCCAGCCTCCAAATCCTCTAGTGGCTGTCTCATTGACAGACGCTAGAGGCGCTTGCGTGCTTCTCACTGTGAAAATCACAGTGAGAGCACGCAAGCGTCCATAGGAAAGCATTGTAAATGCTTTCCTATGCGACCGGCTGAATGTGAGCGCGGCTCCTGCCGCGCATGCGCATTCAGCCGATGACGTCGCAAGGAAGAAGGAGAGGCGGAGGAAAGCTCCCCACCCGGCGCTGGAGAAAGAGGTAAGTTTAACCCCTTCCTCCCCCCAGAGCCCGGCGGGAGTGGGTCCCTGAGGGTGGGGGCACCCTCAGGGCACTCTAGTGCCAGGAAAACGCACTAGAGTGGTCCTTTAATGACTGGGCCCCCTACTGTCTCCAGGCAGCATAGAGATTCGGCACCTGGGAACACTCAAACCCAAGGATCAGGGATGCAAGCCCCCACTGAAACCGGGAGATGGTGGAGAGCCCAGCATAGGCACAACCCTGCAGCAGCCCATCCGGTCACAGAGCGGATCCCTGCTACCGAGCTACGGGCCTCAAGATCTGGTGTTGGCTGAGTAGCTAACATAAAACTGGCTACCTGGGTCCCACACCGGCTATAAGCCTCATTGGGACACTTGTTGATCTTGCCCATTCTGCTGCCATACTAAGGATCCTTTCATGCAGATGAGCAAGGTTTTCGTTGATTTCTACTATTTAGCACCTATTGATTCTTTTTTTTTTTTCCTATGTCTGCCTCATTTCTGTAGCTTTGCAATAGGTGCTTTGTCAACTCGTGTGTAACCCACTGACTTCATAGCCCAGTACCTTGTTAGCCATGAGAGTGCATCAAGTGCACCCTACCATTTTGTCTGCCGACTCAGTAATGCAAAACGTGTACCTAACCTATCTTAACTGTGATTCAAGTCATTGCCTTCATTTCCTTTCCCCAAGCCTGTTGTCGGACAGCGAACTGCAGACTCAATCTAAACACCCAGATAGATAAGCGAGACTAGTCAGCAAAAGCTTATACATTATTTTTTGTTTTATTACGAGCCTACTAACTTAGCTAATACAACTAAACGGTTTGAACAAACAATGTATATGCCTTAATAATTTTGACCTTACCTATTACTTTTGTTATCGAGCAACACATACTAAGCGAGGCCTTTACTATAAGCCTGTTTAAAAAAAAAAAATGTGCACCTACTCATGCCACTGTTTAACCTGTCTAATTCTATGTACACTGTTGAAGCGTTGGAACCTATTACATTCTCTTACAAAACTAAAAATGTGCTGTATACTCATATGCCACGTTATGTTTCAACTGTTTGTTACATTATTGCTTGGGACTGCTATTGTGGCTGAACAAGCCTTTTGTTATACCACGCACAACAAAAATAAAGAATTTAAAAAAAAAAAGTACTAAAAAAAGTATGTTTCCCCCGAAAATAAGACATTCCCTGAAAAATAAGTCCTAGTTTATTTTCGGTGGATGCACATAATATACGTCTTACCGCGAAAATAAGCATAGTCACTTGTTTGCTAATCTGTGTTCGGGGAATTTTCCCCGGACATAGATTTGTGGGATTCTATTCGCGAGTAATCTAACCTATGTTCGGGGAAGTTTCCCTGAACATAGATTTGCGGGATTTCATGCGCTATTGAACTGGTCTATGTTCAGGCGAATTCCTCTGAACGTAGACCTGCTTTCTAACGCATGCTTGCTACCATTTTTCCCCAAAAATCAGACATCCCCTGAAAATAAGCCCTAGTGCGTTATTCGGAAGAAAAATTAATATAAGACCCAGTCTTATTTTCAGGGAAACACGGTATATTAAAAAGAGATCCTGATTAATATTCATTTTTTTAATATCACTAAATTTGATATGTTCTGTTAAATACTAAAGAGCATCCAAGGACATAAAAGATGGAATATGAAACTATAAATCACTTTAACGGAAAGTAGAATTAGGCTTTTAAATATAATGTTCAGTTAATGAAATTTAAAAATATATTCAATACCTACCAATAAGCACATTTGTAACTAATCAAACTGATCACTTGAATAACTAAAAAATGCAGGCATGTCAGAAAAACAACATCTACTTTAAAGAATAAAGACACTCTACTTTAACTCCTTCCTGACGTGAGGACATGTTAAAAAAAACAAATATGAACAGTAACTTTGGCCAGCATTTATTGTCATCCCCTGACTGCCATAAGGTCTCAAAGGCAACATGGGCCCATCAAACTAATCTGGCAAATTTCAATTTGTAAAAAATGAAATGGGCAAGCTTTTTATATGATCCTGTAACTTTCCAAACCACCATGAAACCTGTACATGGGGGGCATTGTTGCATTGCAGCATACAAATGTGTGTGTTTTATGGCAGTAAAATCTAACAGTATTATGATATTCACAGTTAAAATGCCATGCAGAACTTGGTAAATAACAATATTTAGATTTTATGCATATAAAATTAAGTTTTATATTTAAATATCTGATGTGAAATTAAAGCTCTATTTCTACCGAACAAAATTCTATATGTGTGGGTGCACTTAATATGAAAGAGGTACATTATGGTGGAACGGACATGTAGCTCATATTCTAGGTGTTGATTTGGTTTAGAACTTAGACAATTGAACCGCTTATAGTGTGTAAGGCTTGGCAAAATATAATATGCAATAAAATATACATAAGCACTTCATCTGCAAACACCAAGCAGATACCTGCCAGGTAAATAATTTCATAATGTACCAGAAAGATATGTTTAATTTGACAAATCTACAATCATTCAGCTTTCAATCTTCTTTCACTTGCAGATCTGTTGAAAAAGAGTGGGGTTTATTTCTGAAATTAACTCAGCAGGGTTTCTAAGTGCCTATGTTTGAAGCATATTGAGTGTGAAACTTTGAAAAAAATATAGCTTTTATGTATTTTTTTTTTACCTCTACATGTTTCCCTCTTATTTTAATTGCTTTCAGTATCTCACTTACTGAAAGGAATCTTTGATGGAGATTTTAATGTCTGGAGCTGCAAAGTTATAACCATAAAAATTAGCTTTATTTTATGTATTAAAATTGTTGAAATCATTTTGTGTACTTTCCAAATAACATAATACCTTTGTGTATGCCTGTTGGAACTTATGTAGTGCAGTTTAGAAAAGGGCAATTTCTTAAATTTCTTCTAGGTTGTCTAGTGGTCCTGGTTATGTCTTTATGCCAGTGGCCATCAGTGGACCATTCTAGAGCTGTGTTCATTGCAAATATGCTGACCACCTCATCTTCTTATCTTATCTCTTAGAAATATGGATTATTTTAGCTGCCTTTACCGGTCTTTATATATTATCAATAAACACATACGGGTGGATTCTGTTAGCAGAGTAAATGTGTACTCACTTTAATGTTTTCATACCCTGTAATTTTTTAATTTTGTAATAAGTGCAAATTACATTTGCTTATTGCAAATTGTGACAAAACACAGTCAGAGAGGTTGCAGCACAGTGTCACTGGGAGTGTGGATACTATAGCCTTCAGAATGCTCCATATATGTTGTGCCTTCCTATATGGTACTGGTGAGCCTGCTTAGCTTAGCAGCTATCTGGAAGTGAGCCCAGATGAAGTATGCACTGTTTTTTGTTTTTTTTTGGACCCTTTTACACTCCATGTTTCCAAAGCATCATATGGACCTATAACCAAGCATGCGACTAGAATGTTGACCAAACATGTTTGTGTTTTGATTCTGTTGATTAAATTTATAGAATGAGAAGTAATCTATGGAGAAAACAGAAGGAGCAGGATAAAGAAATTTATATTTTCATATTCAGTATATATATGTATGTATATGTATATATATATATATATATATATATATATATATATATACACATATATAAAACATATATTATTTTTATTTATTTTTAGGTTTTTACATGGATGATATGTTGCCATACCAAAACCAAATGCATATATAACAATAAGATTTCAAGTAATCCTTGCATTCAATTTATTTTGCATCAGATAGCGATATTTGGCAAATGCATCTACATATTTGGAGAATTATCTATTAAAATATAAATCAGCCTCCAAATTACATAATTTAAGCATACATACTTTATAAATTTACAATTCATTTGCTAATTGCTAATCCATAAAAAGCTAATTTGGAAATGAATCTCAAATGCGCTTATTTCATTTTAAATAATTCAGTGTTTCCTAAAAGAATAACATCAGATTTAGCAATTAAGAGGTACATTTGAAAAATGTAAAACACCTTTTTGTTTGCAGAGAACCAGAAAAGTTAACTGTTGGATGATCAAGAAACTAGTAAAGAAAGGTTTAAAAAGTCAATCTATCATGCACATTGTACTGACATGGTTTGATTGGTTGAGAAATTAGAAGGGTGAGCTTTACCTCTTCTTTTATGTAACTTTCAAAATGTGTCAGCAAAAATACAATATAAAATGCCATCATTTAAGTATATAGCTCTTGGTTTGCAGCATATTTATGTATCTGCTTTATGGTGACAAGCATTGCTATAACCTTAAATCATCCAAACGGTTAGTTAGAGAACACATACAATTCATTGACTTCCAGCTAAAATAGTAACATTATTATTTTATTTTTGAAAGCTTTTGCCATGGGCATGGTATGCTCAGTTGAATTCTGGTCTCACTTAGAAAAACATTTGGAGTTTGCAGTAAAGAAAACATACTCAGGCTCATAACAATGTATATGGAGATTTGGTAATTGGTATAAAAAAACATAAAAAAGCTTTTCAAATTTTGTATCAATACATCTAAATTATTAGAGTTTTGTTAAATTTAACAAATGTAGAAATAATGATGCCACCATGACAGTTGACACATGACTGTGTGTCCAGAATAGTTTTGAGTAAGTATAAAATATTCCAAAACGCACTATTTTCTTCAGTGTAAAACAAATATCGTTATGGACAATAATTGTTTACAAGGTTTAAATTAATATAATGTATATGTTAAAATATTTTAATAATGTGTATGCACAACAGATAACATTAGACTACAATACATATTATCATAACTATTAGATATGTTATGGTCGTATGTAGATAAATCTGTACAAATATAAACAAACTACAATCATTTGAATAAATTCAGATGTATGTGTGAGAAAACCTATTTTGTTTTCAAGGTTTTTTATGGCCATTCGTCTATTTTCAGTTTTACTGGATCGGTAGATTAAACTACCGAACACCGACCACCCTCCTGGCTCGTTATCTACAAAGGGAACCGTCAATTGAGCGCTATCTCTGTGTGGCCGCCATTCGTATAGTCGAATGCCACGTGGCAGAGAAAACGGCAGCCATCTTGTTTGCACTAAAGGAGGCAGCGGGACCTGGTTGTCGAGTGTCTGGAACTAAAATCGGACACTGGACTTCCTGAACACCGCTGAAGCCATACGAACGCCTGCTTCCTTTTGTTGCCGAACAGCCAGGAGGGCGCCGCTCTGTAGTTTTGTTCCCACGAACAAGGGGAACAATTGCTCCTATGAACCAGGAGGCTCCGTTCATGGTTTTATTTTTAGGACTTTTTTTAAATTGACTGACCACACACACTGAATTCATGGAATTATTTTGGGCAGCAGCCTCGTGTGCGGTCGGTGAACGAAGACTTCCACACTTTTCAAAAAACCCTGAACCGATTTGGGTGAAATTTGAATATGTTTGTCACCGAGATCGGGGCAATCATGGGATATGCTATTTGTGGGGATATCATGTCCCTAAAGGGGTGATCTATGTTTTGGGAAAATGTGTTCCCTTTACCTGGAGATAATGGGATTATCCCATAGCTTATCCCATTATCTCACAGGCGGAGAGAGGGAGTATTTAACTTTAATCAAGCACTGTGATTGGTTGTCATGTTTGTGTACTGTGGGAGGTCCTCTTGCAGGAGGACCTCCATAAAAGCCAGTGTGGCATCAATAAAACAGTATTCCTGTTGTACCCTTCATCATGTTTCGGCTGGTAACCTATTACTACTTTGGAGAATTTCCAGCCTGAGCGCTTCACTTACTTTAGATTATTAGACAAACGGAGAAAATAATGATGAGCTATAATCACTCTTGCTCTCAGCCGTTCGGGTAAAAACTGACGAACCCCTAGCTACCATGTCAGGGTTCGTTACAGTATGGACTTGCATACATCATGAATTAAGCACATTCAGGTTTATTTAGGGTCGCAATCTAGATCTTTCTGACACAACCAGTCTTAGTCATTCATAAACATTTGTGATGCCAAACTGATGTGTTAAAACAATGTTACCATTTTAATGGTATTCCTAATCCTTGAACAGTGTTCTCATGTGGAGACTATTGTATGAAGCATAATAAAGACTCAACAATTATGAGGGATTATGCTTGATGAGGGACATAATGAAGAAACTCCCCAAGATTCAGCAATATGCATTCCTGAATCTTGTATTGTTCATGTTAGGGTACTATGCTTTTTTACTTGTCCTGTGATCTCAAGATCTATCTACTGATATAAGCAGAGGTGCTCTAAAAATAGAACATATTGAAAACACTGATTGATTATTTGATATCTGACATTGCCTTCTTGCTTCTCATCATATAAATGAATACAAACATAAGAATCCTAATATGCACTTGGAAAATTATTAACTCATGATAAATTTGGATTATTTAAAATGATTTATATATTCACATACACATACATTAGAATTATTAACAGTAACTTTTATGAATATAACCATCAGATACAAAGAAGATAATTCTGAAGAAATAGCAACAACAATACATAAGAGGGCAGACAAAGTCAACAAAATACAGTACAGTGTCTCTCTTTCTTGATAAAGCAAATCCATAAATGTAATTTAGTCAAACCTAGCTGAAAAAAGTATTTTTCAACTATCCCTCCACTGCAGATTGCTCCCAACTAAAGTTATATATTAAAGTTTTTTACCCAAAATATTAGAGGAACATTATAAAGTTAAAAATAAATATATGTATTTATTATTTACTTTAGTGTGTATCTTTATTGTACTGGATTACTAACCCCCTTTCCAACTGAAAAATAAATTAATAAATATTTTTACCTGTAAACAAAAGCAGGGACAGTTTTCTCTCTGTAGCTGCTCCACCTTCTGTGGGATCATCATCCTTGATGATCTTGATTCAATCTAGTACTTCTAATAGAGAAGCATGGGAACATATAGCAAATGCAATTGCCATACTCTGGCAATTGGATGCTTCTCATAGAGAAGTATTAGATTCAATACCTCTCTGTGAGAAACATTAACAAAGGTCCATGTCATCATGCTCGACTTGCCATCCCTTGGGCCTGGAGCACCAGTATATAATTTAGATAACTCTCCAAATAGGATGTTCGTAGTCCTTATCTGAGATTTAGAAAATCCTGGTGGATATGATTATTATTATGTTATTATTTATATAGTGCAACAAATTCTGCATTGCTTTACAGTGGGTGGACGAACAGATATGTAGTTGTAACCATACAAGTTGGACACACAGGAACAGAGGGGTCGAGGGCCCTGCTCAATGAGCTTACATGCTAGAGGGAGTGGGGTAAAGTGACACAAAAGGTAAGGATAGTATTAGATTAATGACAGTTGCAAGAGAGGAATCAGTTGAAAGCTATTAACATTTTAATTGATACACAAGTGTTGCTTCTAAGTGTGTGTGGTTGGAGATATTCTGGAGAGTTTTACAGAAGCTTCAACTGTCTAAGAGTTATGCTAAGAGTATTCTTTTTTACTGTTACAGGTAAGATTCATCTGTAGGAAAAGTTTACTGATTGCACAAGGTTTGATTTCCTGTTTGTAATTATAAGGCATTTGATTTGATTAGTTATCTACTAGCTATTGATTGCTGTTTAAATTAGCTATTGTTTGCAAATAAGCAGAGGCCTACCCAGGTGTTAAACATTCCTAGTGGGTGGTGATTTTAGGAGTATATAAGGGTTGTTGTCATTAGCTTGGCTAATATAGCTTGGTTGCTTCATCTAAGTGTTGCTTCTAAGTGTGTGTGGTTGGAGATATTCTGGAGAGTTTTACATAAGTTTCAACTGTCCTTAATTTTTTATGCTAAGAGTTTTCTTTTTTACTGTTACAGGTAAGATTCATCTGTAGGAAAAGGTTACTGATTGCACAAGGTTTGATTTCCTGTTGGTAATTATAAGGCATTTGATTTGATTAGTTAGCTACTTGCTATTGATTGCTGTTTAAATTAGCTATTGTTTGGAAATAAGCAGAAACCTACACAGGTGTTAAACATTCCTAGTGGGTGGTGATTTTAGGAGTATATAAGGTTTGTTGTCATTAGCTTGGCTAATATAGCTTGGTTGCTTCATCTAAGTGTTGCTTCTAAGTGTGTGTGGTTGGAGATATTCTGGAGAGAACCTGGAGGTAATCCGAGGTATTCAGGAGGATAAATAAAAAGTTAAGATTTGTTTAATTTAAATAATTTACCTCATTGGAATGGCAGACTTAGTTCAGTGTAATAGTTGCTATGCATTTGTTTCACGTTCCACTTTTTGGAGGTTTGGTTGTTGTCTAATCTGTAGACAGTTTTCTATCTTGCAGCAGGAGATTGTATTTTTGAAGTCTGAGATTTGTAAATTATCTGGTAAACAAACTCAGGCTGGAACAGCTGCAAAGCCACTGCCACAGAGAAATACTAGGAATGGCAGATGGATTACTGTAGGATCTGGTAAACTTAGAGTTGTGGATAAAAGGCATATTGCACAGTCTGTTGCTCTACATAATTCATTTTCTGCACTTTCAGAGTGTAATGGTGTCATGGAGACAGGCACTGAGGCTAGTGGTGTTGTGGAGAGAGGCACTGAGGCTAGTGGTGTTGTGCAGAGAGGCACTGAGGCTAGTGGTGTTGTGCAGAGAGGCACTGAGGCTAGTGGTGTTGTGCAGAGAGGCTTGAAGACTATGGTGAGGCCTAATAGAAAGCAGTTGTTGTTGGGGGATTCCATCATAAGAGGTGTGGAGATGGACAATGGTGGTCTTGTGAGGTGTCTTCCCGGAGCTACTGCTCACAGAGACAGGAGATGTATCTGTAATATTGTTAAGCAAGCAAAGCAGGAAGGGGAATTAGATGCACTTGTCCATTTAGGGACAAATGACTTGGCTTGCAATGAGGTTTCAGAGGTTAAGGAAGTTTTTAGTGTTTTTGCCAATGATATACGGCAGGTTGCTTCCACACTGTCATTCTCTGAAGTTCTGCCTGTGCATAACACTCAGAATGACAGGCGGATGCGTATTAGGGACTTTAACTTGTGGCTTGGTGAATGGTGTCGGGAGAAAGGATTTGGCTTTATTTCTCATGGTAGCTCTGTTTGGAATGGAAATAAACTGTACAAAAAAGATGGTTTGCATCTTTCTCAAAAGGGAACAAATGTTCTCAGTGAGCAGTTCAGAGGTTTTGCTGGGATGTATTTAAACTAGGAGGGGGGGTGCAAAAGGGTGATAAAACATCAATCCAATTGTCCCCCAAAACAAGGAAAGAAGGTGCCTGTAGCAAGTGTGTTAAAAAATGATAAGCTCAGAGTCATGTCTACAAATGCTCGCAGTTTAGGGAATAAGATCCATGAACTTGTGGCAATAATGGCAACTGATAATGTAGATTTAGTCGCTGTTACTGAGACGTGGTATAATGAGAAAAATGACTGGGACATAGCAATACCAGGGTACTCTTTATATAGAAAAGACAGGGAAGGCAAGAAAGGGGGAGGGGTGGCCCTGTATGTGATTTATAGGCCCCCAGGACAAATTGAAGAGTTAGATAATCTACTAGTTGAAGAAATAGCTAAAATGACAATGAAGGGGGAAGTTATCATCATGGGTGACTTTAATCTTCCTGGTGCGAATTGGAAAACAAAAATAGCTACTTGTGCCAGGAGCACACATATTCTAAACTCCCTACTGGGATTGTCTCTAAAATGAGTCGTTGAGGAGCCAACTCGTAAAGAGGTCATACTAGATTTAGTGTTAACAAATGGAGATTTGGTATCAGATATTACTGTAGGTGAAAGTTTAGGATCCAGTGATCATCAGTCAGTGTGGTTTAATATAAGAACAGTGACTGAGTCACACCACACAAAAACAAAAGTTTTAGACTTTAGAAAAACAGACTTTTCTAAAATTAGAATATGTGTAAAGGAGTCATTATCAGACTGGAGCAATTTAAATGGAGTCCAAGAGAAATGGGATTATTTAAAAGTTGCACTATGGAAGGCAACAGAAAATTGCATTAGGCTTGTCAGCAAAAGCAAAAAATTCAAAAAACCACTGTGGTACTCCGCAGATGTGGCCAAAATAGTAATAGTAAAAAAGTTAGCATTTAGTAATTATAAAAAAAAACAGAGTGAGGAAGACAGAATGGCCTATAAGATTAGGCAGAAAGAGGCTAAGCAAGTTATAAGAGCTTCCAAATCACAAGAGAGAAGAGAAAATAGCACAGTCAGTAAAAAAGGGGACAAAACTTTTTTTAGATACATAAATGAGAAAAGAAAAGTAAAGCAAGGATTAGTTAGACTAAAAACAAAAGAAGGAAGGTATGTAGATGAGGATAAAGGTCTAGCTGACTGCCTCAATTAATATTTTTGTTCGGTATTTAGAGATGAAAATGAAGGAAAGGGACCTCAGTTAAGAAAAAGGATAAATAAGTCATTTGTTACATGTGAGTTTACAGAGGAAGAGGTTCTATTTCAACTGTCAAAAGTAAAGACAAATAAGTCAATGGGACCTGATGGGATACACCCAAAGCTATTAAAAGTGTTTAGTGGTGTACTAGCAAAACCATTAACAGATTTTTTTAACCAATCATTGTTAACAGGAGTAGTCCCAGAAGATTGGAAGTTAGCAAATGTTGTGCCCATTCACAAGAAAGGTAATAGGGAGGAGTCGGGCAACTATAGGCCAGTAAGCCTTACTTCAGTAGTGGGGAAAGTGATGGAAACCATGTTAAAGGATAGGATTGTTGAACATCTAAAACACATGGTTTTCAAGATCAGAGACAACATGGGTTTACTTAAGGGAGATCATGCCAAACTAATCTTATTGATTTATTTTGATTGGGTAACTAAAATGATAGATCAGGGTGGTGCAGTAGACATTGCTTACCTAGATTTCAGTAAGGCTTTTGAAACTATTGCACATAGAAGGCTTATAAATAAACTGAATCTTTAAGTTTGGATTCCAATATTGTTGAATGGGTAAGGCAGTGGCTGTGTGACAGGCAACAGAGGGTTGTAGTCAATGGAGTATATTCGAAGCTTGGGCTTGTCACCAGTGGGGTACCTCAGGGATCTGTACTTGGACCCATTCTCTTTTAGATTTTTATTAGTGATATTGCAGAAGGTCTTGATGGTAAGGTGTGTATTTTTGCGGATGATACTAAGATATGTAACAGGGTTGATGTTCCAGGAGGGATAAGCCAAATGGCAAATGATTTAGGTAAACTAGAAAAATGGTCAGAGTTGTGGCAACTGACATTTAATGTGGATAAGTTCAAGATAATGGATCTTGGACGTAAAAACCCAAGGGCAGAGTACAGAATATTTGACAGAGTCCTAACCTCAACATCTGAGGAAAGGGATTTAGGGGTGATTATTTCTGATGAATTAAAGGTAGGCAGACAATGTAACAGATCAGCAGGAAATTCTAGCAGAATGCTTGGTTGTATAGGGAGAGGTATTAGCAGTAGAAAGAGGGAAATGCTCATGCCATTGTACAGAACACTGGTGAGACCTCACTTGGAGTATTGTACACAGTACTGGAGATCGTATCTCCAGAAGGGTATTGATACTTTAGAGAGAGTTCAGAGAAGGGCTACTAAACTGGTTCATGGATTGCAGGATAAAACTTACCAGGAAAGGTTAAAATATCTTAACATGTATAGCTTGGAGGAAAGACGAGACGGGGGGATATGATAGAAACATTTAAATACATAAAGGGAATCAACACAGTAAAGGAGGAGACTATATTTAAAAGAAGAAAAACTACCACAACAAGAGGACATAGTCTTAAATTAGAGGGGCAAAGGTTTAAAAATAATATCAGGAAGTATTCCTTTACTGAGAGGGTAGTGGATGCATGGGATAGCCTTCCAGCTGAAGTGGTAGAGGTTAACACAGTAAAGAAGTTTAAGCATGCGTGGGATAGGCATAAGGCTATCCTAACTATAAGATAAGGCCAGGGACTAATGAAAGTATTTAGAAAACTGGGCAGACTAGATGGGCCGTATGGTTCTTATTTGCCGTCACATTCTATGTTTCTATGCTTCTATTTTTCTATGAAGAAGTGGGTTTTTAATGATATTTTTGAAGGATTTGAGACTCGGTGAGTATCTAAAGATAGACAATACTGGGTGAGTATCTAAAGATAGAGCATCTAAAGATAGAGCATAAGGGCCTAGACGGGACATACTTGTGTATCAGTGAAGATAGATAGGTGGAAGCAGCATTATGTAGAGATTTGAAAACAAGAACCAGAATTTTAAATTGAGCCCTATATCTTACAGGAAGCCAATGTATGGACTGACAGAAGGGTAAGGCGTGGGAGGTGCGGGCAGACAGGAAGATGAGCCTCGCCACGGCATTCATTATGGACTGTAACGGCGCAAGTTGGGAGCACGTAAGACCACTGAGAAGCAGATTACCATAGTCAAGGTGAGAAAGAACAGTGGAATGGACCAGCACTTTAGTCGGGTCGGATGCACGCAATGTTTTTGAGATGGGAATGACAGGATTTGGCGATAGACTGAACAAGAGGCGTGAAGGAGAGGTCGTAGTCAAAGAGAACACCTAGGCAGCAAGCCTGCATGGTGGAGCTGATGGTGGCACCGTTGACTCGGAGGGAGACAGACACAGGAGTAGCAATACTTGAGCGAGGAAAGACCAGAATTTCAGTTTTGGTCAAGTTGAGTTTAAGGAAGTGGGCAGCCATCCAGCTAGAAATAGCAGAGAGGTAGTCAGAGACACCAGTCCAGAGGGACGGGGAGAGATCAGGAGAGGACAGGTAGATTTGAGTGTCATCTGCATAGAAATGATATTGGAGCCAAAAGAGCTAATGAGTTTACCAAGGAAAGCAGTATAAATAGAAATGATGATGACACGTAATGTAAAGACCTTCCATTTTTCAAGATTTAAGGAGGAGGTGCTTCATAGTTTTCAGGCATATGCAATTATTTTCAGAAAAGGGAGTGTTTTCAATTGCTAGAGCAAATGGACAGCATCTATACACCAAAACCACAATATTAAGCTGTAATAGTTTGGGTGGTTAGAATGTTCAATCAAGGATTTTAAAGTAGGTAATCTTAAGTGATGTGACCTGGCTAGTGGAAGTATTGATCCAAAAACTAAAAATCATTCTGTAATATCCGTATCCCATTGGTCAGAGTCAGTCTGAAGTGAGCTGAGGTTTTAAAATCTCAAACCTCATAATACCAAAATACACAATTCTAAACTATGCACCTTCAACATATATATTTCATTGAAGATAACTTAATTTAAAGTGCCGTAAAACACAGTAAGAAAATTGTTCAAAACTAATGAATGGAGATAAGATTTAAAAGCAAAATAAACTACTTACTAGACATATGCATTCAAAAATGTTGCTAATACATTGATTAATTCAAATCATATTATGGATGGCACTTCGAAATGAAATATGTGTGTAATTTTGCAACTGGTCCTATTAGTATTCTTTTATTAAACTTTTACGCAGTTTCCTCTTCCACCGGGATAATTAAACTTTTGAATGCTATCAGGAGACGTAAACTAGGTAGTAAATTAATGGGCTTTTGAAGTGCTCATGTTAGTGTAAAGCTAATTAACTGTTTAATTTTTACAGGAAGAAATAGTGCCAGTTAATAACATTAATTCTACTGCGTCTAAAAGCATTTTTATAACATTTTTGCAATGTTTGCCTTATTCCCACTGTGTGCTATTGTACAAAGTAAGATTAATAAATACTTCATTTTTTATTTATTTCTTGACATATCTTTTTGTTTGAGATACCATTATATTAAAAATAAATGTTTCCAGACATCACTTGTTGGTTAAGAAATATCTATAATTTATGTAGAAAAATAGCTAATATGTTTCTCTATGTCAACATATTTTATAGATACTGTATTTTTCCGTGTATAAGACTATGTTTTTTTTCTAAATATTTTTAGTCTAAAATTGGGGGTCGACTTATAAACGGAATGTCAATGCAGGGGTAAGAAAAAAACACTTGTGCATAGGGCCTGACAGCAACCAAGCTAGTCACATGTGGCTGGAGCTCCCTCAAAAATCAAATTATTAAGCCAATACTTACAGTACTTACTCGGCACAATTTGGGCAAAAAACTTGGCTACTTGCTGACAGAACACTCAGCTGACTGTTGAGTTCACTACTGCCAAGTTCCTGTGGCCATAGGCCGTGTTGTACCCCTCTGTGACCTGCTGACATACTTGAAGCAGAGGAGGCACTTATCTGTTAATTTGATCAATTGTGTGTGCGGTTTTGGGAGATCTTCCTCACATCACTCTGGACCATGCAAGACCTCACGGCTCCAGTCTACAGATAGACTCCGCAGGGTGAGGCTTTGCCCGGACATCCCAGTAGGGTACTGCTGGCAGAGGGCATCATTGCCACCAACAGCAGGATGGCAGTCCAGGGAACCAGTGTCTGGATGTGGTCGAATCTTGGGGAGCGGCCTAGCGGAGTGTGAGGGGGACCGGGACCAGTGGGGAATCCAGTGGGGAATCCTGATCAGTCAAAAATAGGGGTCGTCTAATACATGGGGGCGTCTTACATATGGAAAAATACATTATGTATTGTTATCATATCATGTGCCTTTGTGTGTATATATATATATATATATATATATATATATATATATACCGTATGTATAAATACACACACACACACGCACACATGTTTCTAGCTCAGCTAGTGTAACCTTAAATTTGAAATTCACTTGAATTCTCACTTTAGTGAATAATCCTGAATGTCTTTATCAAATTCTAGAAAACATCTTTGATTAGAAGATGTGTGTCTGGCTGGTTATTATTTTCATTGGAATTGTAGATCTGGCAATATTTACCAAAGATTGACACTATGAAGTCTTAACAGAACGTGTTCTGTATATCCAAATGATGTTGGTTAGCCAACTCTAATGGAAACAGAAGATGTAACAGAGCTTTTCTCAATGTTGAATTGCTAAAGAATACCAGAACTTCAGCACTCATCTTAACTTTGATATGCAGAGTCATATGTAGGTGTGCCTGCTCACTATCATGCAAGTCTATTTTACTGTGCCCTCATTGTGGAGTCATAATACACTGCTCTACTTCTCTTACAGTTTTAACATCTCTTAGTATTTCAGTGAAATCTTCTTACGAAAACTGTTTCTAGAGAACTCCCTATATAAACACTGAAAACAAGCTTAATTTTGTGAATCAAAACCTAAATGAACTAGTAGCACCCGTTTACATGTTTCGGTCTCCTCTGGTCTCATTAACTCCTCTCAATTTTGAGACAGTGTGTCCTTACATACATAATTCAATCTCTCTCTCAGTGTGAAAAGCATAAATGTGTTTGCCCATTGAGATCTGTTTTATTTTTTTCTCAAATCATCACTTTAGACATTTATTGAGCATTTTCAACAGTGTATGGTTATCTGTCTAAGTCATTCTTAGAGTTGAGTTTTCACCAGTCACTATTCAAAGGTGTGCTAGAAATATACACCTTTTATAGATCAGTAACAGTCTATAATGCTTAATTACTAAACTAAACATTAAAAAACACCAGAATGGCCTTAATTTTGAATTTCACTCTGAATTTACTTTTATTTCTCAACAATTCATACTTTAGTGAAAACCCATGTATGTCTTTGTAATTGTCATCACAGATGACAACACAATACAATGACATGCATATGCCGACATACCATCTTCACAGTTGGAATGATGACAAAGGACATATTTTGTGCTTAGCAGTGGTTTCATTTACATTGATTTTACACAGATATAAATAAAGATATTACTGACATTCTCCTGTTTTATAGTAGTCGTGATTTGTTAGTAGATCTACTTGTGAACAAAATAAAACAGTCCACTTTGATTTCAAAAGAAAAATAATTATAGTAAAACAGGATTTGACTAATTTTATTAAGTATAATAATTGTTATTGCAATTGAACATGGTACAAGTAAAACAAATTCTTAATTTGTTGTAAGGCAAAATAATGAATTAATTGTCTCTATAGCTTAAAGTATTTAAGGGCAGAAAATTTGCCTAAAGTCTTATAAAATGTTTTTTCTAGATATACTGATTTAATCACAACCACGTGGCGCTAGTTTACAGCGGAACTAACTATACTAGTGCAAGTATGAAGCCTCTTGAGACATTTTCAACTCTTACTTTAATCCATCACTAATGTTTGCAGCAGTAGCTGTGCTAAGACTCCAAATTGATTTATTGAATATGCTAAAGGAACAATACGATGAACTAGATGAAAGAATACAATATCCAGAAATAGAATGTTTTTTATCATTCGCCCATTTGTAAAAGAAAACTTCATTAGAACAATTAAGACTAAAGTCAATAATTAATTCAAATCAATTTTGATTATACTTTTGTAGTGATTGATTCTCCTTAGGAAATTGCCATTATCAAAACATGGCATTACATAATAAAGAAAAAAATTTTGTGATCTTGTTCTCGTGCATTTTGCCTGGTCTAATAAAGTAATTAGACCTGTTTTAATGGATCTAGAAAAGCAT
This sequence comes from Pelobates fuscus, assembly GCF_036172605.1. Lineage (NCBI taxonomy): Eukaryota > Metazoa > Chordata > Amphibia > Anura > Pelobatidae > Pelobates > Pelobates fuscus. The sequence continues at coordinate 174,802,186 of NC_086318.1, read as the reverse complement.
CATGCTATGTTTTTTCTCTTAAAATAAAATTACCAATATATATAGTGAAATGCTGGTATGTTGGTTAGATTTGTAAATGTTGATTGTAGTGAAATGCTGGTTTGTTGGTTATATTTATAAATTTTGATTAAGTTATTTACTGTTACAAAAAAGAGATCAGTCGTTGGGCTTGTATATGGAAGTATACAGATCTTGGAGAAATGTAACCCTTTTCAACTTTGTTGACTAATGATTAAGAAAAAATAGAAAGTTTAATTGGAAAATAAGTAGACTTTAAACCAGAATTATTTTTATTACATCTGAATGTAAAAAAAACTAACAAAAATAGAAAAAGAACTTGTCATACATATTTGTAAAGAATCACAATATTTAATAGCTAAAATGTGGAGATAGTTTAATACATCTCATTGGCATGAAGTTAGAAATAAAGTTATACATCAGCTAACTATGGAGAGTGGCATCTGCCATAAGGCGAGGGAAAAATGTCAACCATGGATAAATAGACTATCTATGCGATTTTATTTATGTTATAGATTTGGGGTTTTTCTTTTTTTCTTTGGTGTTTTGTTCACCTTTGAAGAGATATTAATGTTTATGAGGAGGTCCCTTCCTTCCTTCTTTGCCCTACTTTTCCAATACAAGCCAATTCTAGTATATTTGTTAATTGTTTGTTTGTCTTTAATTGTTTTGTCTTTAAAAATACTATAATGCAATAGTGTACATTTAAATAATGAGTTTTGTCAATGTATGTCATATGCTTTTCTTGTCTTCTTTTTTAGACATATTTTTGAAATAATAAAAGGATATATTATAAAAAAAGTATACAAATCTTGAAAAAGTTTGCTACAAACGAAATGTATAGATCTGTAAGCTATCTGCGTGGTCCACTCTCCTGAGGCACGACATGTTTATGGCTCCGATTTGTCTTGTTATTTTTTTTCGCTAAGGTGTGAAATAAATGATGGATTTTTATTTTGAGATGTTCCTATTTTTTGTGTGAAGCTGTAGAAGTATACAATATAGCTTTATTACTATATAGCAATGTAGTTAGACACAGTATCAATGTTTTAGTCCTTCTAGGGACTTTTCTAAAGACCTTAGATGGACTGAAACATTGATACTTATTAATATATTTTAACCACAGTAAATTAACATAAAAGTTGAGTATTTATATGCCACCAGTGTTTTTTAGTTTAAAACCTATATTATTAAAGATATGCTGCATGTATTCTTTCTTTTCCCCATCTTACAATGTAATTACTGAAAGGACAATGATTTCTGATAGGGGGCAAATGCAGTTTACTGGATATTGTTTAAATCATTACTTATGGTTTGATATTTATATTTTGCTATGGTGCTATAACAGGAAGTATTTTGTCTTTAAAGCTCCGAATGAGAAAACTTGGCATGTTAGTTAGAGAAATTTATAAAGGTTAGGAACAACACAAGAAAAAGCATTCAGTCAAGACAGAGCAGTAAATGTGTGCTGAGACGTAGCAGATAATTATAGAGATTTTTTTTTTCATAGAAAATAAAAGACTGAGATGTGAATTGCAGAGCCTTAGATATGTAAAGTTGGATATAGCAGAAAATGTTTTGATTGGAATGTCAGAGTGTTTTCTAATGTTGTAAGTATTATTCTGGAAAAGAATAGCCAAATAAAGGATCCAAGGATAAAGAATAAATTCTATGTTTTCCACAAAAAAAGACAGTTTTTTTATTTCTTCACAGTGGGTTGAGAGTTAACCCAAAGCTGAAGGCAAGGTACTTGATCCCTTAATAATAATGAAGGAATAAAATAAAATGCTCAGTTTTTGCCATTTTGGTACACATTAGAAGAACCATTAAAGGATGGTATCATGATAATACAAGTTACTACTGTATCACATATGAATGTATGGATGTTTAAAAATAGTGTGTGCCATTTACCTAAATTTTGCTGTGCTAATTTCACAAAGGAAAAATACATTGAAAGAGTGTGGAATATGACACTTCAGTCTGACAGCAGTACAGAAACCATGAACATGTTAAGGGAAAATAAGAGCTTGAATTGGTTAGTCTTCTTTGTTAAAGATGTTCCTTGAGTATCAAGAGATAATGGAATCAAATCCTGAGATTTCCTGAATACTTCTCGTTACACTATTTCAATAAGAAGCCGTCTTATAATCAAATTGAACTCACTGGATTATCAAGATTATAAAGTGCAAATAAAGTTTGAAAGGGGCAGTAACTATACGCAACAGATA